>NC_064572.1:83018415-83328102 GCF_937001465.1 Orcinus orca
AAAATCAATACAAAATCTTCAGGTGCAATTTGGGTCTCTAAGGCTGACGTTGTCATTCTGCTTCAAGTGAGATGGGAAGCTCAGTCGGGGAGAAAGTGCAACCGCCCCTGCTGTCAGTAGCGTTCATTAAGTCCAGCTCCAGACACTAATGATCACAGCTCTGATTGAACTTCAGGAAGAGGCAGGAGGTGGGGAGGGGCTTTGATGCGGCGTCCGTTTCAGAGAGTGCTGCTGGAACCGGGGTTCGCCAGGCGGTCCTCCCAGCCAAGTTGGTGGGAAGGTCCAAGGTGTGCACGACTTCCTGAGGGGCTCGGGATCCGTAGGGGGCATAGGGGGCATCTCTGCAGGAGCAGTGTGGGGTGGGAGGGACACTCTGCTGGACCGCCACCCTATGCTGACCTTGGGTGGCGGCTAACAGACAGGGCGGGGAGGATCGCTACATGCCAGCTGTGTCCGGAGCTGTGCTGGGTGCCGTACACGTCAGGTCACTTGATGGCAGTCAGCCCCTCACATGTTATTTATCAAAGGTCTGCTCTGTGTGAGGCCCCTGCCACGCACGGGGATGTACCTGCCAAGTACTCACTCATATTATTAGCTAAATAATAAGACGGTGAACAGCTCCATCATACTCGTGCCCGAGAAGTCACCGAGAGGAGTCCAGAGTCATCCTGAAGGCTTCCTCTCCCGTGTCCTGCAGTCACCTCCAGGACCCGTCAGGACCGCTTTGGCCTCAGCTGCCAAAGAGCACTAACTAGCAGTGGCTTCAGCCATTGGGGTTGTTATTTACCGAAGAAAGCAGTTGGTGACCCTCAGACTCAGGGTTGGCACTGCACTTCAACAGGGGCTGTCTCGTCTGTCTTTTTTGATCCACCAGCCTTAATATCAGGGTAAATCCAGGCTTTCTGAGGCCTGAAGTTTAGGCAACTTGCAGGAGAGGGGCTTTTTAAGAAAAAGAATACATTAGGTTTAATGAATATAAAATTAGTTTGGAAAGAATTGAAAACATATGTCCACGCACAAATGTGTACACGAATGTTCAGAGCAGGATTATTCATGATATCCCCAAAGTGGAAACAACCCAGATGTCCCTGAGCTGATGAATGGACGGCAAAATGTGGCCTATGCAGCCGGTGGAATGTTATTCAACCACAGGAGAGAACGAGGTACTGACTCACGCTACGACACGGATGAGCCCAGGAAATATTGTGCTGAATCAAGGAAGCCAGACACACAGAAGCCGCATATTGTGTGGTTCCATTTATAGGAAATGTCCAGCACGGGCGAGTCTGTAGAGATAGAAGGTACATCAGTGGTTGCCAGGGGCTGCAGGGTAGCCAGGAATGGTGAGAGATTACCTCATGTGTTTAGAGTTTCTTTTTGGGGTGATGAGATGATCTGAAATTAGAAAGAGGTGATGGTTGCAAAACACTGTGAATGCACTAAAAGCTACTGAAATGTACTCTTTAAAATGGTGAGTTTTATGTTATGTGAATTTTACTTCAATTAAGAGATGACTATTTATGTGGACAAATTTCTGGGGCCCTGGAAGGTGCCTGTGCCATCGAGGGGCCTGAAACTGAAGAGTCATTAACTTTGTGGTTAAGTCCACCCCTGCTTAGCATGTTGGCTTTTCATTCTGTTTGTTACCTCATGGTCATAAGATGGCTGCCATGGCACTGGGTGTCATGGTCACCTTCAAGGCAGTGCTAGTGAGCTTTCCCCCCATGAGTGTCCCTTTCAAATGGATGCAAAGCTCTCCCATTGCTGCCCACCTTTCCTAACTTCCAGATGTATTTTTGGAACTGGATCACGTGACCATGCCTGACGAGGGCTTCTCGGGAAGGAAGTACCTGGCAAAAGGCAGTGGAATTGTCGCAGCTGGCTTAGGCAGCCATGATTCTCTGCCTAAGAATGGCCCATGGCTGCCTCAAACAAAACTGGGTTTAGGGTAGCCAGGAAGCTAGCCCTTCTGCCTCCGTGACACCCGCCCCCAACCCTGTTCTTCAGACGAACAGCAGCCAGGCTTGCCTTCTCGATGTTCAGATCTGCAGTTCCCTCCCCTGCCTAGAGCTGCCCCACGCCTCCTGCTGCCTTCCAAACCAGGCAAAACTCATTTGCTCCATTGTCCGCTAGACTTTCCTTGGCTGGCCTCTGCCAGTCCAGCCTTAGCTCTGGCCAGTCCCCTTGCCACACGGAACCTGGAATTCCCACCAGCCTCCTCTTGTCTGGCTGTGGGCCTTCGCAGGGATGTTGTCGACAGTGGTGACTGTGACAGCCGCCGGCACGGAGGGAGCGCTTCCGCTGGTCGGGGTGCTCCTGTGTCTCTACCTCATTAAAAGCCCGCAGTCAGGCGATGTCTTCACCCCCGTCTTACAGATAAGGGACCTGGGCACCCGGGTTGAGCAGCTTGTGCAGTCACATGGCTAGCAGCGACAGTACAGGTGCCCGCGCAGGCCGCCTTGCTCCCGTGTGGGTGAGGGTGCTGACACAGTGAGAGTCACAGCTCCCGTTTTCTGAGAGCTTGGCCTGGGCCAGGCGCGGGGGCTACGGGCACTGCTCTGCTGGGTCACCCAATCATCATAAACCACCCAGTGGGGCCGTTGCGGGGGCTGCGGGCACTGCTCTGCTGGGTCACCCAATCATCATGAACCACCCAGTGGGGCCGTTGCTCTTCACGCTTGAATGTCGGGGGCAGTTCTGAGAGGCACAGCGTGCTGCCCAAGGTCCCAGAGCTAAGGGGCCGAGGGGCGGGGTTCAGACCCACGCTCTCTGGCCGTGTTGTTCCCGAAAACCTTGCTGCAAACCGGAGGCTGGAGTTTGCAGCAGGGAAGGGCCCCTGCCCAGCTGGCCCTGCGGGTGCCCACGCTGGGGAGGTGGCGGTGCCGCCCCCTGGACCCCGAGGCCTTCCCCCACCTCCTGCACCTCATCCGGGATTGCACTTCCCTGCCCCTTTCCACCTGGGGCTCCTCACGGGAGACGCGCCTGTCGTTGAGTGCATGGCCCCTTCTGCCTCCTCCCCGTACCCTGGCGCCTTTGTCGGTGCCACTGCTCACCCAGACCACGTCCTGCAGTGACCCTCCTGGGACCCTGAGTTCGTCCCTCCTATGCACCGCGACCCGTGCGCCAAGCTCAGTCACACTGACGTCAGCAATGGCGGCTGGTTGGCCCCCCTGTCTCCATCCCACCCCCATCCTCCAGTCCATCTTCCCTGGGAGCCAGAAGGAGCCAAAATGCAAATTCGATGAAGCGCCTCCTGGCTTGAACACCCTGTGGGGTTCCCGTGGCCCGTGGAGTATTCGGGTCCTTACGCGTCCTGCTCGCCTCCAGCCTCACCTCCGTCATCACTTTCCCCAGAAGTCCCCCGAACCTGTCACTCCATTCTCCCTCCATCTAGGTCTCCTTTATATCGGTTTTTAGATACTTATAATATTATGGTTAGAATCAGGTACTCTGCATTTTCATTTAACATTACACCATGCGTATTATTCTATTTTCCTATGGTCTTGAAAATTTTTCTGTATGGACCCTCCCTCCTCTCTGCTACTCCCACCTCCATCCCAGAATAATCTGTGTTAACAACCTCCCATGCTCTGTCTCTGCCCAAGTGTACACACACACACACACACACACACACACACACACACACACACACACGGCATGAGGGGTGGGGGCCGTCCTGTTTGTGTTTTAAAAATGGAATCATACTGTTTTTCTTTGCACGCTGCTTTTCTCACTTCGCATCCCGGGCACCCGCCCAGTCCACAGCAGCAGTGCTAACTCACGCCCTTCACGTGCCAAGTGTTGTGGTGATTCGTGCGGGTCCTGGGTGTGGGCGCTCCTGGTGACTCCTCCAGCCCCTTGTTAATAGACATTTGGGATATTTCCTCTCTTCCCGTTACAAACAAAAAAATGTGCTTTCTTGAGCTGTTTTCATATTTTAAAACTGTTTCCATTTTCTCACTTAATGGTTTGGACTTTAGATTCTATTAATGATTCTAGCAGTTCTGTTAATGTGTTTGGGGAGGAAAGGCAAAGTTCTGGAGAAGTCCGCATCTTGTCCTGGTCCACGGTGTCCCCAGGTGGAGGTTTGAGGAGCAGAAGTGGGCAGCCTCTGTCCCCAGTCTCTTGGGTGAGGTTTCCACGCCGACTCTCCCCGTGGCCTGTGCTGAGCGCATGAAGAGTCCCCTTGGCCCCCGAGACCCCCCGACGTGGCTCCAGCTAGCATCACCTCAGAGGACAGAGTTCCCTGGCTGTGAGGGAGAGGTCAGGGCTGCCGGGCTGCCCCCAGAAGAAGCAGTTCCAGGGGAAGGGCTGCGCACCCTGGGGAGGTGCTCACA
Organism: Orcinus orca; assembly: GCF_937001465.1. NCBI lineage: Eukaryota > Metazoa > Chordata > Mammalia > Artiodactyla > Delphinidae > Orcinus > Orcinus orca. Next base: position 83,022,753 of record NC_064572.1, read on the forward strand.
GCTCTGTCAACCTGAGCTTGTTTGGAAATAGGGTCGTTGCAGATTTATTTTTTTATTTTTAAATTTTTATTTTAGTTTAGTTTTGGCTGGGTCGGGTCTTCGTTGCTGCACGCAGGCTTCTCATTGCGGTGGCTTCTCTTGTTGCGGAGCACAGGTGCGCGGGCGTCAGTAGTTGCAGCACGTGGCCTAAGTAGTTGCAGCACGCGGGCCCAGTAGTGTGGCCTCAGTAGTTGCTCCGCGACATGTGGGATCTTCACGGCCCGGGGCTCCAACCTGTGTCCCCTGCATTGGCAGGCGGTTCTTAACCGCTGCGCCACCAGGGAAGTCCTGCAGATCTAATTAGTTTAGCTGAAGCCACACTGGAGTAGGGTGAGCACTTAATGCAATGTGACTGGTGTCCTTTAAGAGAAGCCACAGAAAGACACAGAAGTCAGCCATGTGAAGACGAGGCAGAGATGGGAGTGATGCGGCCACAAGCCAAGGAATGCCTGGGGCCCCAGAAGCTGGAAGAAACAAGGAAGAGCCTTTGGAGGGAGTATGGCCTTGCCAACACCTTGATTTTGGACTCCTGGCCTCCACAACTGTGAGAGAAGAAATTCATGTTGCCTGAAGTCCCCTAGTTTGTGGTACTTTGAAACAGTTAGTATCAGCCAGGCTTGTCTAGACTCATTGAAGCAAATATCAGACGTCGTGTCATTTAGTTGGACGACATTTCAGTCCAGAGCTGGAGACTGGAAGGCGGGGGAGGGGTGGGGAGGCGGGTCAGGGAGATGGCGGGTTTGGGGGCCTGGACAGCTGGTGGGGGTTAGGATGAGGGGTTGGGCCCTCGCGGCAGCTGGGGGCTGTGGGTAGTCCTGCCTTGGCCTCCTTATGATGGAGAGGCGTGTTGGACCTCCAGGTGGAGAACCCTGGCGGACGATGGGTTTTCAAGTCTGGAGCTCCGAGTGACAGGCCCGGGCCATGAGCCATGAATCTTGTGCAGCAAAGCCTGGGCCGGAACCTGGGCCCTGGACGGCGAGGTCGGCTCTTTCGGCCGTGGCCTTCCCATGGGCCAAGGTCGGTGGCTTGAAGCCTCCCTGAAAAGAACAGAGAAGGGGGACATTTTAGAAAGAAAGTGTGCATTTTTAAACACATGGCTTCTCTCAGCTTCTAAGTAGCAGTGGTGATTATCGTGTTTAGGCCTGAATGGGAAGTGATATTTCTAATATGAAAATCTAGTCTAATTAGATTTCTCCTACAAAACAATTTCCCAGCAGTGCATCGTGGACATGAAAGCCCCTTCATGAATGACTAGCTAAATTCAGAAGTTTAAGGGAAAGGAAGGAACTCAGTTCCTAAAGCCCTGGTTCTGAAAAAAAGGCTTTCTTTTCTTTTTTAGTGCTAATTTTATTTGTAAAGCCTTATAAGTTCATAGAAGAAACCACTGGTACTCTTTTCCTTTAATTGGGGCACAGGGTGTGGATTCCAGTGGTGACCAGTGGTGTGATTTGCAGGAATGGGACCTTCCGTGCATGGAGTAGTCGGCCAGGCAGGCCGGCCTCCGCTGCCTGGAGGGATGTGGTTTCTGGAATCAGGAGGCCCGGGTTTGCATCCTGGCTCAGTCACTGCCTACCCGGGCAGTTTGGGGCAAGTGACAAACGCTGTGAGCCTTGACTTTCTTGTCTGTAAGTGGGGATGCTAATGCCTACTTTGTCAGGCGTTACGAGGAGCAAATCAAATTGCGCTGTGTCTGTAAAGCATCTGGAAGGGTAACTGCTGACCACGAGGACCGTGCTGCCTTGCAGGGTGGCCCAGATGTCCTAACCTTGGCGTGCTAGGCTGATGGCCCAGCTCCCAGCCCCTCGGAGGCCTGGGGCTTGGACAGACTCCTCTCCTTCTTCCTGCCTGCAAGCTGGGCTTGAACACCCCCAGCGACTGGGGGCTCATTCCTGGCAGAGGGAGTCTGGTCTCCCTGTGCCCTCTCCTGACCTGTGCCTGTGGCCTCTGCCCTCAGGCAGCTGTGGAGCAGGGGGCTCCTGGGTGACCCTGGTCTTGGTTGTTGGGCCCTTTCCGTGCCATCAGGTGAGAGGCCCCGCCTCCACCGTCTCTGTAGTTCTTGTGCCCAGACTGTGCAGCTGCTTTTGCTCGTTCGTAGGATTTCTGGAAGCGTGTGCAGGTGGGAGGAGGGACGTCGTGTGCTGCACGTGCAGGAGGTGGTCCGGCTGCCATGGCTCAGCCTCAGAGTGTTTACATGCACAGGGCCCTTCCGTCCTGGTGAGGATGTGTGTGCACAGGGGCGTGTGCCCGACTTCTCTCCACAGCGACTGATCATGGAGAAGTCGTGCTTCCCCTCTCCAGGCCGCGATTCTGGGAAAGGGGTTCTCGTATGCCAGCTGCGGGAGAGGGGAGCCAGGGCAGTGGGGAGTGGCCCGCCGGCCCACAGAGGCCTGAGACGGCCGAGCCCCTCTCCCATAGCCCTGCCGCCCTCCCTGTGCCCCCAGGGTAACGTCCGTGCTCGGAGCTGGGGCTGCCCCAGAGAGAGGGCTGGTCTCGGTGGGATCTGGAACCCAGCTCTGGAGCCGGACAGTCTGGGTGCAGATGCCCGGTTCACCATTGAATAACCTTCTCTGTGTGAGCCCTGCTGGGCCTCCCTTTCTAATAACCCAGCTCTAAAATGGGGCCACAGGGAGCCACTGCCTCCGTGAAATCCTGTCTCCCCAGAGATGGCGCCTTCTGTCATCATTGTCGTGCCCATCAGCGCCCACCCGCCCTCTGGGGTGCCTGAGGGGGCAGCCCCCCCGAGCCTCAACACTCGCCTGCGTCTGAGACCAGGCAGAGGGGGAGGCCAGGTGCGCGGATGCCCAGCTAGCCCTCTCCCCACACAGCCTCGCCGGGGGCGGTCCTCCCTCGTCCTGACAACAGGAGGGTAAGGGCCAGGTGGTGCGACACCATCCCGAGTGGGACATCACAGCCGCGGGAGCCAAGGCAGGAAGGGCTCCTGGGGCCCTGGGGTGGCAGAGAGCTGCAGCCTCCGGAGTCCTGATGCCCGTGGTCCCTCGGGCCGGGCTGGGCTCCACAGCTGCGAGGGGGCCACAGCTCCTCCACCCCAGCGAGGGGGCCCCTGCACGCTGCTAGGACGCACAGAGGATGTCCAGGGAGCGTGTGGGCTGGCAGCACTGCGGTCTCGTGGCCGGCGTCCCGACAGCGGGTTTTCCGACGGACTCTGTGAGCGGGTCCGGCGTCCTGAGGCCCCGGGACACTTCGCGTCCCCTCCACCCCCTGCAGGCACTTCCTGTCCTCGCCCCCTGCTCCGCTGGGCTGTCTCTTGAACCTTCCCTTGCCGTCCTCCTCATCGCCCCGTCCATCCTCCAGGCTGTCAGTGGGGGTTCCCCACGCTCCCTCGGCAGAGGGGGCCCCGCCTTCCCGCTCCCCGCTGGCCCTGCAGCCTCGCACTCCGCACCCTGGAAAGTGGGCCAGTTATATTCACCCCCTCTCTCTGGAGATAAGGAGAGAAAAGCACCTCCAGCCTGGAGGGGCTGAGAGTCATAATTAACGGGCTGATGAGTGTCCTGATGTCCTTGGGGGAAGAGGGGGGGCTCCCGGCTGTCCTCACGGAGGAGCACAAGCTGGGCACAGCTCTTAATCCTGCAGTCGCTGCCTCGCAGGCCGGACCCTGCCATCCCGCCATCCCCCCCAAGCCCGTCCTGCGGTCATCTCACGCCTAGATGGACTGGACGTGTGGCTGCTGTCCTTTGGAAAACACCAGAGACCGCGTGGACCGCCCTCCCTCCCAGCCTCCCGCCTCCCGCCTCCCAAGTGCTCCCCAGCCTGGGAAGGGCCAGCCCCATGTAGGGCCCTTAAAGCACCAGCGTTTTAACAGCCTGACCCTGAGTGTTAGGAGGGCCCCCTCTGCTGATTCGTACGCTATACGCTCGGGTTTAATTGGAGCATAACTGTAATCCATATGCCTGTTAAGGTAATTACACTTATAAACCTAATACAATCCATAGGTCAGTGGGTTCAGTGCTAATTAAGGCAGCTGTAGTCAGCATTTACAAAAAACCTTGCAATTACTGGAATATCCTTTAAGCTGGCCTTCTGAGTTGATAATGAGACTGGGCTCAGCGCTCCGCGGCCTCCTAGGGCTCTGACTTGGCACACCGGGCCTCTGGTATGCGCCTTACCTCACTGGGATGGGGTCGGCACCTGCCGTTACCGCCCCCGGGCTCTGTGACAGGCACCCGGCTGGTGGCGGTAGCACCAGATCCTTGTGACTCGGCCGTCCCTAGCGCTCAGCTTTTGCTCTGCCTCAGCGGACTCAGCCTGAGAAAGCAGTTCTTCCAGAAAAGAGAACGAGAAATCTGCGTGTTGAACTAGAGGCAAGACCAAACTCCGGGGCATCTGGAGCTTCCTCCCCTAGCTCATCCCGTGGTGGTGATGAGCCTCGCAAGGTTCAGAGGGTCCACCTCCGGGCTTTCTTCCTGCCCCACGCCCCACACCTGCAGCTGGGCTACACCTGTGCTCCCTCCACTGTCCTGGGGCCGGGAACGAGACTGCCCCGAATGCTGGCCTGGCTGTGCTCGCATTCCGTCCCCATGGGCCCTCCCTCCCCAGGTCCATCCAGTGAGGGGGAGTTGGGCCTCGTGGGTGTGGGGCTGCAGGCGGTGGGGTGGGGTGAGGAGGCAGTGCAAGGACCAGGGAGGCACAGCCAGAGCCCAGGGGCTGCGTCGTGGGCCGGTGCTCAAGGGAGCCAGCCCGGAATCCACACTCCCGTGATCGCCCATGGCTTCTGCACGGCCTCCAGATCTGTGTGTCCAGGAAAAAGGAACCCTCTGATGCAGAATGTTCCAGACCGCAGCCCTCTCCTCTGGCCACCCCTGCCCAACCCCAGGAAGAGTCCAGCAGCTGCATGCTAGGGCCAGGACTGCCCCTGTTCCTGTGTGTTGCCTGGTTCCTGGTCATGTTTGCAGCTTGGTGAGCCCCACAGAGGCCCACCCGCCGGCCCCCGACCCCGTCTGGAGCAGCAGATAAGCAGCAGCTCCAGCAGGCAGAGTCCGCGGCAGGATAATCGCAGGCTAATCTCTCTGGAACCTGCCATTTTCCTGCTCAGGAAGGCAGTGGCACTCGAGGGGGCGCGGGGATGTCCCGTTGTCCCTGCAGTCCCGTCCTCCGGGAACCAGGTGCTCTTCAGACAGCACCACGTGCATCCTTTGGGAGGGGTGCTGGCGTAGGTAGCGGGGAGTGTGGATTAGCCTGGGCAGCCTGGCTGCAGGCCCTGCCTCTGCCGCTTGGAGGTGGTATGACCTTGGCCCGGTAGAAGTTACTTAACCACTTTAAGACTCTGTTTTACATAATGGGGAGATGACGACTGAATTCCGTAACGTGCACGAAAGCTTAGCGTAGTGCCTGGCACACAGTAAGCACTCGGCCAGCGCTGCTGCTGCCGTTGCTGTCGTCACGGTCGCTGACAGGAGCAGTGGAGAAGCAGGGCACTGGGGTGGGCGTGGCGCACCAGGTGGGCTGTTAGCGGGGCCGCGTCTCTGCTTTCCCCACCTCGCGTCTCTGGGTCTGGTAGACCTGGGGGCGCAGCACTGGCTCTTCTCCCTTCATTTCTGCCCACTCTCCTGTCTCTGCCCAGAGACTCTGAAACTGGCAGAAATGGCCAGGTGGGACCAGTTTCTTTAATGGAGGAATGAGACAAACGAGCGTGGGGGACTCCTCCATGTGGACCAGGTGGTAGTTCAGGGGCGGCACACGCACGTTGGGGGAGAAGATGAAAATCCTAGTGACAGTCGAGCGCCTGCTGTATGCCGGCTTCTGGGCTAAGCGCCGCGCAGACTCATTCGTGGATTCCAACAGCAGCTGGATGTAGCTGGCTTTTTAGTCCATTTCATGGATGAGGAAGTTGAGGCTCAGGGTGGTTGAGTCGTTGGTCCGAATTCATCCAGTCAGGGGGTTCCTGGGCCAGGGTTTGAACCCAGCCATTCTCATCACCACTGTGCTCTCTCCCTCCCAAGGGGAGCCCCCTACCCGCTGTCTCTTGTGGGTGAGCCAGTGGGGCTGGGGGAGGGAGGGGGGCCAGATAGAGGAGCCTGCAGGATGCTGGGGGCAGCCACCCTCTCCAGGGGGATGAGAACTGCACCCTGGAGACCCTGCCTGGGGTCTCTATCATGACCGTTAGCCGTTTTTTTAAATTCAGTATAATAATTTGTATTTTCTCTTATTGATTGATAAAACTGTGGGCATTCCTGAGCTCCTGAGTTCCAGGCCCAGCTCTGCCCTGAGCTGTTCGCATGTGTTGCCTCGCTGAGCCCTTGTGCCAAGCCCACAGTGTGGGTGCTGTCATTATCCCCCTTAGAGATGAGTCAAGCCGCTTGCCTGAGGTCACACTGCTGGGACGTTGTGGGGATGCTGACCCCACTGCTTACAGGCACTGGCTTCTTTGATCCCTACCACCTTCAAAGGCCATAGCTATGAGGTGACAGCAGCAGAATTCAAACTCAGGCCGTCCAGCTCCCTAACCTGTGCTCATGTTCACTGTTGAAAATTTAGGAAAACCTGAGAAGTGAAAAAAAAAAGAAAGTAAACCTCGGACCAGCCCACCATCCAGAGGTGATTTCTGATAACATCTGGAGGTCCACCTTCTGCGCAGAGTATGTGGGTTACGTGTTCCGTCCAAAAATGAGATTAGGAGCACATGCTGTATTTTTTTTAGGTGATTAAAAAAAATTAATGTATTATTTATTTATTTATTTTTGGCTGCGTTGGGTCTCATTGCTGTGCGCAGGCTTTCTCTAGTTGCAGCGAGTGGGGGCTACTCTTGGTTGTGGTGCACGGGCCTCTCATTGCGGTGGCTTCTCTTGTTGCGGAGCATGGGCTCTAGGCGCGCAGGCTTCAGTAGTTGTGGTACGCGGGCTCAGTAGTTGTGGCTCACGGGCTCTAGAGCGCAGGCTCAGTGGTTTTGGCGCACGGGCTTAGCTGCTCCATGGCATGTGGGATCTTCCCAGACCAGGGCTCGAACCCATGTCCCCTGCATTGGCAGGCGGATTCTTAACCACTGCGCCACCAGGGAAGTCCCAGCACGTGCTGCTTTTGAAATTCCTCTCTTCAGCGACCAGTTTGAAAACACCGTCCCACCCCAGTAGCATCCTCCTGTGTCCCCGTTTCAATGGCTGCATCCTACTCCACGTGGACACACCGTTGCTAGATATTCCATTGTTTCCAGCTCTTACTTAGTGTAAACAGGGCTGCACTGAACATCCTTGGAGCAGGGCCTTGCACTTATTAGTGATTTTTTGCATTAAGACAGATTCTCACATGTGGCCTTGCTGGGTCAGGGGACATGCAAAATTCTGAGGGTTGTGGTACTTCTGCAGAATTCTCCCTCCCAATATCAGTCGTGCTCCCAGTACAGGCAGTGCTCTGTTTCTTTACATTCTTGCCAACAAATAATACCATCATTTAAAAATACTGTCTCCAGGACTTCCCTGGTGGTCCAGTGGGTTAAGATTCTGTGCTCCCAGTGCAGGGGGCCCAGGTTTGATCCCTGCTTGGGTAACTAGATCCTGCACGCATGCCTCAACTGAGTCCGCATGTCGCAACTAAAAATCCCACAGGCCACAACTAAGACCCGGTGCGGCCAAAATAAATAAATAAATATTTTTTAAAAACATCATCTCCACTGATAGAAGAAAGCTACCATCTTTGATTGCTAAGGAAACTCAAGTTTGTTTTCATCTTCCTTGGTCACTGATTTTTTTCTCCTTCTGTAAATTGAATTGATTTAAATATAAATTGAATATTTATATCCTTTCTTACTCTTTATTGTATATTTTTAAAACCAAGGCTTTTCTTTAATGAGAAATAGCATTTCATCAAAGACGGAATGCAGAGTCTATGGCTCATTTATTCTCCAGAGAAGATGCTTCTTTTTTGTTCCTCTAATCCAATCAGATACTGAGACTACAAGATTTTGGCAAATTAATTTCTGCGTGTGAGACTGTCGGTGTGTATAAGGATCCTAGCCGAGAAGACTGCATTTTAATCCCAGTGACTCAAAGTTGTGAGGCCACTTGGTGTCACACTGACCAGGGTTGCAATCCCCACTCGGCTGCTTTCGAGCCCCGTGACCTGGGAATGCTCCTCAGCCCCCGAAAACCTTCACTTTCTGGGCTGTAGAATGAGGACCGCTGCGGTTGCCGCGCGGGTTACGTGAGGTCTGGGTGGATGTGATGGACCTGGTGCTGTGCCTGACACCTGGGAGGGGAGAGGGGGGTTCAGATGTCGCTGGTCCTGGGTCAGGACTCGCTCCTGATGCTGTAAGAGGCCGGGCAAGTGAAGGAAGGGTGAAGTGCTTAAATAACTTGTCTCAGACCAGCTGGCTCCCCCCGCTTCCCCGCACTGCTGATTAGATCGGCAGTGATAAAAAAGCCAGCAGGGCCCTTGGGTGCACCAAGGCCGAGGCAAAGAGAGGGAAGACTAGAGAAATCCTGCAGCTGAGTGATGGGCAGAGTGGGTGTCGCAGTTTGCCGCCAGTGGTCTCCTCATAATCGCTACTGTTTATTGAGCATTAAGGTAAATGCTGCCTTATCCCCATTCTGCAGATGAGGGGACTGAGGCACAGAGAGGAAAACAGCTTGCCCAAGACAGCACAGCTGGGGAGTGGCCCAGCCGGGACTATGGCTCCTTCTCGATGTGGCCCTGGGTGAAGGGTCTTTGAGGTCTGTGCCCAGCAAGTGCCTCCCCGACCTGCTTCTCGTGCTCAGTGTGTGCAGTGTGGGTCAGACCGCATCAGGCTGGAGAGGGAGGAAGGTGCAGAGGCGGCTCTGAGACCACGTCGGGCGTTGTGCAGAGTCTGATTCAGGGGACATGGTGAGACTGTGGCCTTCACCCAGGGGGCCTTTGGTTCCACTATAAGGTGAGGCCACTCATCCTGGATCTGCCACACCATCTTCAAAGGGCAGAGCCTGAACTCTTGGGCCTGGCATTTGAGATCCTCCTAGAACTGCCCCCCCAAACATTCTGGTCTCATTGTCCATTCTCCTTACCTCACACCCTGAATTCCAGGCAGGCGAACCACAGCTAGGCTACTCCAGGCCTCCCTTCCTGGAATGCTCTCTTCCTGTCCCTGATTCCACACTCTTACTGTTTCTGTGAGTGTAGCCTCCTCCAAGAAGCCTTCCCCGGTGCCGCGGGGGAAATTTAGGCATTTCCTCATCTGACCCCCCAAGACACCTCATTCTTTTCTTCATCACAGTTCTCGTGACAGGTCCCTCTCTGCACTAGACCAAGAGCACCTGGACTCCCAGACCAGGGCGCCTTCATTTCTCTGTCCTCTGGGCTGGCTCCACTCCAGACCTGATTGTGAGTTGATGAATGAATGAACGAACGAACGTACAAGCGAATGGTCGGCAGATCCGGGCCTCGGGAGCGCTCAGCAGTGCTCGGCAAATGCCGCTGGACCAGGGGTGGTGGCCCAGGGGACCTGCACGTGCTGCAGCCCCAGAAGCACGCTGGATGCACCTCGGAACACATGCGTACCAGCCCCCTTGTTTGTGTTTGTAACTCAGGCCAACAGATAGCTTCATGTAGTTTGCTTTGTACTCAAACCTCTGTGTCCCCAGGAATTGGAGAGACAAGGTTGTGTAACTAAATGATGGCTGTCTTGGAGTAAGTTGCAGTCCATTAGTAAAATCCATTTCCTAGAGGAGGGTTGGGGTGCTGGTCTTGGGGTACGGCTGAAGCCTCATGTAACTTTGTCATCACCCAGCTGGTGGGCTCACCCCTGGGGAGGCCGTCGTGGGCCAGGTGTCATCCCTACCTTGCAGAGGTGCTAGGCCAGGCTGACCAGGGAAGGGGGCACAGAGGGCACTGGGTCGGGGAAGCTATGCAGGAGTGGACTGTGGGAGATCGGTGGTGGGGCCCACGTGCTGGGCAGGGGCTGAGTGACGTGGCACACAGATGGAACACGTGAGACCTTGGGGAGTCCAGGGAGCCTGGGGAGGGTGCAGGAGTCGGGGAGGGGAAGCACAGAGGTAGCTGAGGGGTGTGACCTCGGCCCCGTCCCATCAGTGTGTCCTGACACCTCGGATGTTCACATTCAACCTGTCCTCTTGTACCTGCTTCTTCCCTTGTCCTTCCTGTCCTGTCTGCCTGACGCTGCAGAGTCACAGGAGAGAGGTGCCCTGATGACTCTGGGTGACAGTCGAGGGCGCATGAGGCTGCGAGAGAGAAGCAGCCACGTGGCCCTTAGTTCTCACGCCGCAGCTGGACGGACAACTGCATCAGCTGCCTCAGGGGCCGCCCTGCAGCTGCCAGGCCACCTGGCCCGGGGAACGGGCCCAGCAGCTTCCTGGGAGTGTTCTCAGAGCCTTTCTGGGGGAGGGAGGCACAGTGACCCTTCTGGAATCTGAGCCCCAAGTCAGGGAGCGGCTGGAAGGCTTCCTCCCAGGGCTGTTGGGCCTCCTCATCCCCAGGGAGCTGCTGTCCGCCCTGCACTCACAGCGGGCCTACGTGCAGCTCATGCCTTGTGCTCTGCACAGCCCACTTTCTATAGAAGGTCAAGGGCGGTGGGAGGCGTAAGCCTCTTGCCCAAGGTCCCACGGGGGCTCGGACGGGGCCTAGCCCTCGGCAGTCTGACTCTGAGGCCGTCTGTGCTCTGAGCCGCTCGTCTCACCTCCCTCTCAGTTGTGGGGGGCCCCAGCCTCTCCCGTGGGGGGCGGCGCTTGGCTCAGGTTTGCCCGGTTCAGATGCAGAACCTCCTGGGAAGGCTCGCTGGAGGACGTCGGGGCAGAGCCCTGCGCTGGGCGGGGCCGGGGGGAGCAGGCAGGGGCCACTCGCCACGCTGCCGCTGCTCCCCGCCGCTCGCCCAACATGTGACAGAACGGCTCACGACCCACTTTTATTTTGGTAGAGCTTTTAGTCCCCATTTACATGTTTTGTTTTTCCTTTATAGTCCCAAGTGTCGAGCCTAGCGGAGCACAGATGTCTCACCAAACAAAAATAGATCCGCTGCAAGGAGGGCTCTGCGGCCGCAGGCGTTCTCATGCTCTCAGCAAAGCCAAGTTCTCTCGCCAAGCGCTCTTGGGGAGGATGTTTGGGAAAATGTCAAGGCATTCATTTTTCTCTCGACCTTTTCGGTTGAAATTGCGGGGCCTTAACACTGGAAGTAAAAGAAGTTATAAATAAAGACGCAGCCAATGGCCAGGCCTGGCCTGCTCTCCCGACTGGCCACTGATGGTTTCTCTGCAGCTGTTACCAAGCACAGGGGTCCCGCGGTGGCCCTGCCTCTATGAGAGGAAGTTAACGATCATTTCCAGACAGCAGAGGGACCAAGGGCAAGGTTTCCACAGTAGCGAAGAGGGGAGGCCTAAAGAGAGAGGGGGCGGCAGAGGACAGCGCCCAGGAGGCCTAAGGGGTGGGCTTCCCCTAGACGGTACCATCGGAAGGTGCGTCTGAGAATGTCTGCTCAGTCTGTCCTGGAGTTTGGAAGTGTCGGTTCTTTACTGCCCTCTGGTTCTCCGGCAGCACTGACCATCTGCTGGAGGAGTCTGGGTGGGTCCAAGGGCACCTGCTGGCGATGCCTCCCAGCTGGCTCTGACTGTATTCGCTCTCCTGCACTCTCCTGGCTGTGGGTCCCAGGCTCCTGGCCGGGGGGCTGGCTGGCTTCCCCAGAGCCCACATCCTTCCAGGGAAGCCAGGACCTGAGTTGCCTGCCGACATGAAGGCCACCCGCCAAGGCCACAGAGGGGGTGTGATGGTGGGGCTGAAGGTGTGTCTGCTGGTAAAGCTGGCACACGCAGGCCCCGGTCTGCCCGGGCTGGAGGCCGCCTTGCTGTGGAGTTACTTCACGCAGGATAGCGAGCCGTTCTTTTGCCTTCGTGCTGGAGGACTTCCTTCGGCAAGTCTGGTCCGGCCTGTGGTGCGGAGAGCTTGGTTCTTAGCAGTGCTGGGTTTTACTGCACTTTTGGTCCTTTGGTGGCACTGACCGTCTGTTGTGGGGCCTGAGGGTGCCTGTGTGGGGTGCGTAGTGCTGGCTCCGGGGCCCGTGGAGAGTAGGTGGCTGCGGAGTGACTCCCTGCAGTGGTGTTGCCACCCGAGGGGCCACCAAAACTGGAAGCCTCGAGGCTGGCCATGCGGCAGCTTCAGGCACGCAGGGAAGAGGTGTAATTTTCCACTTTCCAGGTCCTGGATCTGGTTGGTGTCTCGTGCAGTGGCCCCAGAGTCCTGTCTTGACCACAGCTTATGATCTCAAGGTATAAACCCAGGTCCGCATGAGGCAAGCAGCTAGTGATGGGTTCGTATACTCACTAGTTAGTTTTTCATGGGAGAGATTTTAGTTTGGTTTAAAAATTTGTTTTTAATTTTATAAATGTAATGTGTTCACACTGGAAAATTTGGAAATTATGAACAATCTGAAAAGAAGCAGCTTAAAAAAAATCCTTTTGTAATCCACCGATAACGTCAATTAACATTATGGCATATTTCCTTCCAGCCCCCTCCTCTTTTTAGTATTTTTAAGCATAATTGAGATTGTGTTTTACGTACAGTTTTACAGCCTGTACTTGTCAGCCTTGAAATAGGCTCATCTGCATTTTCTATATGGGCTGCAGGGAGAAGACCAGATTGCTGAGGTTTAGCTGAAGCTGTGGAAGAAGGAAATCCAAAAATATCCTTCTCATTGGCTTTGCACAAGGAGCTCCATGGCCTCATGTTTTCCTTCTAGTAAAATAAAGGCCGAATTAGCCACTAAGAGTGACCCCCCCCCCGCCATGGGCGCTTGGTGATAACGCTCACAGAGTGCGTGCTGTGCTCTCGGTCGAGACCATAGACGAGGAAGGGGCTGCCACGGGGGGAGTGCCAAGCCCAGCCCCTTCCTGAGGAGCTCCTCGAGAGCTCTCCAGGGTCTGCTGGAAAGCAAACACTCTACAGGGAGCTGAGGGGTCTTCTGTCAGACACCCACTACTTCTTCGCCCTAGACCCACCCTGGTTACAAGAGAAAACAACCTAAACCATGAAAAGCACTTGGAGAGACTTCTGCTTCTGACAGGATGGAGTAGAAGTCCTTTCCCTAGTCCTCCGGCTCAGTGCAACTGAAACCCCGGATATTAGCTATGAAACAAACAATAGAAGACTCTGAAAGGTGGAGAGAAGAGGGCAGCCCGGCCAGGGACCACGGGACCCAAGGAATGAAACAATGGTGGGTTCCCTGGGTTTTCTCTTTGCTTTGTAGACCCCAGACTTGGAAGTGAAGAGGCCAGCAACCCGGAAACACCGGTGGGCACAGAGGAAAAGCCCCCACGGAAGCCTGCTCTCTCAGGCAGCCTAGCAAGACAGAAACTTGCAGACGATAGCCACTCTACACCAGCCAAATACCATAGAATCAGCTGTGGTCTCTTCCCATCCATGCCAGCAAGGGCCCAATGGGGAGCCTAGACTCCCACCTTTTTTATTTTATTTTAATTTTGGCTGCGTTGGGTCTTTGCTGCATGCGGGCTTTCTCTAGTCGTTGTGAGCGGGGGCCACTCCTCATTGTGGTGTGCGGGCTTCTCATTGTGGTGGCTTCTCTTGTTGCGGAGCCTGGGTTCTAGGTGCGTGGGCTGAGTAGTTGTGGCACGTGGGCTCAGTAGTTGGGACTCACGGGCTCTAGAATGCAGGCTCAGTAGTTGTGGCGCACAGGCTTAGTTGCTCCGCGGCATGTGGGATCTTCCCAGACCAGAGATCGAACCCGTGTCCCCTGCGTTGGCAGGCAGATTCTTAACCACTGCCCCACCAGGGAAGCCCAACTTCCACCTCCTTGAGGCTGTAATGAGCCCCTCACCACTGGGGTTGGGGGGTGTCAGAGGAGACCAGGTAGGTAGGGAGCCAGGGTGATAAAGAGGGCTCCTCAGCTGGGGGGTCAGTGGTGACCACATGGAGATCCTGTGCTTCTACCCCAACCAGCAGTAAAAAGGCCACCCCCACCCACTCCCACTCACCGTGTCGATGGAGGCCATATGGGAAGCAATCATGAGGCATTCCTGGTCCTTCCAGCCAGGGTGGAACTTCCACCCTGAACCAGCAGCAACCAGTGCCCCACCCTCACTTCAGTGTCAACAGAGTCCCAGTGGGGAACCTGGATTTCTACCCCAACTGGCAGCTCTACCCTCTTTCAACTGCTGGAGTTGTGTGTTCCCCAAAGAGCCAGCCTAAAGAGAAGGTTTAAATAAGATCCAGAGTCTCATACCATAATACCCAAAATGTCCACATTTCAATACATCACTTGTCATACCAAGAACCAAGAAAATCTCAACCTGAATGAGAAAAGTCAATCAGTAGACACCAGCAATGAGATGACACAGATGTTAGGAAAAAGATTTTGTTTCTTTTTTTTTTTTTTTTTGTGGTACACGGGCCTCTCACTGTTGTGGCCTCTCCTGTTGTGGAGCACAGGCTCTGGACGCGCAGGCTCAGCGGCCATGGCTCACGGGCCCAGCCGCTCCATGGCATGTGGGATCTTCCCGGACCAGGGCACGAACCTGTGTCCCCTGCATCGGCAGACGGACTCTCAACCAGTGCGCCACCAGGGAAGCCCAGGACAAAGATTTTAAAGCAGCTGCTTTAAAAGTGCTTCAGCAAGCAATTGCAAATATGCTTGAAACAAATGACCAAGTAGAAAATTTCAACAAAAATGTAGAAAGTCTCAGCAGATAGAAGATACAAAGAAGAACCGATGAAAACTTTAGAACTGAAAAGTACAGTAGCCAAAATAAAAAACTCAGTGAATGGGCTTGATAGCCCCTTGGAGGGGACAGAGGAAACATCGGTGAACATGAAGATAGAAAAATAGAGGTTACACAGTGAGAAGAGAAAAAAATAGACTGGAAAAAAATGAATAGACATTTCACCAAATAGACAGATAGCAAATAAGCACATAACAACAGGGGTCCCCAACCCCCAAACTGTGGACCGGTACCGGTCCATGGCCTGTTAGGAACCGGGCTGCACAGCAGGCGGTGAGGGGCGGGCGAACGAGCGAAGCTTCATCTGCCGCTTCCCACCACTCCCCATCGCTCCCCGTCGCTCCCCACCAGAGGCTCCCCGTCGCTCCCCACCGCTCTCCGTCGCTCCCCACCACTCCCTGTCGCTCCCCATCGCTCCCCGTTGCTCCCCATCCCTCCCCGTCACTCCCCATTGCTCCCCGTCGCTCCCCACCGCTCCCCGTCACTCCCCATTGCTCCCCGTCGCTCCCCACCGCTCCCCATCGCTCCCCATTGCTCCCCGTCGCTCCCCACCGCTCCCCGTTGCTCCCCGTCGCTCCCCGTCGCTCGCGTTAACTGCCTGAACCATCCCACCCCACTGCCCCGGTGGGTGGAAAAATTGTCTTCCACAGAACCAGTCCCTGGTGCCAAAAAGGTTGGGGACCGCTGCAAAAAAAGATGTTCAATGTTATTAGTCATTAGGGAAATGCAAAACACCACAATGAGCTGTCACTACATACCTATCAGAATGGCTAAAATAATAATGACAACAGCTAATGCTGACGAGGATGCTGAGAATCTGATCACCTAGACATTGTTGGTGGGAATATGAAATGGTGCAGCCACTTGGAAAAAGAGTTGGGCAGTTTCTTAAAAATCTAAACACGCAACTATCAGGAATCCCCTGTCAGTCCGATGGTTAGGATTCTGTGTTTTCACTGCCAAGGGCACCGGTTCAATCCCTGGTTGAGGAACTAAGATCCCACAAGCCACGTGGCATGGCCTAAATAAATAAATAAACATGCAACTGTCACAGGACTTGGCCGTGGCACTCCTGGGCATTTATCACAGAGAAGTGAAAACTTACGTTCACACAAAAACCTGTACATGAATGTTCATAGCAGTTTTTCTCCAAGCCCCAGACTGGAAGCAACTCAGATGTTCATCAGTGGATGAATAGTTAAACTGTATATCCACTGCACAGAATACTACTCAGCAAGGAAAAGAAACTATTGATACAGTAAATAGATCTCCAGTGAAAAAAGCCTATCCCCAAAGATTCTGTGCTGTCTAATCCATTGTATATAACATTATTAAAATGATAAAATTGTAGTGATGGAAACGGATTAGTGGCTGGCAAGGATTAAGGTGTGTGATGGGGTAGGAGGGAGGTGGGTGTGGTTATAAAGGGCAGCACGAGGGATCCTGGTGGTGATGAAAATCCTCTATATTTTGACTGTAAGTGTATCAATACTTTGGTTTTGATATTCTGTAGTTTTGCAAGATGTTATTATTAGGGGAAACCACATGGGAATCTACAGTTATCTCAAAATAAAAGTTTACTGAAAAAAACAATGAAACTGGGGTGGGGTGGGGGAAACCCCTTTGTATGTAGCAACCCAGAAAAATGCCTATGATATAACCTGAAGTGACAGGAGCCGATGACAGACCTTTTTATTTCAGAGTGATGACAATTCTGGAATAAGCAGGCTTGTTGGGGGAAAGAGACTGGAAGGCAACGTACGTTGGGTCAGAGGATTGAAGTCAACCTGTTATTTATCGGTCTGTCTGTCTGAACATTGGTCTCCTTCAGTCCTTCTTGGTTCTCCAGTGGGAGACGGATGAGGAAGAGGGTGGTTGCAGTGTAGGGTGCTGAGCCTGGGGTGGGTCTGTGCGCTATGCGTGGAATTATGGGTAATGTTTTCTTCTTATCTCCAAGTTCCAAACGTGATATGGCTATGTTAATTTTTTATGATGGAGGAAGTTATATATTAGAAAAGGAAACCACACGAGCAAAGTAAGGCCCTTCTCCTAGCCATTCTTGGGGGAGCTCATAGGGTGCACTGGTCACTGCACAGTCATCTGACAACAGCTCTGGGTTCCAGGGACTCGGGGGGTGGGGTGGGATTTGCTCTGAGCCCTTTGCTGCTAGGGCTTTCCCCTGCACTTCCCTGACACAAGCGCATCCCAGAACCAGATGGCTGGTGGTGGGCCTCACAGGCCCTGTTCTAGACTGTTCTCCCACAAAGCCATAACGCAGAAGGAAATTCCCAGGCAGCAGTGGGGCAGCGGCTGTCACAGGAGCCCATGTCTCCATTCAGCGGTGATGTCCTTACCCAAACATGTCCCATGCTAGGTTCTGTGATATTGAGGTTTATAATAAGAAACATATATTTGGTCTTCCTCTCTGTTTCTGGCACAGAGCCCCTAAAACCTTTGGAATTTCCTAACTGATAAAGAACAATAAAGGTATCTCATGTTCATAACAAACTCCTTTCAACCACCTCCGAGTTTATGTTAATGCGGTGACTTTTGGAAAGTCCCAGGGATGGATCTGGTTGCCAGGGGAACCAACGTTGTGATTAGAGGGTTGGTACTTTCATTTCCCCCTAACCACCCCAGTGGAGGGGAGAGGAGCTGGGGGGTGCGGTCAGTCACCAGTGGCCGATGATTTAGTCATTCATGCCTACGTAATGAAGACTCTGTAGAAACCCAGAAGGATGGGCTTCTGGAAGCTTCTGAGTTGGTGAACACATGGAGGAGCTGGGAGAACGGTGTGCTGGGAGAGGCCGTGGAAGCTCCTTGCCCCTTTCTTCCTACCTCACTCTGTATCCTTTATAATACCCTTTAAAATAAACTCGTAAACGTAGGCCAATGTTCCTCTGAGTTCCGTGAGCTGCCCTAGCGAGTTAATTAATTGACCCTGAGGAGGTGGTTGTGTACACCTCTGATTTATAGCGGGTAGATCAGAAGCACAGGGACCACTTGGACCTTGGTATCTGAAGTTGGGTGGGGGACAGTCTTGTGGGACTGAGCCCTTAACCATGGGAGCGGACACTCTCTCCAGGTAGACAGTGTCAGAACTGACTTGGATTGTAGGACAGCCAGCTGGCGTGGGAGAATTGCTTGGCGTTGGAAGCTCCGCGCATTCTTAAAGCACACTCTGCTCAGATGTGCAGAAACCGCACACCAGGTGACGGGCGAGGCCCACCTGAGATGCTCAAGGCCTCCCCTGGGCGAGCTGCCCCTTCCTGCAGCATCCCGTGGCACTGAGAGGCAGGTGTGAATAAGGAGGGCATTTTTCTCCCCTTGGAAATGATTTTTGGTTGAGGTAGAGGGTTTTGTTTGTTTGCTTGTTCTTGGACCGAGTGCAGAAGTAAGGCCTCGTAAGTAAGGCCTTGCATCCTTTACTGGAAATCAGTAAAGAGCACAGGTCCTGCTGGCCGGCTTTGTAGGTCACTGTCCCCAAGAAGTCACTTGTTGGCCTTTCTCCGCTGACATGCATTTAGATTTAGGGTTACGGCTTAGCTTGGGGGGAGTGGGACCCATCAAGCTGGGTTTCTGGGTTTTGCACCTATTTTTAGAAAGGGCACTATTTTTAAATTGAGAACCGCCAGCTGAGTCTCCATCTGTCCTTCAGAGTCGGCACTGGGAAGCGGCCCAGAGCTCAGAGACCTGACATGGAAGTGAGGCGGCCCCTTGCCTTGCTTCCTGGGTGGCCACCTTCATCCAAGAATTTCAAGGTCTTTTCTGGTATCAGTTCTTGGCACGTCTGGGTCCGTCGGGCGGGGAGGAAGCCCAGCTCCCACTGTCCCCGCGTGCAGTCACAGACCTGGGGGCATCTGGCCTTGCTCAAAGTCACCGGGCAGCAGCTGAAGAGGTTGGCAAACAGAGCCTGGACTGTGCCTGCCAGCTCCCTGCTCCAGCCCAGGGACTGTGTTACAGCGGGTCCAGCTGGCTCGGAGGACCACTGCTGCCCCTCTCCGTTTGTGTGTGGTGGAGAAAATTGGACTTTATACCTTCAGAAACCTGACAGAACAAAGGCACCAGGTGGAGAGAACCCCTGCTGTCCTCAGAGGGCCTCTGGGGGGGGTGGGCTCAGTGAGGCCCGCTCAGCCCCTGGGTGGCCGCAAAGCTGGGCTTGGCCACCGTGCACTATTTGTTGTGGGCAGTCACCATGCTACGCTCAGCGGGTGAGGCCCAGGGACAGGTGCGCTGAGCCCAGTGGTTCCCCGGCGCACCTGGCCCAGGGGTGGCACCCTCACCAGTGTCTCTTAGGGGCCAGATCCTGGAGACAGGACATGTCATCATATCCCCTCTGCACGCCCAGGTGCCCTCCCGGTACCCGGAGTCTAGTTAGCATCATTGGGTCCCCCGGGACAGCACTCTGGGAAGCGTTGTCCTTGCACCCCGGGGGCACACTGCTGCTTGTTACCTGGTGGGGCAGGAAGCTGGGAGACCTTGGGTGCCAGCCACCACTTCGGGGCGGCTTTTCCCCGGTTTTCCCGACATTGACATTAAGCCGTTTGGCTAAGGTGGTGTGTGTTGCTGGCGTAACTGTAACGTAGGCCTTTGGAGTGCTGGAGCAGCTGGGCCCAGCTTGCAAGAGTCAGGGGACTTCCCTGGTGGCGCAGTGGTTAAGAATCCACCTGCCAATGCAGGGGACACGGGTTCGATCCCTGGTCCCGGAAGATCACACGTGCCGCGGAGCAACTGACCCCTCAAGCCACGACTACTGAGCCTGTGCACCTAGAGCCCGTGAGCCACAACAAGAGAAACCACCGCAACAAAGAGTAGCCCCCGCTGGCCGCAACTAGAGGAAGCCCCTGCGCAGCACCGAAGACCCAACACGGCAGTCAATCAATAAGATGGGTCTATCTTAAAAAAAAAAAAGTCAGTTGTGCGCATCTCCCTGGCCCTGGCCAGCCGTGTCGTGTCGGTAGCTTGAATCAGCCGTGCTGGAAGTATGGACAGTCAGCAGTGCTGCAAACTAGGGATAATCCCCGACCCCACCAGGAGCCAGTTTACCAGCCGCCTCTACCTTTTGGGGTCTTTTGTGCAGAGTTAATGGGATCCCAGCAGAAGCTTGGCCAGGTCACCGTGAGGCTGTTAGGGTGAGGGGTGGGTGGGCAGCCGAGCTCTTCACCTCGGCAAGGAGGCCAAGGGTCTGAGGGTCTGCAGCTGTGCCTGGAGGGCGGTTTGTTCATCTGGGCCCCCCTGTCCTTTCTGGTGGATTCCCCCAGGCAGCCTTGCTTTGCCCTGGAGCAGTGCCCTACCTCATGACCCCCAGTACTAGGAGTGAGGGCCCCTAGGCTACACTGCCTTATCCTCCAGGCAGAGCTCCCAGCAGGGGAGGGGAAGGGAAGAGGGCAGTTCGCTGCGACTCCGGAAGCTCGAGCTGGGGCTCCTGCCCTGGTCTCAGAGTCCCAAAGGGCGTGGACCCTGCACCTCCACCCTCTGGACACCCCAGCCCTTTGTCCCAATCTCTGTCGGGGCTAAGTGTGCTTGGGTCTGTCCTCACAGTGGACTGCAAGCTCCCTGTGGGCCAGTCCTGCCTTGGTCAGCTCTGTGTCCACAGGCCTGGGTAGAGCAGGACGCAATAAATGTTCCTTAAATGAGGGAGAGGACCCGCACCAGGGAGTTAGCATGTACTCGTGGTGACCAGAGGCACAGGTGGGTCAGATCCCAGCCCAGCCACTTGCCGCCCTCTGTGTGTCTTTGGCTGTCCTCCTCAGCCTTGGTCTCTTCTGCTCATAAATGGGTGTAAATAATAGGATAGAAGACACAAGTAAAGTTCTTGGTCTGCTGCCTGTCTCCTAGCAGTGCTTAATACGTAGTAACTAGTGTTATTGTTATTAATGAAAACATCCTTTATAGTCTCCTCTGTGGGCAGTTTTGAGTCTTTTAATATCCCTGGATGACCACAAAGCAGCAGTCTTGGTGACACAGGGCAGGACTGTTGGTTAATATTCCGGGGCAGCCTCACGTGGTTACTTGTGTTACTAGCTGTGGTTGAAGGAGTGATATTCTCCTGGGTTAGACACCTGTGCGCACACCCATGCACACGCATGCACAGGTACCCATGCACATGCATGCATGCATTCAGGCACTACATGGACACACAGGCACACCACGTACAAGCACACTCACACATGCACACACGTGTGGATGCCCGTACACACATGCACACACTGTGTACACACATGTCAACATGCACACAGCTGCTCCCTGTAACCTCTAACACATGGTTTCAGTAGCTGTATAATGTTCCATGGTTCTTCCTAAAGTTCCTTTAAATTAACCTTATTGAAAAATAACAGTGGAGAGAAGTGCACATATCGTAAGTGCACAGCTTGATGTATTTTCACAGGGTGAAACATCTCTCAGTAACCAGCCCCAGGTCAAGAATCAGGACATTTCCAGGCCCCCAGAAGTCCCCACGTTCCCCCCTTCTGTCACTCCCCCATTACCAGGACGACCACTTTCCTGACTCCACGTGTTTACTTTATGAGATGGACCCGCGCAGTGAGCTCTCTCTTGTGTCCTGGCTTCTTCTGCTCGGCACCGACTCTGACATCCTCCCGTGACTGTGTGTAGGCGTGGGTGGTCCACTCATTGCTGTTCAGTTTCTGCTGGTTCTCCATTATACTGATGTGGGCATTGGGGGCCATTTGGAATGGGGCACCGGAATATTCCTCTGCGTCCTGTGCACACGTGAGATGCATTTCTGCTGGGTGTGTGCTTGGCACTGGGAGCCCTGCGTCTGCTGCTGTTCATCATCAGAGTCCAGTGAGGGGGACACACCTGCCAGGTGAGAGCCTGGGTCTCCAGAGCAAGCGGGAATGTGGAGGGCAGGGCAGCCTGAAAGCACAGTTGTAGCGTGTTTGAGAACTTAATTCCTTTCTATGACTGGATGCTATTTCATCACATGAATGTGCCACATTTTATTTATCCATGCATCAAGTAATGGACACTTGGGTTCTTTCCACTTTTTGGCTATTGTAAATAATGCTGCTCTGAAATTCCATGTACAAGTTTTTGGTAGACATATATTTTCCATTGTCTTGGATATATACCTACTTGTGGAATTTCTGGGTCAAATGGTGGTTCCATGTTTAACTTTTTGAGGAACAAGCAGCCATTTTTAAAGACTGGATAAGCCTGTGTAAGGAGAAGACTAAACGTATTCACTTCCATTCAAGAAACTTAACATAACATGGTAAATGTGAGAACCTTTTGAGCCTCGGCCCAAACATCCCCAAAGGTCCACACGCATTACCTGGGAGCCGTGTCCCCACGTGCCTGGGAGGAGGACCTTGGAAGGTAGAGGGGCCGTCGTGGTGTTGGTGGTAACAGAGTCCAGCCCATCAGTGAGATCAAAGAAACTCATAAATGGAAGTGTTTTCATGGTTTTTCCTCTGCGTTCACTCCTTTAACCAGCTCTCGTGGGCTGGGTGTTCGGGGGCCGTCAGCATGCTGGGGAGACTGAAGTCCCTGCTGGGTGGGCTCGCGGGCTAGCAGAGGAGGATGGGCGATGGCGAGGGTAAATCGACAGGTTGTATTCTATGCAAGAAGACAAGAGGGGCTCTAGACCGTGAGCAGTGTGCAGGGATGCCGTCTGCCGTGGCTGCAGGTGCAGCGGTACAGGGAGTGAGAGGCGTCGGGGCTTCTACTTTTTCTGCCAGGGTGGCCCATGGTGGGGTTTGCACAGAGGACAGAGCTGACTTGAGGTTTGGAAGGGGTCCCTCTGGCTGCTGTGTTGAGAGATTACTGGGGGGTGAGGGCAGGAGCAGGGAGACCGGTTAGGAGGCTTCTGCAGAAATCCACCGAGAGGTGGTGGTCCCTTGTACAAAGTAGTGGAAGCACAGTATAAAGAAAATACCTGTTCCAATAACACGGAAATACGTCCACTGGATCATCGTTGTGCTCCGGAGATAGTCATCACTGTTGCCGTTTGACATGGGTCCCCCTGGACTCTTTTATGTGTGTATAAACACATACTTTTTTACTTTAACGGGATTATACCATAAGTATAAAGTTCCGGAATCTTGTTTTCCGCCTTCATACACCCTGGGTGTCGGTGTCGATGTATGTGGAACCGCCGTCTTTTTGCAGCTGCGAGGCACGTATGACACAGTTGGGCTGTTATGTATTGAATAATTCCCAGACTCGAAGACCTTGCTGTTTCTACTTTTTCACTATTTTCAACAACGTTGAGGTGAAAATTCTTTTATAGACATATGTGTGGATGTTTTTAAAAATAAACTTTTTGGGGCTTCCCTGGTGGTGCAGTGGTCAAGAATCTGCCTGCCGATGCAGGGGACACGGGTTGGAGCCCTGGTGCGGGAAGATCCCACAGGCCGCAGAGCAGCTGGGCCCGTGCGCCACAACTACCGCAGCCCGGGCTCCTGGAGCCCGTGCTCTGCAGCGGGAGAGGCCACCGCAATGAGAAGCCCGTGCACCGCAACAAAGACCCAGGGCAGCCAAAAATAAATAAATAAATAAACTTTTCATGTTGGAATAATTTCACAGGCACAGAAAAGTCGCCGAGATGGTGCAGAGGCTTCCTGTCCTCTCTCCACCCAGATTCCTCTCTTGTTAGGATCTTACATTCCACGGTCCACTTGTCACAACTAAGAAACCGAATTTGGTACATACATTGTTAACTAAACTCCAGACTTGGTCTGGATTTCACCACAAACATGTATTTCTGTATACTTGTTTGATTATTACTTTAAAATAAATTCCCAGGGACTTCCCTGGCCGTCCAGCAGTTAAGACTCTGCGCGTCCACTGCAGGGGGCATGGGTTTGGTCCCTGGTCAGGGAGTTGATCAGATCCCACATGCTGCGTGCCATAGCCATAAAGTAAAAGAAATAAAAATAAAATACAGTAAATTTCCAGAAATGGAATGGCTGGGTCAGAGGGAACATGTAGTTTAAGTCCTGCCTTATTGCTTCCAAGAAAGATGATGCTGGGTCGTCATCCCATGGAGTGGAGGAGGGTCCCATTGCCCCCACCCTCACCAGCTGCTGAGTGTTGTCACCAGGGTGAGAGCGTGGAGCTCTGGACTCTGGGTCGCCTGTGTCATTTCGGTCGTTTTGTAGACGAGGAAAGTGAGGCCCCGAGAGGGAAGGTCCCTGCTCCCGGTTATGGAGCGTTGAGTCTCAGAGCCAGGATGGAGCGGGGCAACTTCGCACTCCTAGCCCGAAACACCGAAGATTCTACCTTCCCAAACGGTGATTTCATACGCCTGAGACTTGGACAGGTCCAGGTTCACATTTGAGACATGGGAAATAAAAAGCCACCCTCACAGCCTGCAGGCACACAGGCCCAGGTGCCGCGGTGCAGCTGCCCTGAGCCTGGGGTCATCATGCTGTGCCCGTGCACACACCAGGCTCAGGTCCACCAGCCCCAGCCCCGGTGCCCTGGGAGCTGTGTCCGTGGTCGCACCTGGTTCGGAGCAGGGGACTCAACACCCCAGTGCTGGCTCCTCTGTGAGTTACATCTTCCGTCGGACAGCGCGTGTTCTCTGTGTGCACGTGTGTGAAACCTGCAAGACAAGCAGATGAGACCCTCCTGCCCAAGTATTTGTTGTTGCACAGAATAGAAAGTCATTTTTGACATATGGCTCTCAACACACAGCTACACCAAACCAGCAGAACGCTGCCGAGGGTTACAGGTTCCCCGGAAAGTGGGAGTCGGGAACCACGCCAGCTCATCTCCCTGCGGGAAAGTGCCCTTGGGATTGGTTCCCTCCCCCAGAGCAGCACCCCCCAGGGGACTTTGTCATAGTCACCTCGGATCCCCAGAACTCCACACACGCAGAGCCTGACTCGGGGCTCTTGGGGGCTTACCTTTGGCTTTAAACTTCACGAGGTGTCCTGTATGCAGAAGTGGTGGGGGCATCAGGACTGTGGAAGATCAGACACGGGACCTGCATCCGAGGTCCAAGTTCACAGCGAGCGATACCTGGCCTCTGAGCTGTCCCAAGGGCACAACCAAAGTCCTGAGGACTCTGGGCTAAGGGAAGGGAGTAGTCCCATCCCACCGGGCACCTGGAGTGGTCCCGGAAGATGCAGCGTCTGAGTTGGAGGGTGGGAGGGAGGGAGGCGGGCAGAGGTGCAGGGCTGGGGGGAGAAACTGCGGGCCTGTCATCTTGAAGAACTAAGGACGGATTCCAGGGTCTCGGCCGCTGAGGCTACGCTGTCCTCTCGGCCCTCAGCACACGGTCATCCCTGGGGCTCCTTCTCAGCCCCTCTCCTTCATTCTCCCCCCAGGCAACCCGCCCAGGCCTGTGACCGTAAACCCAGCCAGGGATGCTCCCCCAACCTCGGCCCACAGCTGGCCCTCCCTGCCTCTGGCATCAGTAGCCTTGTGACGTCTGCCCTAGCCCATCATTCAACATCTCCAACCTGGCAGGTTCAAAACAGAGCCCTTTGGAAGTTTAAGCATAAACAGGATATTTGCATAGCCTTAAACTACCCCTCACCAAATATTCAGCAATTATAAAGGGGGAAATGGGGAGTTTACAGTGGAGGATTCTGGTAGACTCAACCTTAGGCAGGTGAGGAAGGTGGACGTCAGCTGCAGTAAGACATCACGCACTCCTGACACTGCGCTGAGAAGGGCATCGCAGCCCTGGGTGCCCTTCCCCATAAACATGGGAAGACTCTGTTGTACCACAGTGAGGAGGGAGTTGAAAGCAGGGAAGTGAACAGATCCTGTGCACGAATGTTCATAGCACACCCTTCTTCACAATGGCTGAAAGGCAGAAGCAACCCCAAATAAATGTCCATCAGCCGGTGAATGGGTAAAAAAAATGTGGTCTTTCTTTATGATGGAATTTTTTTTCTTAACTTTTTATTTTATACTAGAGTATAGTTGATTAACAATGTTGTGTTAATTTCAGGTGTACAGCAAAGTGATGCAGTTATATGTACACATGTATCTATTCTTTTTCAAATTCTTTTCCCATTTCAGTTGTTACATAATATTGAGCAGAGTCCCCTGTGCTATACAGTAGGTCCTTGTTGGTTATCCATTTTAAATATAGGAGTGTATACATGTCAATCCCAAACTCCCTAAGTATCCTTTCCTCCCACCCTTCCCCTCTGGTAACCATTAAGTTCGTTCTCTAAGTCTGTGAGTCTGTTTCTGTTCTGTAAATAAGTTCATTTGTATCTCTTTTTTTTAGATTCCGCATTCCCTTTCTCCGTCTGACTTACTTCACTCACTATGACAATCTCTAGGTCCATGCATGTTGCTGCAAATGGCATTATTTCATTCATTTTAATGGCTGAGTAACATTCCGTTGTATTATATATATGTACCACATCTTCTTTATCCATTCCTCTGTCAGTGGACATTTAGGTTGCTTCCACGTCTTGCCTGTTGTAAGCAGTGCTGCAATGAACATTGGGGTGCATGTATCCTTGCAGACCATGTTTTTCTCCAGCTATATGCCCAGGAGTGGGATTGTAGGATCATAAGGTAGCTCTATTTTTAGTTTTATAAGGAACCTCCAAACTGTTCTCCATGGTAGCTGTACCAATTTATATTCCCACCAACAGTGTAGGAGGGTTCCCTTCTCTCCACACCCTCTCCAGCATTTATTGTTTGTAGATTTTTTGATGATGGCCATTCTTACTGGTCTGAGGTGATATCTCATTGTAGTTTTGATATGCATTTCTCTAATAATTAGCAGTGTTGCACAGCTTTTCACATGCCTCTTGGCCGTCTGTATGTCTTCTTCGGAGAAATGTCTATTTAGGTCTTCTGTCCATTTTTTGATTGGGTTGTTTGTTTTGATGATATTAAGCTGCATTGAGCTGTTTGTAAATTCTGGAGACCAGTCGCTTGTTGGTCACACCTTATGATGGTATTATTCAGCCATAAAAAGGAATGAATTTCTGGCACATGTTACAACATGGATGAACCTTTGAGACATTACACTCAGTGAAGTAAGCAGACAGAAAAGGACAAATACTCTATGATTCTACTTACGTGAAATTCCCAGAAGAGGCAAATTCACAGAGACAGAAAGTCACATGGTGGTTGCCAGGGGCTGGGGGAGGGTGGGGATGGAGAGTTATTGCGTAATGGGAACACGGTTTCTGTTGGGGTGTTTTTAAACCTGTGGGCACTAGATAGTGGCGATGGTTGCACAACATTGTGAATGTCTTGAGTGCCCCTGAACTGTACTGTTACAAATGTAAATTGCTATTTAGAATAGCAAATTTTATGTTCTACGTATTTTACCACGATTTAGAAAAATTAGTAATGCAACACACCAAAACCCATTGATTTGTACACTTTAAATAGGTGATTGATGTGGTATGTGAATTGTATGTCAATACATCTGTTTAAAAAACAAAAAAATCGAGGGACAGTCTACAGAATGGTCACTGTTCTCCCAGGGGCGTGCCACGTGGGCTCCCTCCCTTCCTCTGCTCAGATGCCATGTCTTAGTCTGCTCGGGCCGGACAGACTGGGGTGCTTACATAACAGACATGCATCTTCTCACAGTTCCGGAGGCTGGAAAGCCAAGATCGAGGTGTTGCATCCGTAGGAAGAATGATTAAGGAGGTGCCGGCTCTTGTGTTCCTCTTTCCCCTGAGTCCCTGGTCCCCTTTGTCCTCTCCTCCCCCTGCACCAGCTTCCCCCAGACTCACTGCCACCTGCGTCACCTGCTCTGCGGGGGGCGGGCGGGGGCCGTGTCTTCTTCGTCCACAGCCTGGCCTCCAAAGCCGTCATGCGCGTGGATGAGTGAGTAAAACTCTCCCAGTAGTAAGCGTTCCATCCTGTTGGTGCAGTAGGGGTGTGAGCAGGAGAGGGGACGCGTTTGGACAGCAGGGCCCAGGGCTGGGCAAGGACTCCAGGCGGCCTCCTGGCCCACGGAGAGGCTCACAGCCCTCGTTGCGTCTGCCGCGATGTTCAGCTGTCAGCCGTTAGTAAAACGGAGCTCCGAGCCAAAGGAAAACGTGGATCCCACCTGTACTGGCCATTTCCACGTTGTCCAGAGCGCTCAGGCCTGGTTTTCTTCATCGCTTTGTTATCTGAACACCCAGCGTTTTGCTTATGAGCTGCTGAGGATGACTTCATGTGAGATTTTACTGCCTAAAGGGGTGCACACAAACCTGGCAGGACAAGAGTGAAAATACAGCTTTTCCAGAAATACATTTAAAGAAAAAAACGTTAAGAACCGGCCGAACATGAAGTGCTGGTACGAAGTGTGAGGCAGCGAGGAGATGCAGGGGGCCAGCCCCCCCGCCAACAGCCTGCCCCCAGGCCTGCCAGGAACGTGGGTGCAGGGGTCTCCCGGGCCCCCCTGCACATGCACACACAAACCTCCTTCCTCCCTGAGCAGGGCATGGCCAGAGGACCGGGGAGAGCTTCTCCAGGCTGGGGTGCCAGTCCCAGGAAGGCCTGTCCCAGACGGGGCACCCATGGCTAGCGTCTGTGCGGCCTGGGGAGAGCCCTGCCATCCCCCGCTCTCTCCTTCCACAGCCGACGAGCCCCCAGGCTCTGCCTGCCCGCCCCCCCCCCCCCCAATCTGGCCTGTGCCCCAGGTGGGCTGCGGAACGCCAGACCAAGGCCAACTCTCCATCTGCCCGTGTCAAGGTGACGGCCAGTGTTTGTCATCCTGAGCTCTCACGTGCGTGTCCTTTCCACCACTAAAGGAGACAAAGCAGGCACTATTATTTGCATTCTAACGATCGGGACATTGAATTATAATAATAGTCCCCTTTGAGTGCGTAAGAAGTAGGAACCATTATCCTCCCCACTTTAGAGCAGGGGGAACGAGGACCAGAGAGGTGCCTGCCCAGTTTGTGGTTGACCAGGAGATGAGCCAGGTGGGCTGGCTGCTCCTGGCCCCCTTGGGCCCTGAGGCCCAAGGCCAGGGTGGCTCACCCAAGCTCTAGCCGGAGATGGGCTGGCCCCTGGCCGCACCCCAGCGCCCTGGGCAGGGGGGTGCACTCCCACCCCAGCCCACCCACGCGGCTTTGTCCTCCATCCAACCTTTTCTTTAAAGCAAGACGTCCTCTGGAAGGAGCCCAGCCGGAAACTTTATTGATCCAAAGAAAAAACTGAATTAGGTTCATAAACTGTCACTCTTGACACTCTCCGGGGGCCACCTCCGGTTTCCAGGGCCCTGGGGAGCCCGAGTGCCTACGTCTGACCCTCGTCCCTCCCTCTTCAGACGATACCAGGTGGCCTTCAAGGCCGGGCCTGGCCCTGCCGTTCCCACCTCGAGACATGGCAGGCACCACCTCGAGACAGGGCAGTTGAGGTGCCTGAAGGCCTTACTGCCGCAGTGCCTGCCCGGCCCCCAGCCCCCAGGCCTCGGGGCAGGAGCTGATGCTCGCACACTGGGCCGTGCGTCCAGCTTCCTTTTCCCTTCCATCACCCCTGCCCCTGCGACCAGGTGTGTCACCCCTAGGAATCCTTGGCAGACCCGTCCCC
The DNA here is from genome assembly GCF_937001465.1 of Orcinus orca. Taxonomy (NCBI): domain Eukaryota; kingdom Metazoa; phylum Chordata; class Mammalia; order Artiodactyla; family Delphinidae; genus Orcinus; species Orcinus orca. Next base: position 83,051,936 of record NC_064572.1, read on the forward strand.
GTCACCCGCCCTGGTTCCTGGGGCGCACCTCCACACGGGGCTGCCGGCTGTGTGCTGAGCGGGGGCCGAGGGCCTCACCCACATTCTGCCAGGCCCTCCCCTGGCAGATGAGCCGCGGGGCGCCGTCGTGGCCTGGGGTCCCGGGCAGGGGTGAGGAGAGAGGGGGTCAGGAAGGACATCTCCTGTGTGCTCAGGTGCTGAGGGGGCACAGACCCCAGGGGACCCAGGTAGGGCCGCCGGCCGCAGGAAGTTCACGCTCGGCTGTACGTCTGAAGCTGGTGCAGCCTGAGCTGCAGCTGTGAGTGCCCGGAGGGCTGGGCCTCTGCCCTCCGCCCTGGCGCTCCCACCGCCTGCACCACCCAGGCAGCCCGGCCGCCAGCGCCACCTCCTCATGGCTCCACACACTTAGGTTCTGGCCTTTGGAAAGAGGCATCACTTACTTTTGGTCCCACCCATGTCTGGCCGCTTGGAGGTCCCATCAAGGGCCAGAGGGATTTCTAGGAAAGGCGGCCACGTGGAAAGGGTTCTGCAGGCGAGTAATCTGGGAGAAGCTGGGCTGCTTTAGGCTAATATACCCACGATTCCAGCCGTATCCCCGGTGTCCTGACGCTGTCGTTGTGTCTGAGTCTCTGTAAAGCAGGTCTCCCCGGTGCCTGCAGTAAGGAGACAGGCATTGTGAGGCTGAGGAGGGCGGGGCAGCCCGCATCCCCAAACACATCTGACCACAGAACCCTTCTTTGTAGGAGCATCTTACGCACCAGGGTTTGGGGCACCTCCTGCAGAAGGCCCTCCTGCTCTAGGCAGCCCGCCGCCATCACGGAGCTGGCGAGGGTGAGTCCCTCCGCCTCTTGATGGAAAGAGTCAGCTACTGGAAAGGTAGAAGAATCCCAGCACTGAAATCCTTCCCGTTTCCCTCAGCTGTATTCATGCAAAATGGCACCAACAGGGAAAATCACACATAGGACATATTTATTTAGAGGCCTGGCCAGCCTCTGGAAATGAGCATTTCAGGGCTGGCCAGGAAAGAGGCTGGAGTTATGTGGGAGCATTTCAATGTACGGCTGTCCCACAATTTGTATTCCAGTCTCCTGTTGATGGACGTGTAAATGGTTTCCGGTTTTTTCACGATTATAAATCATACTGTGGTGAGCCGTGTTGGCATGCCTCCTGTGAAAATGGGCTAGGTTTTCTTTAGAACAATTTTCCCCACACTTGCTGGGTAATAAGCATCACCTTGGAGAGCTTGTTAAATATATATATTACCAGGTCTGTCCCTGGTGGGTCTGAGTTTTAGACCCGGGGAATCTTTTCGTTCTTTCAACAGAATTTCAGTGATTACTGTCATCAGGGAAGTTTAGCCAAGCCCTGATTCCAAAGCAGGAGAACTGGCTCAGCGAACGTGGTTCACAGTTTACTAATTAGATATGCCAATCACGCCAAAGTGGATGTGCCCAGCTCTGTCCCCTCCAGCAGTGGAAAAGAATCCCATTTTCCCACATCCTTGCCAGTTCTTTGTACCATGAGGTATTTATTTTAAAAAAACTTTTTCCAAACCTGAAAAGCGTGTAATAATATCTTGTTTTAATATAATTTGCGTTCCCTGTACTTTCAGTGTGGTTGAGCGCTTTTTCAGTGTTTCATGACCATTCAAGTTTCCTTTTTGTGAATTACCTATTCATATCCTCTGTTCACTTTACCATGGGATGCTTGTCTATCTAAAAGTCGTTTGTAATAATCTTTTATACATTCTGCTCCGGCTTCTTTGTCAGTTCCCTGTATTGCAGACATTTATCTCCAGTCTGTGGTCTGTCTTTCCACCTTGTTTATGGTGTCTTGTTGAACAAAAGTTTTAAATTGAATTATAATCAGATTTATTGATCTGATCCATTTTCCTTTTCATTTTGTTATGGTTTGTGCACTTTGTATCTTGTTTAAGACATCCTCCCCTCCCCATAGTTAGAAAACTGGTCTTCTACATTGTTCTCCAGAAGTTTTAAAGTTTTGGTTTGCACATTCAGATTCTAAATACACACCCATTTGCTGTGTGTGCATGGCCTGAGGCGGGGGATTTAATTTTATTTTCTATGTGGATAGCCAGCTGTTCCAACACCATCTTTAGTAGCTCACCCTTTCCCCTCTGATCTGTAATGCCACCTCTGTCATATGTCAGCTTTCCATATTAGCTTTTATCACTCTCTTTAAATGTGGTCTTTAAAAAACAGCTTTACTGAGATATAATCCACAACCGTACAATTCACCCATTTAAAGTGTACAACTCAAGGGGCTCTAGTGTATTCACACACCATCACCATCAGTCAATTTGAGAACATTTGCATCTCCTCTAGAAGAGACCGTGTACCCCCCTCACCATTTAGCTACCCTCCCCGCATCTCCCCAGCCCTGAGCAGCCCCTAACCGACTTTCTCTCTATACAGATTCCCCTATTCTGGAAATACAGGAATGAAACCATATAATACGTGCTGCTTGGCGACTGGCTTTTTTCACTTGGGTATATACCGATGAGTGGAATTGCTGGGTCATATGGTAACTAGTTTTAATCATTTGAGGAACTGCCAGACTGGTTTCCAAAGCAGCTGTGCCATTTTACCTGCCCACCAGCATCATGTGAGCGTTGATTCTTCCACATCCTCTCCTACACTTGTTATTATCTGACGTTTACTTTCTGGCCCTCTCACTGGGTGGTGAAGTAGTATCATTATTGTCTTGATCTGCAGTTCCCTGGTGACTAATGACGTCAGGAATCTTTTCGTGTACTTACTGGCCATTTGCGTATCTTCCTTGGAGAAATATATAGCAGATCTGTTGCCTATATTTAGATTGGGTTGTCTTTTTATCATTGAGTTGTAAGAGTTCTTTATTCTGGATATCAGGCCCTTATCAGATACATGATCTGCAGATGTTTTCTCTCATCTGCGGGTTGTCTTTGCATTTTCTTGATGGTATCCTGTGAGGCACAAAAGCTAATTTTGATGAAGTCTAAATTACCTATTTTTTCTTTTGTTGCTCGTGCTGTTGGTGTCATATCTAAGAATCCTTTGATAAATCTGAGGCCATGAAGATGTCCCCCTATGTTTACTTCTCTGAGTTTTCTATTTTTAACTCTTACATTTGAGCCATTTTGATCTTTGAGCCGTTTTGAGTTCATTTTTGCCTGTGATGTGAGATAAGGGTACAACTTTATTCTTTTACACGTGGCTATCCAGTTGTCCCAGCACGATGTGCTGAAAAGATTATTCTTTCCCCTTTGAATGGTCCTGGCCCCCTCGATGAAAATCAGTTAACCTACACACACAGTTTTACTTCTGTTAGAACCTTCAGTTCTATTGCATTGAGCTTTATATCCGTCGTGTACCACACTGACTTGATCACTGTTGCATTGTGGTAAGTTTTGAGAAAGGGAAGTGTGAATCCTACTTTGTTCTCTTTTCCAAGATTTTTTTTGCCTATTATGGGTCCTTCGCAATTCTGTGTGAATTTTAGAGTCAACTCATCAGTTTCTACAAAGAGGTCAGCTGGGGTGTGATAGTGATTGCCTTGAGTCTAGTTCTGGGGACTTTGCCATCTTAACCATGTTAAGTCTTCCATTCCATGAACGTGGGATACTTTTCCATTTATTTAGATCTTTAATTCCTTTAACAATATTTTGTAGTTTTCAGAGTATAAGTTTTCCATTTCTGTTGTTACATTTATTCCTAAATATTTTATTCTTTTTGATACTCTTGTAATCGGAATTGCGTTCCTGTTAGATGTGGGTTTTTTTGTTTGTTTTTTTGTGGTACGCGGGCCTTTCACTGTTGTGGCCTCTCCCATTGCGGAGCACAGGCTCTGGACGCGCAGGCTCAGCGGTCATGGCTCACGGGCCCAGCCGCTCCGCGGCATGTGGGATCTTCCCGGACCGGGGCATGAACCCGTGTCCCCTGCATCGGCAGGTGGACTCTCAACCACTGTGCCACCAGGGAAGCCCTAGATGTGTTTTTAAGAAAGCATTTTAGAGTATATTTTTCTTAAGCTGAAGGCTAACATGCTAAAGGTCCCAGGTAGTGAAGCAGGTAAGTCCTGAAGGATCTTGCCCCTCCCCCTCCTAGCCCAGCAGCTGTTCCAGATGTTGTGGTTGGGTCTCTGCCTTGTTTCCTTTCTGTCTAAATGAGAGGCGGGGGTGGGGAGGTGGGGGTGGGGGTGGGGGGAGATCAATGGGATTAATCAGTCCTCTCTCTAGAGGTGGGGCTGATGGAGAGAAAGGCCCAAAATATTCCCTCGGTATTCATCTCTCCTGGCAGGGGAGCAGAAGGTCAGGGGAGATTGCCCTCACCATCCAAACCTGATCTGGTGAGGACTGTGGTCAGTTATGAATGTGAGTGAGACAGGCCCCTGCCCTGGAGGATCCCCCAGGTTTGTGGGGAAGAGAGACACAAACTCAACACAGAATGGTAAGGCTGTCTTGGGGACACCACACTGCCAAGGACTGAGTTTGCTTGTGAAGGGCACAGCCAGCAATGTCTGTGAAAGTCCAGGAAGCCTTCCTGGAGGAGGTGACATTTGAGCCTAATCTTGAAGGAAAGGCAGATTCTCTGGCAGGCAGAGAGGTTAAGTCTTTCCAGCAGAGGAAAAAAGATCTACATGGAGGTCCACAGGTGAGAAAGAGGCCACAGCTCTCCTGTGGCCCCCGCCTTGCTAATATAATATTAAATGACTCAAAAAATGTTATAAGCTAAAGGTTTTCTCATCTCAAAAGACCTTCCCAGGGTTAACAGTAATTAAGTTTTATTGTCATTACCTTGGGAATTGCCCTACCATGCATCTGTGAACCCTGGCTTATTTATATATAAGCGTATAAATCATTATCTCATGCTATTGTTTTTAACTATGAGGAAACATAGTTAACTTGGAGAATTAACAAGTTCAAGTGCTTTAAATGTAACAACTAGCTCTGTAGTGGTGGTGGGAAGTCCTGATTGGTAGCACTTGCCACTTGCCATGGTGTAAATTCTCCCATCATGGCTGATTTTGAGCCACCAGCATGATGTCACTGAACATGGAGTTGGAGAGACACGTGCACGGTCAGCATAGACCAGGGCAGCACACGGCTGTGTGCAACTTACTTAATTTATGTTCTCATAAAGAAAATGGGACCCCACGACTCTGGGGTGAAACCAGTATCAGCAATGGAGACATCAGCTGATTTCATCCCCAGCGTGCAGTTGTGGTTGTGTTGATGTAGCCCCAGGAGAGAGGGAGGATGGATGGATGGATGGATGGATGGATGGATGGATGGACGGACGGATGGATGGATGGATGGATGGATGGGGATTACACAGAGAGGAGAATGTATGTCTCACCTTTGCAGAGCACAGAGCAGCCAGCAGTGAACAGAGCAAAGGGGTTTGGGGGGAGTTGTCGAGAAGGGAGGGGAGGGGAGGAGAAAGAGCTAAGAATTCCCAATCCTGTAAGAAATGCTGCCCAGCAAGAGCATTTGCTGGGCTCTGACCCCTGCACCATCCAAGTCTGATACTCTGGGCAGCACTCAGAGGGGGAGCCAGGTATCTGGAGAACAGCCACGCACCTCTGCTGCTGATGTCTGGACCCTGGTCCCAGCCAGCAGTGCCCCTAAGACATAGCCCCAGCTGGAGCCCACATCGGAGCTGGCATGCAGAGTGCCCATGTCCGCTGTCTGTCCTCGAGCCTAGGCGCGGAGGGCCCTGAAGTGGCCCCTGTCAGTGCCTTGGTGGCTTTACGAGGGCTCCCAGGCAGCCCTCGCCTCGGTCCTTCCCGAGTGTCGGCCACGCGGGATTCAGGATGGGGAGGTAGGTCCAGAATGTGTGGGAGCCAGGGATGGGGTGTGGGCCCCTGGGTGGCAGGGGACGGACCCCCCCAGAAGAGTGAGGCTCCCCTCACTCAACACGTCGTGGCAGGGGAGATTTTCCCCAGGGGCACCCCCGCCCTGTCGTGTTGGCCACAGCTGTCTTCTTTCTTTCACAGCAGCCCCAGTAACTTCACCTTCTGCTCCTGAATTTGGTCTGAATGTTTGTTTCTCCCTTTCTGACCAACTTTTCTTCTCCATCCCTTCCTTTAAGCCTGATGCAGGGTGACCCTGCTGATGTAGCAGCCAGTGCCCCAGCCGGTGCCCCTGTGGCACGAGATGTGCCCCAGCCCCACTGGGCCCTGCTCTGCCCCTTCCTCCACCGTCACCACTGTCCCCCACTCTGCTTCCAGGGCCTTTGCTCTAGCTGTTTGTTCTCTAGAGGCCGGAACCGACGCTGAGTTAAAAAAAGAAAATCCCAGAGACACCTCGAGGTCTGGTGCTGACCTTGCACAGTCGAAGCCCTGGCTGCGCACAGGTGCGGGTTGGGGGCAGGGCTGCCAGGCTCTGTAGTGATGGGCCTCCCAGACCTACAGGTCCCACACCAACAATGCCACCCCACCTGCCAGTCTTGAGGGGAAGCCCTGCCCCCACCCCCCACCTCCCCCTCAGCGAGCCACACCGCAAGTGCTTCGTGTGGGGAGAGTCAAAGGCTGAGAAAATACGGGCCTCTGGATGGGCATGTGTTAGAGTTCAGGGGCTCTGCATTCCCGGCCCAGAGCAGCCAGGGGCACGGCACCTGTCCCTTCGCCTCCAAGGTGACCACGTCCCCAGCCGACCTGAAGCGTTGCTCTCTAGAGCAGCAAGCTAGGCTGTTTAATTTTTTTTTTTTTAAGTTATTTTTGTCTGTGTTGGGTCTTCGTTGCTGCGCGCGGGCTTTCTCTAGTTGCGGCAAGCGGGGGCTACTCTTCGTTGAGGTGCGCGGGCTTCTCATTGCGGTGGCTTCTCTTGTTGCGGAGCACGGGCTCTAGGCGTGCGGGCTTCAGTAATTGTGGCGCACGGGCTCAGTAGTTGTGGCTCGCAGGATCTAGAGCGTAGGCTCAGTAGTTGTGGCTCGCGGGATCTAGAGCGTAGGCTCAGTAGTTGTGGCGCACGGGCTTAGTTGCTCCGCAGCATGTGGGATCTTCCCAAACCAGGGCTCGAACCCGTGTCCCCTGCATTGGCAGGCAGATTCTTAACCACTGCGCCACCAGGGAAGCCCTAGGCTGTTTAATTTTTTAAAAGAGAAGTTTTTATAAATGTCTGCACAGAAACATCCGTATGGGTGGGTTCTTGCTCCTCAGGACCTGCCGTGACAATAGCTCGCAAGGGCTAAGTCTGCCTTCCGGGGGGCGGGGGGAGACACACCAAGGCCTGCTGGGCAGGGCATCGGGGGGCAGCCCCCACCCAGGGCCCAGCCCACAGCTTGCGTTGTTCTCTGGGAGCCGAGGATGCAGGAGCAAAGGTTAGGGAAAGCCAGACGTCGCTTTCTGGAGCAGCTGTGGTACCAGCAGGGCGGTTATTTATGAGACGGCGGAGCGCGCACACATCAAGGCTTCCCCCAGCAGCGCAGCTGGTGAGGGCTCTGAAATGATCTCGTGGTGCCCCCTCTGCTGAACCACTGGAGAGAAAACGGGGCGTCACCCGCAAGGACCCAGGCTTCTCCCGAGCCTCATACAGACCCGGGCAAAACCTCGTCCCTGCGCTGCTGGGTTTCTGCACAGCCTCCGGGACGCTGTGTGCAGGAGTGTCTGTCCGGCCTTAACCGGGGCCGCTCCCCGCGGGCGGTCGGATGGGTGGGTTGTGTGTGGTGGCGCCTTGCCCCGCCTGAGGAAGCGGCCCGGAGCTTAAAGACGGCGCCTCTGTGGCGGTGGCCAGGCTTGTTCAGAGCATGCATCGCAGGTCCTAATTTTTTATCTGTTGCAAAAGCTGCCAGCTGCTGGATCGAGCTGGGCCCACCCTTCTGGCTCCTAAGCCACCTCCAAAGACAAAGGCCAGTCAGCAAAAATTAAAGTTGAGCTTCAAAATGGTGACGTGGGCTCAAGCCACAGCGTCACCGTCCCGTGGGCCCACGCGGGACGGCAGACGAGAGAAGGTGTGGGCAGTAGCCACGTGGGCTCAGCATGTCCCCTTTGTCCAGGGTCAAAGGAGCTGGACCGCTAAGGCACACGAGACCCCCTCCCAGGAAGGCCACGGTGCTGGGGGGCGCACCCCTCTAACGTTAATCACCAGTTAGGGATTGGCCCCTGTAATTTTCGTCCACTGGTACTTCCTTCCTGTGTTAATAGCACAGAACGATGCCTTTTCCTCTCCATCCCGACAGACCCGTTGGCTCTCCCGCATCTGTGGGGTCAGATCTATGGGGTTCCCCACTGGGCAGCCTTGGCCGGCGGCTGCAGAGCTGAGGTCAGGCTCTCGGTTCAGACCCGGGGGTCCCTGGTGCCACAGCCCCTCTGATCTGCAGGCCCCCTGCATGCACTGGCTCTCCAGCCCCTGGGCTCGGCTTTGAATGAATTCATTATTCCCAAGCCTGACGCGGCGCGCTGGGCTGCCAGTTTCTCCAGGCTGGCAGTGCTCGGAAGCTGGCCACTGCCAAATCCAGTTGTTTGACTTAATGTTTCAAGGCCAAGTTCTTTCAGGAAAGTTCTCTCCATGCCCACCCCGCCCCCCTTAGAAAAATAGATGTGCAATTGACTGGCTGTGCAGGTTTTTAATCCATCATTCTTTCCAAAGAACAGCGTGAACAGCTCATTCGTTCACACACATAACACTCTCTCTCCGTCTCTGTCTGTCTCTCTGTCTGTCTCTCTCCTCCCAAATGCACATGAGATGGAACTGGGAGAGTATGGACTCTGAGCATTTCGGGATGGGGGCTGCAGAGTAAGTGCTAGCTGTGGTCTATGCGAAAGAAAGAGCCCTTGGCTGCCAGGAAATGGAGGTACTCATGGGTGGCCATGGGGAAATGCTGGAACCTTCCATGCGGGCTTTGCTGCAGCTGGATGTGCCTGTTGGCATTCCTCTTAATGCCTGTGATGTCTTAAAAACCTGACCTAGTTAATAATCCATCTATATATTTATACTCCCGCCTCTTCCCCAGGGTGGGAGGGACGGCGCCTGCAGGCTCTGGGCTTGGCCTTGCCTTTCCCGGTGGCAAGGGCACACACAGTCAGAGGGGTCTTTCTTGTGCTCCGAGGGCACCATCAGAGCCAAGAGAACTTTTCCTGGCCCAGAATTCTGAGTCAAGGTGTGACGTGGGCCTTGGCAAAGGCGAGCATCTCCAGGCCTTCCTCAGACAGCCACTCCCACCCCTTTGCCACTGTGCTGAGACTGGGATGTAGCCTCAGGCTGGGAGCTGTAGGAGGCCCGGGTAGCATCCGTCCCATCTGCCCAGGGGGCCTGTCCCACGGGTTGCACCCAGTGACTCAGCTGGAAAGGGAAACAGAGTGGGTCCATGGCCCAGCACTGCCACTCACCTGCTCTGGGACCAAGGGGTTCACAGCCCCTTTCTGAGCCTGCTTCCTCATCCATAGATCAAAGGCCATAATCCTGCACAAATTGAGGGGCAGAGTGGGCTCGAGGTATTGGCTGTGCCCTGTAACGTCCAAGAAGGCCTTGTGGTTTTTAGGAAACACCGTCGCCCACCTCTTTGCAGAAAACGGGATTCCCTGTCCCAGATAGAAAAGATCTCTCCTGTCCTGAGGCCCAAGATCACTGTTCTTTTGCGAAGTTTCCACCTGACCTGAGCGTGAGGCCTTCCTGTCTCCACGGCCCCCTGCGTGGGGACACAGCAGCCGCTAAAGGAGGATGTGGCGCTTGCAGAATACAAGGCCTCCAAAGGGAGGTCGAGGTGGGTGTTGTGTTCAGTGCTATTTAGGGGTCTGGACTTGTTAATTAAAGGGGAGGCAGGGCAGGAAGGACGGCCTGCCTGCCAGCAAGCATCCGGTTAGTGTCCTGGTGTACAAATGTGTCCTGAGTGTCCAGCCGGGGCAGTGGCTTACAGGGAGGAAAGAGTGTGCACAGGGAAGGTCCATGCAGGATTGTGGAAGGAGGTGAATTTGGCCACCACCAGGTGATCAGGGCCATTTAGGCCACCACAGCACCAGGTGGAGACTCCTGACAGTGGGGCAGAGCTGGGGGGCCTCATTCATGGACCCAGGGCCCGGGTCACAGGGTGGGGTCCGTCCCACCCCTGGTGGAAGATGGGAGGAGGCAGGGCTCCTGACTCCCACTCTGCTGCCCCCAGGGCCCTCCCGGGAGCCGGGGCTCCAGGCAGCGCAGACGGAGAATGTCAGGTCTAGCAGAGTCTGGGGTGGAAACAGGCCCAGAGTGGGAAGCAGACTTGCCCAGAACAACATGGCCCGTGGCTGGCATTGTGCTGCCTCCCTCGTTTTACAGGGGTGGAAACTGAGGCAGCATTTGTGCGGGCTGCTTTCTTCCTGCTGGGCAGCCCCCAAGTGGTCTGCATGTGGCAGCAAGGTGGTCCTCACTGCCCATTAGAGTCACAGGGGGAGATTAGACCAGCCAACCCCTGGGCCAGCCCCAGAGCAACTAAGGGAAATCTCTGGGCAGGGGGGTGGGTTCAGGCATCAGCATCCCTAATTGATCTTTTCAAAGACTAGCCCTTTGTTTCGGTGATTTTTCTCTGTCTTCGATTTCATTGTTTTCTGCTCTGATCTTTATTATTTCCTTCCTGGGTTTGTTTGGCTCTTCTTTTTCTGATTTCTTAAGGTGGGAGCTTAGATGATGGAGTTGAGAACTTTCCTCCTATGTAAGCATTTTTTAAAAAACTTAATTAATTAATTTATTTTTGGCTGAGTTGGGTCTCCGTTGCTGTGCGCGGGCTTCTCATTGCGGTGGCTTCTCTTGTTGCGGAGCACGGGCTCTAGGCGCGTGGGCTTCAGTAGTTCTGGTGCATGGGCTCAGTAGTTGTGACTCGCGGGCTCTAGAGCGCAGGCTCGGTAGTTGTGGCGCATGGGCTTAGTTACTGCGCGGCATGTGGGATCTTCGCGGATGAGGGCTCGAACCCACGTCCCCTGCATTGGCAGGCGAATTCTTAATCACTGCGCCACCAGGGAAGTCCCCTACGTAAGTGTTTTTAGTGCTATAAATTTCCCTCTGGTTCCTGCTCTAGCTGCAGCCCACAGCTTTGATACCACACACGAGTCATTGTTCTAAGCTCCCCAGGTGATTCCGATAAGCAGCTGGATCTGAGAACCAGCATTCTCATCTCCTGTCTGATCGTGGGCCTCTGGAAATGGAGCTGACAGCACTTCCCAGTCTACTCCCTAGCGTTCTGAGGAGGAAGTTAGGCTTTTCCTGCTGAAGAACCTTGTTTAGGGGTAACTTAAGACACCTTCCTCCGCCTTGTAATGCACACTGGAAAAGTTAATTCTTAAGTTTGTATGGCAATAAGCAAGTAATTAGTCAGGAAACCAGGGGGAGGTGGGAAGGAGGGGGAAGGGGGCAGGAGGGAGAGGGGCCCTATCAGATGTTAAGTATAGTGTAAAGCCTCAGTCCCTGGAACTGTATAGTCCTGACACACACCTGGGCTGAGGGACCAGTGAGGGACGGTGTTCCTGCAGTGCCAGGCCCTGTGCCCAGAATCGGGTGCCCAGGAAGGAATAGCATTTCAGACGGCACCTGGGGCCCTACTTTCCACGGGATCTTCAACCTACACAGCTTCCTACTACCCATCGCCAGACCAGCCTGCCCATTCTCCAGTCCTGCAACCTGAGCCCTTCAAATACACCGAGCCTAGGGCTCAAGTCCCAAAGGCCACTGGAGGGGAGCCAAGGCTGAGCGGCTTGAGAGAGCAGATGAGTCACTGGGGCTTCCCCGAACTTGGGGAATGTCCTGACCCCTGAATCCCGAGCCTAAACCACTGTCATCAGCCAGGTTCCTGCCTCTGCTCCTGCTTCCCCATCTGTAAAGAAGACAGCGCCCCCCTGAGGATCACTGAGCAAATGCATCTGAGGGTTGCTGCCACCATCCCACCCGCAGCCAGATGGGAGCTGCTTCCAGGGCTTTCTGGAGGCCAGAGGGCCAGGCTGTTCGGGGCTGGTGTATGGCTTCCCAGTGAGTCGTGGGGCAGGACCAGGGTCTGAGGAAAATCAGAGCAGTGTTGAGTGAATGTCCTGGAGGAGCAGCTGGTCCTCCTGGGCTGGAGACGAAACCGAAGAAAACAAGGTTCCGTCTAGGAATCGTCCAGGGCGCGGCGGCCCGCCAGGAGCCAGGGCAGCTTGGACGGGGTCCCTGCACACACAATCGGCCCAGTGTGGGGCACGCCGCCGGGATGAATGGCCCCTCACTGGGCGGCTTTGACCATTTACGAGGTGCTGTCTGGGCTGTGATGAATGAGGTGGCATCCGTCAGCTTTTCGGGGAACCCAGCCGGGGTGGAAGGTGCCAAGTAAATACGGGGGAGGGGCGCTGGTCTCCCCGCTGGTTCTCTCCAGGCCCTCCAGACCGTGCCTCAGTTTCCCCGTCTGCGCCTACTCCCCGATGCCCGGCCCTGTGTTGTAAGTGCAGGTGGTGAGAGTCCTGGCAAGAAGGGAGCCCAGGAACCCCGTCTGCGCGGGCCTGTGCCCGGCAGGTGGCTGGCTCAGCTCTGGAAGGACAGACTCGTCCCATCTCTGTGCAGCCTCCCTGGGCTGCCTCGGGCCAGCATCTGCCCTCCCTGGGCCTCAGTTTTCTCACCTGAGAAATGAGGGGTTGTACCCTAAAGTCCCTCCAGCTCCTGGGTTTGGGGGCTCGTTTACCGTGTTTGGGGCTTGTTCCAGCCGGTGGGTACAGGGAAGATGCCAGCATTGGAGTCCCAGCCCCACCATGTGCTGGCCAGGTGGCCCGAAGCAAACCGCCACTCCTGTGTCCCCCTCTCCAGGGGCTGAGATGCGAAGCCTTGTCCAGGTGGACCTGAAGGAGGTACCACCAGGGACGTGCTGGGTGGACCCCCAGTGTTCTCTGTCCCTCACGGGTAATGGCTCCAGGCCTACCTGGCACTGTGGGTAGGTGGGCAGAGGGGACGGGGTGAAGGCCAGCCCTGGGTGGTCTCCAGGTGGCATTCGTTGGATGTGGCAGGTACCACCGGCCCCAAGGTTACCTCGGCTCACCTGGGGGTGCTCTGTAATTAACGGATGCGCTCTGCAGAGCAGATGGCATTTGCCATGCCCGGCTGGGTCTCTGGCCCCAAGGTCTGGGCTGGCCTGGACTGTCCCTCCCACGGCTGGTGAGCTGCGGGACCAAGGTGGGACCGCTGCGCCTCTTGTTTATCTGGCTGGGCTGGAGCATAACCTTGACTTTCCAGCCTCCTTAATACCTCCGGTGACGTGGTGGCAAACCAAAACTAGAAACTTTGCTTCTTTTATTGTGTACATTATTAAGACAGCTTTACTGCCGCCTCCAAGGGAACTTGGAGGAACGGTCTTACCCATTATCCCACCTCGCTTAGACCGCTGTTTATCTCCTCTGGGTTCCTGCCAGCCCCCTTCTGTAGCCGTGGTCATGTGCATGTATAACTCTTGTCTCCCCCTGGTCATTGTTCATAGCCGCATCTTATTTTATGGAGCAGATAAACCATACTCCCCTGTGGTTGGACTGGTTTGGACTGGTTCCTTTGCTGTCGTGAGCATCTCTATTGTACCTATAGCTTTTAGCTTTTGTCCTTCAGCTCACTTTTGTTGAAAACCTTGCACATGCCAGGCTCTGGATGAGGTCTCTTTAGAATGAAGTCTTTAGGACAGATTTCCAGGAATGGGGCTGAAGAACTTGATTCTTTTAATGGATCCTAACATCTGCAGCCGCTTTACCCTCCAACCGAGTGTTTGCATCCCTGGGGAGGAGGACAGCAGGGTGTGTCTGCGCCCCAGGCATGGTACATCCTGGCAAACGGAGAGGCCGCACGGCTGCTGCAGAGTCACGTGCAGGGGTCGGGAAGGCTTCCCAGAGGCAGGGGTGCTGCCGATGAGACCCCCCGCCGTGGGGGGACAGTCCTCGTGAACAGGTGCGTCAGTCTCAGGGAGCAGCCCCTGGGAAGCCTTCCTGATGCCCACTTGGGACGATTTGGCCCTTTCTGTACTGCCGGCCTCTGGTCTGTGATAGCCATCAGCACTGTCACTTCATCACCAGCCCGACCAGTGCACACTGTCCTGTTCATTTCTCACGGGGACAAGAGGAAGTCACCTGCTCCAGCGGGATTTGCACCCCAGCTGCACCAGCCCAGGGCCCCTGTGCCAAGTGCTCCCTCCAGGCCCGCCCCACTGTGGCCCCTGCTGACCCCCGAGGGGCCGGGAGGGTCTCTTTCCCTCCCTTTGCACGGGAGGAGCCCACGGTCTGAGCTCAGTTGCATGTGGGGACCAGGCAGAGGTGCCAGGGGGCAGCTGACACCAGGAGCAGGTCCTGAGTGATCTGGCTGCGGGTCCTTTTTCTGCAGGGGCCCCGGGGGGGCTGAGTGAAGGAGGGGGGCGCCTAGCAGGCTGTCAGGGAGGGAGTGACTGCCACCCCACCCTGCAGGCGCCCTCTGAGACCTGTGATGTGCAGGACTGGAACTGAGCAGTAAAATCCCTCTGTGGGGCTCGTTAAACACAGGCTCTAAGACTTCACTTGGTTCCTGGGACCTTTGCCGCTGCCTGCGCTGCACTGGCCCACCCATCCCCGCCCCCATCCCTACCCCGCATACCATCTGTCTTGGGTCAGCGTCCGCCTAGGTCTCCTGCTGGCCCCTGAGGTGGGAACGTCTACCCCCAGATGGGAGGAGGGAGCAGGAGAGCCAGGAAGGTCAGCTGAAGCCCCCGGGTTTATGAGTGGAGAATCTGAAGTCCAAAGAGGAGAGGGGACTTCTCTGAACTTGGCCTGTCCAGGCGGGAGCTTGGGAGCAAGTGGGAGCTAGTTTAGGAAAACCTCGGCTGAATAAGCCAGCGACCCACTGAGCCAGCCCTTAGGTAGTCGGGGCAGTGGGTCAAGCCAGTCCTGGAGCCACGCAATAGCTGCCTTGGGGTGAGAGGGCCCGAGGTCTGCTCGTAAGGGAAGAACACCTTCTGAGCTTCTGAGACCCCCTGCCGGGTCCTCGCCATGCATAAGCCATGCATACCCTCACATGGGCAGGGGCAAGGCCCTCCTGGTCTGTGCTGCTGGGAAGGTTGTCCCTCATGAACAGTCATCTGCTTCTCTGTAACCTACAGTTTCCCTCTTTGCTTTGGCTGCCAGGGAACTCAAAGCTGCGTTTTTGTTGTTGTCGTTGTTCAAACTCCTGGGCCTCTGGCACTGTCCTAAACGTCACTGTGTGCTTTTCTAGGCTACCTGGGCCATTAAAAAAGCCCAACTCTTTTTCATCCATGTCGTTCTACGTTGCAGGAGCCTGGTCTTTTTCGTTGGTGTGTGTTGTTTCATTGTATGACTGGATCACAGTTATTGTTCACTCTGCTATTGATGGACACTTGCGTTGTTTCTTGTTCAGGGTCACTGTGAACAGAGCTGGTGGAACGTTCCTGTCCACGTCTCTTGGTGGACATGGTCTCGCTTCTCTCAGACACATACCAGGGTGGAATCCCTGGGTCACGCGTGTTCATGTGTTTAGCATTAGAGGATGCTGTATCTACCAAACGTTTTCTGGAACGCTGCACCCTCTCACACGCCCCCGCCACCCTGTGGTGAGAGTTCCCGTTGCTCATGTCCTGCCAGCCCTCGGTGCTGTACCTCTGGCCGTGCGGGTGGGGGTGCGGGGTGTACTGCTCGGAACTTGCGTATCCCCAGTGGCTCTTGATACTGAGCACCTTTGAGCTCCCTGTGGCCATGGGACCTCCTGGTTTGTGAAGTGCCGATTTTGACCCTTCTTAAGTGGCACATGCGTAGCAAAGTAGGTAAAGGCTGGTAGACCAGAAGTCCCACGTGAGCCCCCGGGAAGCCATGGAGCTGACGAAACTGCACTTTGGAGCTCAGGCTGCATGTTCCATGGGATGAGAGCTCCACACGCTGGTTCCCAAACATACCAGGAGGCGCGGCCTGGCCCATCGCCTTAGGAGACGTCCCTCCCGAGATGACAGAGGTTCTGGGTGCGAGCCCTGCTCTGCCATGAGCTCTGGGCAAGTTCCTCACCCGTCCTGAGCCTTGGTTTCTTCACCTATCGGGGGGGGCGGTATATGGGTGCCACCTCCCAGGACAGCTTGGGCGGTACCAGCATGGTGCCCCACGTATAGGAACCCCCGTCGTCCACAAGCTCCCCCGGCCTGGACACCCAGGTCTGTGCCTGGTGGAGATGACACCAGGCCTCCAGTGAGTGGGACGGTCCAACCCCCCATCCCCAGGACTGGGAGGGGCACCACCTCTCCATGCCCTCCCTCTCTCCTGGGCCACCTCGTGAGAACCAGAGCTTGGGTGTGCAGGCCAGGGCTGGCTGCGCTAACCACGGGGTCTCCCTGACCTGGTCTAGCCTCCAGAGGAGGGGGATGTGTGGCATTTGCAGAGGAGGCGGGGGAGAGTGCCCCGCCCTGTGCCCCTGTGGGCCCGGGTCGGGGTGCAGGTGGACCTCTCGGGGGATTTGGCTGTTGGAGAGCACATCGAAAGGGTCTGGGCCAGCTTGTTTTAATCTAAACACACACCAGGTGTTCAACATGTTTTTATCAAAATATTCTGAACAGCTGTCAGGGGCTCCTCTGCTGTGAGGCCAGATGCCCAGCCCCTAGCAGGCCCGTCCCTCTGCCTAAGTGAGCTTTTTAGGTGGACCCCTGCCCGCCGCCTGCTAGCCCAGCCCTCTGGCTCCCGGTGGGGTTTGGACAGTGCTTCCGGCAGGTTGGGAAGGCAGACAGGCCTGCCAGCCCTGCTCTGTGACCCCGGGCAGGCCACTTACCCTCTCTGAACCTCTGTTTTGTCAGCTGTAAGTTGGGGGCAGTGGCACCTATCTCCTGGGCTGCTGCACAAACCAAAGCAGCTATAGCATGTATGTTCCCTCACCAGGCCCCCGAGGGAGGGGCGCTCAGTGACTGTCACTGTTATGAATAATATCGTGAATAGAGCAGCCCGTCAGCTTGGAGAAGCGGGCCGTAAGGGCAGGCTTGGGGGCACAGCTGGATCAGCGTCCCCCAGAGGCTGCCCCTTCCCTCTCAGAGGAGTCCAGAGTCCCTGGGCCCAGCCATGCGGCGTCTCTGCAGGTCTCGCATCACCCGCTGCCCGGCTCGCCCCTCCCCCCGCCGAGCAGGCGCACAGCACTTGTCCCGGGCGGCCTGGCTGTCCCTTGGGGAAGGCCTCCCTGAGATTCGTGGTCCTCAGGACCTCAGGACCTTCTCTGCAGGTGGTACGCGCTCTCCGGACACCGAGCCCGAGGTGAGCTTCCCATGCACAGATGAGGCCCTGCCCCTCCCCTCTGGCCAGAGCGGCCCATGAGGGCTCTTCATCCAGCCCTGTCCAGCGCCTGCCGCGCATCTGCGGTGGGCCCCACCATGCGTCATCTCCCTGCGTCTCCACCACAGCCCTGGGAGGGGGTCTTTTCAGCCCCACTTACAGACAGGAGACTCAAGTCTCCAAGTGTTTGCTCAACGTCACACAGCAGTCAGGGCCAGCCCAGTCCAAGCCCCTGGTCAGGCATCCCCGCCACGCCCAGCAGCCAGCCCACCGCCCTCCGCAGCGCTCCTTCCCGCGCCCTGGCCCGGGTGTGGGTGTCATCAGGGACCTCTGGGGTCAGGCCCGACATGCCTTCTGGGAACGAGAAAGGGGGAAGAAGGGAGAAACCGCCCTCGCTCTTCGACAGCCTGTGGGAGCCACGGGGGGGTGTGATGGCTGACCACTCAGGCCTGACCTGGGGTGCCCTGGGGGTTCCCTGCCTCCCAGGGAGCTACGTCTGCTCCATGGACAGAGCCACCCACTTTGGGGTGCTCTTCCCATGACACTGGAAGGTCCCAACTGGATTCCCAGCGTCCCTGAGGCCATGGGGGTGTTCATTCATTCAGGGGGTAGGATGGGTCCTGGAGACCATGGTGGGGCTGGTTCTTTCTGCGTCGGGCCTTGCTGAGGGGAGTGGGAGTGAGAGGATGTTCCAGGCAGTGGCACGGGCAGCTCGGGGAACATGACAGGACGAACACAAGAGCCGGGGGGTCGTGGGGAGCGGCGAAGGGGGCGGTGCTGGCGGGCTCTGGAGCCAGTTCATGGGCCGTGTTAGGGAGACTGCATTTAGTCTTGGTGACGGTGGGGAACCGCAGGGTGACGGGCACCCTGCCCAGACCCCCTCAGACCCCTTGCGGCTGGTTTTGTGCAGCCCCCAGCTTCCACGCGCTTCTGCTTCCGACACCCGCACCTGCCGCTCTGCTTAGGACGCTGTCCTCGGACGCTGGAACCTGCTTAGCGCGAAGACGCAGAGCCCCGCAGGCCTGGGGTGTGGGGAGGAGGCGTGCCTCTTAGGGTTCAGTTACACTGGCCACGGACAGGGCCGGCCCAGGCTGGGTGTTGACATTTTCATGCTTCTAAGTGTCTGGGTTTGGGGGAGAGGGCGTTTTTCATTCTGGTAAGTGGTTCTCCAGAAGGTTCTCTGTGGCCTGGCGCTGCTACCCAGACTGAGCGCTCCGGCTCTTGGGGGCTGGGCAGCGGGGCCTCCCCAGGGAGGTGAGGATCCGGACTGCATGTGCCCCGCAGGCTGGGGCCTGGGCTATAGGCAGGAACAGGATGGTGAGGCCAGGCGGGGGCTTCCAGGCCCCGAGCCTCAGACACCCGCCTTTCTGCCCATTGCCCTTTGGCTATGGGGACGGACTGGCCCCACCCCCGCCTAGATTTCTAGGACAGCTCGGGCATGCCTGGTGATGCCACACAGCTCCCGGGTGGTCAGAAGGAAGGAGGCCACTTGCTCGTCTGCTCAGGCAGTTGGCTGACTGTTCCTGTCCCTGCCAGCTCCCAGCATAAGGCCACCACAGGATGCCCCTGACCTCAGGGGGCTCACAGTCTGGAGGGAGCGTCACACAGGCAACCAGACAACTACAGTAGAGTGTCAGATGCTCCGATGGGGTCGACACAGGTGCCACGGAGCACAGAATGGGCACCTAACTGAGGTGAGGGCTGGGGAAAGGCTTCCTAGAGGAGGTGACTCGTTCCTTGGGAAGTGAGTCCCAGAGAACCAGTGGTCGGTGCAGGGCAGCAAATTCAGAGGCCCGCAGGGGCAGGCAGGAAATGTAGGGGACTGACTGGGCCTGGTCTAAGAATAGGGAGGCAATAGAGAGTGCTGGGAGTGTGGTAAACCAGAAGCCGCTTGCCTCGCTCAGGGGAGCGGCTGCCACACCGCAGCAGCTCAGTTTTGCCTGTGGAATCCCGGCCCATTGTTACTGAATCTTTCAGATTTCCAAAAGAAGCGAAATTTCCAGCTCCTGTTCTTTAAAAACACTATGTGGGCCCAACCACACATGTCCAGGGGCCGCCGGTTTGTGACTCTGGCCTCACTGTGCACAGGACTTGGGCAAAGGCTGAGGTGGGGGCTTCAGCCAGGGCTGGGGGTTCAAGGGACCTCGTTTGTCAGTGTGAGGGAGTTTCTCGAGTCCGCCGACGTGCTGCTGGGCGGCCGTGCGGCACCACCCACGCATCTCTGCGTGTCCCACCTTTGTTCTCGGCACCTCAGGTGCCTGCAGCCGATGGGCAGTGAGAGCCGTGCAGGAAGCAGCTGGTGCGTCCGGTCAGTTCTGGTTAACAAGGTGCCACCAGGCTGAAACACGCCGTAAACAGGCCCGTTTCCTCCCTGCGGGCAGAGGGGCCCCAGGGCGGGTGCCAGGGTCCACGGTGAAATCCCTCCCCGCTGGGCTCAGGCCCCCACTGCCCTCTGCCCGGCTGCTCCCGGCCGGAGCAGGCCTGGCGCTGGGTGCTGGCGACCCCGAGGCCCAGGTAAGGAGTTCTGGCTTCTCCGCCGTTCTGCCCGGGCACGCCCAGCCACGGGAGGCTGTGCAGCTCCAGTGTGGACCGTTTCCTCGTTCATTTCCTCTTTCATTTTCCTCATTGGTTTTTCACAAACACCGCGCTGTCCTCCGGGCGTTAGTCAGAGCTGGCAAACACTTGCAAGGGCCCGCCTCTGGCCTGGAGCTGACCCAAAGGCAAGGTGCACCCCTGCCCGCAGGGCTCTCGGCCTGGCCGGAGGTTGACCAGAACATCAGTGATTCCCAGGTGCAGAATATGTCCTGCGTGCCAAGGGGAGAATCCCTAAAATGAGCCCGGATTTAAATCCAGACGCAGAGGATTGAAGTCCCAGCGCTGCCATTTACCGCCTGTGGGACTTTGGGCAAGTTTCTCCCCCTCTTGGGTCTGTGTCATCACCTCTAGAACAGGCCGGTCATGGTGGCCATCATGGGGCGTTGTGCAGGGTACGTGGGAAATGCTCCTCAAAGCCCTCCCTCAGCTGCTGTGGGGGCCAGTGCCCATGTCCCCCTAGTGCTTCTGGTGCAGTGTCTGTGGCTCACCCATCCCCCAAGCCAGGTGAGCTCTGCCCGCATCCCAGAGCCTGCCTGCTGGCTGGGTGGGACCTCCAGTCTGCGGCAGGTTCCTTCCCCTGCCTCGGGTTGCACATCAGGGCTCAGAGCCTCTGGGACTGGTCCAGCAGGTGCCTCCTCCTGGTGGGAGAGACTCCTGGTCCTTCCCAGCTGGACGATGGGTCAGCCAGGGTGGGCTTCTGGGCCCTGGGGCGCCACCTGCCTGAAGGAAAGGGGCATCCCGGGACCGCCCAGGCTGCGAGGTGGAACACACAGACGTGGGCCTCCCCTCTCTCTGGGTAGCACCCCGGCCCACCCCAGGCCCCACGTGCACTTGCAAGGAGAGTGTGTCTCCCAGGTGGGGGCACAGGAACCCTCCCCCATCTTTAGATCCCCCTCCCATCAGAGGCTGGAGGGAGGGGGAGGGGGAGGCAGCCAACCTGCGATGCCCTGTCGCCTCCCCAGCTGATGTCCACTGTTAGTTCCGTGAGGGGCCCGGCTCACCAGGGCACACCTCTTTCTCATTTGCACAAAGACTCCCAGGGGGAGGGGGTGCTCTGGGGGAAGCTTACCTCTCCCCCTTCCCCACCCCTGCCCGTTACAGATGAGCAGACAGGCAGATGGACGGGAGAGGCCCAGGCGCCCGCCAGGAAAGGGAGCTCTGGGGCGCAGCCATCTCCCCTGGCAGAGCTCTGACCTCAAGGGGGATCCCAGGCGACAGCAGCGTGTCCCCATCCCCTTTCCAGGCCAGGGAGCCGTGGTCCTGAGGGGCCCGAGGCGAGGACTGTCCTAGGCCTGGGTTTTTCTCTCAGGATTTGTCCCCCTCGGTGATTTTAAAGCATCCCAAGAAGTGCGCGTCTGCGTGAGCCGGTTGGGCGGGGGGAGGGCAGGTCTCGCCCATCAGTGGCAGGAGGGGCCCCCGGGCTGCAGGGTCCCCAGGTGGGGCTCGGGGGCTCCAGGCTGGCCTGTACCAGGTGTTGGGCCGAGTCTGGGCCCAGGCACGTGGTCTGAGGGTGGGCGGTGGGAGCCGAGGGTCTGGTGGGTGGGGCTGGGGGACACAGTGGGAGCCGAGGGTCTGGTGGGTGGGGCTGGGGGACACAGGCCTGAGACCTGAGCGGGTTTCTGGAGGACAGGGATCTGAGGCTGGAGCTGATGACCGGTCCAGGCAGGACGGCACAGGGCCTGGGTCCTCGTCTCCGGGGTGGCCTCCCTGCAAGCAGGGGTGGGTCAGAGTCCCCTCGCGAAGCAGGGCTCGGCGGACCTTGGCAGAATGGGACGTGGCTCCGCGGGGAGGAGGTCCTGCGTAGGTTTCTGCGTCAGCAACAGGCACAGCGGTTCCCGGAGGTGCCCGGGGTGTCTGCCCAGGCCTGGGCCTGCCCCGCCCGCCCTGCTCCGCCTCTGAAATCTGGCAGTGAGCACCCTCCTGGCCACCCCACTGCGAGGTGGCACCTGCCAGCAGCCAGCTCAGGCCGGGGATCGCTGGCTACCCCATTGGGTCCCAGCAAGCTGCCGTCTTGACGGTGAGCGTCCTGGGCCAGCAGGTGGACGGCAGGAAGCCCCGTGCCACAGGTCTCATGTTTGGGCCACGGCTGGTGGCAGGAATCCCATAATCAGCCTTCAGAAAAGCGTGGATGAGGGCGGGAGGCGGCAGATCCCAGGCACCCTCCCCCGGGCGTTTGCCGGAGGCCATGCTCTGGCCTGTACCGTCTTAGAAACAAGCACCCTGGCCCTGGCTCTGGGACTCCTGGGGCTCAGATGGAAAGATGCCCTCGGCCCAGCTGAGGTCACCTCCGGCCCCATGTGAATCCAAGCCCTCTGTCCTTTTCCTCCAACTTCGTCAGCACAGCCCGGAGTTGGCGTCAGGCTCAGTGGCGTCACCCTCCCAGAGCCACGGCCCGGTTCCCCGAATCCACGTGGCCAGCCCGCCCCAGTGCCCGGCCCTCAGCCACCAGGGGTGTGGCCGGCCCTTGGATAACAGTTGGGACAAGGCCGCATGCCCCTCCCTGTGCGGGCAGTGCCGTGGCCTCTGGTCTCAGGAGCCCCTGCCCGGCCCTGCCCTGCCCTGGAGCACACCAGGTGGGGAGCTGGTGGTGGGCGGCGCTGTCTCCTCGAGAACTTCACGGGGAGAGGCTGCACCTCTGTCCCCTCGGTCGGCGGAACCAGGTGGGCACGGAGACGGTCCTTGCTGGGCGTCCAGCTGCCATTTTCCTTGGGCTGGTACAAAGATCGTCCCTGTGAGGCTGTCCAGGCTGACACAGATTGGCCTTGTTCTCTGCCTCTGTCATTCCCTCCTTCCCCCGGCTCAAGGGGCGTGAGGGGGCGGAATAACTAATGACAGGCGGCGCCCTGCTGGGTGGGGGCCTTTGTTCATTTACTGGTTGGCAGACACTTCCTGGGTGCCTGTGTGGGCCAGGCCTGTGTGGGTAGCCACTGGTGCAGGAAGCCTGGCCCCTCCCTCTAGGCAGCCCAGGTCAGTTGGTGCCCAGCCAGAATGGTATGAGGGTTTGGCGGGGGCAGGCAAGTTCTGGGTGCTCAGAAAAGAGAGCAGCTCGCCACGGAGCATAGAGTTGGAGATGGGAACAAGTGGGTGAGGCTTTGAAGGATGAATAGGAGTTTGCAGGTGGAGCAGGCCCTACTGGTCATGCCATTCCAGGACGTAGCGTGGACAGAGGTGTGGGAGAGCGTGGAATGTCTGAAGAGCAGTGGGCCCTGGACACTGGGTGACTGGGAGGACACCCAGTTGGGATGGATTTGTCTGCTCTGCTGAGGAGCTGGGCTGTGACATGGGTGATAGGGAGCCGCAGCAGAGTTTACACAGGGAGAGGTGGGAGCTGCTGACAAGACGGGGAGGATCCACACAGGTCCCCAGGCTCAGACTCGGCCGGAGACACCTGGACACCGCCCACACACAGGAGCCCAGGAGAGCAGAGGCACCTGCTGCCCCTCAGCCATGCAAGCACCCAGGGAACCTGCCTCTGCCTCCAACTTCGGGGAGGGACCTGAGGGCCATGCTCAAATGGATGGCGGGGGCAGGGATCCAGCCTCATGCCCCCTTTTCCAGAAGCTTCCCTGACCCCCGCACATCCCCCCATAAATTCCCTCAGACCCTGCACCTTTTTCTTCCCTTCCCAGCCCTGGTCACGACTGTGTGGGGCTGGACAGTGAGCCCTGGGAGGGCCGAGGGCAGGAGGCCGAGCCTGGCGTCAGCTCGAGGGCTGGCACGTGCAGGCGAGGTGCCAGCTGCTTCATTCTCAGAGTGACCCTGAGAGCCAGGCCATGTGCCCACCTTACAGATGGGGAAAATGAGGCTCAGGGAAGTGAAGAGACAGCTGGCTGGGGACAGAGCAGGGAGCCCACCCTGTGTGGGCCTTGGGCAGGAGAGGCGCAGCCGTGACCCCCATGGGGGCCCCGGTGAAGCCTCAGCTGAGCCTGTGGGTGCAGGGAGAGGGGGCTTCTCCTAAGTCCCAGTGGGGCGGAGGGGCGATCAGGGCACAGCCCGCTCTCTGCTCCCCATCTTTATGTGCCCACTTTCTCCTTTCTGTTTCTGTATCTCGCTTCCTTCCCTCCATCCCTCTCTCTGCTCCTCTCCCTCCGTGTGTCTCTCTGTCCCCTGCTCTCTCCCACCTTCTTTCCTCTGCTGCTCTGTTTTCTCCCCCTCTGTCTGCCTGTCTGACCCTCTCTCTTCC
This sequence comes from Orcinus orca, assembly GCF_937001465.1. NCBI lineage: Eukaryota > Metazoa > Chordata > Mammalia > Artiodactyla > Delphinidae > Orcinus > Orcinus orca. The sequence continues at coordinate 83,075,901 of NC_064572.1, forward strand.
CTCCCTCCCTCCGTCTCTCTTCCTGAGTGTGTGTGTCTCTCTGTGTCCTCTGTCTGCCTGTCTGTCTCTTCCCCACTCCCGTCTCAGCCCTCCCGGCCCAGCCGTGCCCGCCTCTCCCCTTCCTTCCCCACGCGTGCAGCCCTGTCCTGGCAGAGCCTGCTCAAAGCCAGGGGCGTCTCTTGGCCCCTTTGTCCATTACCCTCTGTTTCTGTTCCCACTGCCAAAGGGCATGTGCTTGCTGGGTTTCTTCGTTCAGCTTCTGTAGTGTGACATCTTTGAGGCCCCATGGGTTGCAGGTCACTGGCCAGCGTGCAGTGGAGGCCTCTCCTGCCCAGTTAGGCCATGCATAGCTGTCTCGGGGGCTTCGAGGGGGGCGGGCCCAGGATGAGTCCCCTCCATGTACCCCGGCTCCCTGAGAGCCACAGCCCACAGCAGTATCACGTAATTAAGACATGAAAGTCCACGATTTCCTCTGTTGGCAAACAGCGGCCGGCTGCTAATGCAATCCTTTCTTTTAATGGATTCTTGAATTTAAATGATATGTAATTAAACGTAATTAGCCACGTACCCATTCAGCTTGGTACCGTTCGCTGGGGCCGCCTTGAATCTCATTATGAAGCATCTTCTTTTTCTTTTTCTTTTTCTTTTTTTTGCTGTACGCGGGCCTCTCACTGTTGTGGCCTCTCCCGTTGCAGAGCACAGGCTCCGGACGCGCAGGCTCAGCAGCCATGGCTCACGGGCCCAGCTGCTCTGTGGCATGTGGGATCCTCCTGGACCGGGGCACAAACCTGTGTCCCCTGCCTCGGCAGGTGGACTCCCAACCACTTGTGCCACCAGGGAAGCCCTATGAAGCATATTTTATGGGCGGATTTTTTCTTCCCTCTTGGGGTGGAGTTCGTTTGACTGGACAGTAAACCTGGCCCAAGGGCCAGTGAAGGTCTGAGGAGGACAGTCCTGGGCCAGCCGCCCAGGGGATGACGGGGATGACGAATCGGGGTTGCGGGGGGGGGGGGTTTGCTGGGAGAAGTTCCGGTTCTTTGAGCAGCCACTGGCCTCACTGTCGAGGAGAGAAAAGTCAGGAATCTGATGGGAACTGGTGGGAGGGGGCACAGAGTGGGGACAAGGGGTGTCAGCGCCTGGGAAGGTGCAGCCTGAAGATGTCCCCCTCCCCTGACAACCCCCTCCTGAGTGGTGGCTGGGGCACTGCCCTGTCGGGGAGCCGGGCCTCGGGGCTGCCCTCCAGCCCCAGGGGCAGCTGAGGGAGACCCATAAGGGCGCACCCCGGGCCATGCAGGGCTGCAGCCTCACGCACACAGGCCAGCACGAGGCAAGGCCACGGGCCAGGGGGCCAGGGCGCTGGTACCGCCACTGGGACGTCCCCTAGGGTCCCGGCCTCCCTGCCCCTCCTGCTGGCAGTGCCTGTGGTTACACTCGCCCACCCCACCCCCACCCCCCAAACTCACTGTCCTCCCTGCGCCTCGGGTGCTGATGTGGATCCGCGTGTCCCTCTGTCTGTCGCCCCAGCAGCCTGTGCGCCCAGGGCAGGGCCCAAGGCCGGGTCCTGGCCAGACTCCCTGCCTGACGGCTGACTGCGTCCTCACGGGTTGTGATCACCGTGAACGCCCGCACGAGGCCTGCGGGGCCCCTCCAGCCTCGCGTGTCTCCCGCGCTTCTCCCGGGGTTACCTTCATCTAGAGACAGGGACGCCGCGGCGTGGAGGCGTGCGCGCTCACCCAAGGTCGCCAGGTGGGTGAGGGGTGGAGCCTGTTACGCTCAGGGCACAGATGAGCAAACTGAGGCAGAGAGATGGTTTGCCAGGGGTGGGTTTACTGCCCATTCAGGTGCTCCGTCTCCATTTCTCAGAGGGCGCCTCCTGCCCACCTGCCAGCCCAGCTCGCTGTGCCCTGGGCCAGGCCGGCCCCTCTCAGGTGGAGCCGCCCAGAGAATTATCCCCTCCCCCACCTGCTTCGGAAAGACCCGAGGGAGGGGGCACCCATCAGTCTGTACAGGGGAGGAGTTGTCTGCACACCAGGAAGGCCTGGGTTCCCAAGGAGGAAGACCCTCCCGCAGGAAGGGCTGTCCACAGAGCACCTGGGTGGCCGGGAGGCCGTGAGCGCCCGCCGCGGGGAGGACCGAAAGGAAGGGGCCCACGGAGGGTGGACAGCCGGGACCAGGGCTCCCCAAGCCTTTGTTGCAGAGGCCCAAGAGGCAGCTGGTTGAGGCTCGCAGGCCACCTGTGGTCTCTGTCGCACATTTTCTTCTTTTTACAAAGTTTTAAAAATATGAAAACCATTCTGAGCTCAAGGGTTGTACGAAAACAGGCTGCCGGAGGAATGTGACCCATAGGCCATAGAGAATAGCCGCAGTGATGGGAGATAGACACCTTATATATGTGAGATTGTATGCGACCTTTTTAATTAAATTTTCGAGGTATAACATCTATCTCAGGCGTGTTACGTATGCATGTTTATGTGCATAGAAAGTGCACTGAAAATGAAGAATGCATTTTCCGCCATGTGCCACCCCTGTAACCACCACCCAGGTCAAGACCTAGAACACTGCCAGCACCCCCACCCCGTTCCCCCAGGAGGGAACCATCTTCTGGCCTCTGCACGGGAGGCTGGTTGTACCCGTTCCCGAACCTGATACAAACAGGTGGTCTGGTTTGGGGTCTTCGCGCCTGGTTCTCCTGCCCGTCGTGACGTCTGTGGGGGGGGGTGGGTAGATGCTGCAGCGTGTGGCGGGTGATTCACTGCGGGTGGTGGTGTCCTGTGCTGCTCTGACGTGTGCACGTACCACCCTCTGTCCCTCTGTTCTCCCGCTGATGGATATTTGTGCAGTGTCTGCCTTTTTGCTATTGCGACTGAAGCTGCTCGGAACATTCTAGTACGTGTCTTTGGTGAACATGTCGATGCGCTTTTGCTGTGTTGCACACCTAGGAGTGGAACTGTGTGTCACAAGTAGGTCCCCACATGGTTTTCCAGAGTGTGTGCCACATACAACCTTTCGCTGTGAACAAGTGAGTGTTTCAGCACTGATGCAGAATAACGTGGGTCTTAATTCCCACGTTCACTGTAGACTGTCTGGATCTGGCAAGAACGAAATAGTGATCCCTTAAAGTACCTCCACTGCCACGAGAGAGCTGCTGATCCTGTGGGTGGTGGTGAGGGTCCCTGTGCACTCGTCCCCTTGTCTTGTCCCCAAGGCTCATGTTTGGGGCCTCACCTCTGGTGGAGTCATGTACCCTCCGCGGCACCTGTCTGTGAGTGTGTCGATCCCTGAGCCGCAGGGTGGCCCCGCTCGAGAAGACCAGAGGAGCGATGCCTGCCGGCCCTGGCATCTGTAGGTGGCCTCTGTGTGGAGTGGGCGCTGCCCACTGTGACCTTCTTGGGGGGGTGGGAGTGCCCAGTGGCAGCGCATGCCCTTGGAGGCTCTGGCGCCCAGAGTACCGCTGGGAATCAGAGGAACCGGGTCAGATGCCCGGCTCTGCTCTCCCTGCGGCATGGCCTCGAGCAAGTCTCTGAACCTCGCTGAGCCCCCATTTCCTCACCTGTCAGAGGGGGGCACCTGCCTCCTCCCCGAGGATGGAAGGAGAAAATGATGGGAGACGTGGGAGGGCCGTGCCTGAGGACTACAGCAGGAAGGGGGACCGTGCAGAGTCAAAGGTGGGCCCTCCTCAGTCATAAGGAGTGTCCGCACTTCCCTCCCCCTACACCCCTGCCCAGGTCCCAGGCCTCAGCAGCCCCTGGGGAGGGGGGCCTCTAGGCTCCTGGGCTGTAAAAGAAAAGGTGCCGTTGCCCAGGACAGCATTTTAGGGTCACGTGCTTCATAGATGCCAAACCCTTCAAAGGGGCAACTTGACTTTAATGATGGTGTCAGAGCCAACTTCAACCACTTCCTTCCAGGCCAGGGTGGGGGCTTCCGAGGTGAGGGCCCGGTGCTGGGAGGGTGCCGTGTGCTTTCCCAGGGCGCTTGGGTCAGACCTTGGGGTAGTCGGAGTGGCCCCTAACCCCGCCGAGCTCCAGCCCGCGAGCAGTGGGACGGCCCTTCCTGTCGCCAGGACACCACGCTCCGGTTCACAGCCCTCCAGGCTGCCCCCGGCCCCCGGGATGAGGTCCCAGTTCCTCCCGCAACTGTCAAGACTCTGGGGGACGTGGCCTGGAGCCCAGCCCGAGCCCCTCCTCCCTCCTGTGGCCGGGGCCCCAGCCCCATTGCAGTTCTCCTCCGCCTCCATGTGTCCACCTGGAGCCCTGCTCTGCTTCAGGACCCAGCCCGCAGCCCCCACCATGGAGCACCCACACGGGGTCCCCTGGGTGCTGCACGGACCCCACAGGCACCCACACGCGCCGTGTGGTCTCGCTCCCCTTGTCCTCAGCATCCAGTGGGACCTCAGGGAATCCAGCAGGGCCTGGATGAAGGCTTTGGGAGCTTCTAGCCCCCCAAATCTCAGCCAGAGAGCAGCTTTGCCAGGAGCCTTCCTCTGCTGGGTGGGAGCAGCCTCTGCGGGCGCTGAGCAGATGGTACATGAGCCCCCTGGGGTTTGGGCAGGAAACTCAGAGAAGGACCGAACTCAGGGCCCCGCTCTCAGAGGTGTGATCCTTCTGCTGGCAGCACGGACGGAGCAGGGGCCAGTGGTCACCGCGACGGGGCTCCGAGCAAGCTTCCAACGGGAGGGGCACAGGGAGGAGTCTAGGTGGACGGACAGTCAGGAGGGACGTGTGTGTGCTCTTGAGTTGCGGCGGCCGGGCCTGGGGCGTGGGGAGGACAGGGACAGCCGTTGGCCAAGACCAGCCTGCCCGATGGGGCACAGAAGGGCCTGCAGGTCTCCCGAGGGCAAGGCCGGGCCCGTGCCAGACGCTGGGAGGCAGTGGCTTCGCAGGGGTCACCTTGGGGTTACTGATCCACTAACCTATGGTCCTGCTCTCTGCAGGCCCAGTGACGAGCACCACCCGGAAATAAAGGCTGATGGGTATGTGGACAACCTGGCGGAGGCTGTGGACCTGCTGCTGCAGCACGCGGACAAGTGACAGGCTTTCTGGGAGGGCCCCCAGCCTCCTGCCGCCCTCTCCTGTGCCCACACCATCCGAGGCACTGCCCCCTGGCCTGGACGGGCAAGCGAGAGGGTGCCAGCCAAGCAGTTCTGGGCTGCCCTGCGCCTGAGCCACCAGCCCCTCCTCCGTCTCCTTCTGCCGACCCCCCTTCCCTCCTCCTCTCCGGGCACACCTCCCAGCCTCCTGGGTGAAGTTTGATCCCCACCTGCTGGCCCAGCCCCTCCCTGTGCTTCCCTAGTGGAAGTCAAGAGGTGGGGCACAGCTGTCGAATCCCCAAACCCATTCTCTCTCCAGTCGGCCAGACCTTTCAATGCGCTACCGAATCGGACTCTGGCGTTTGCCCCCTGCCTCTTTTCAAACAGCCCTTGAGTTTTAGGGAGGCGCCTGGAGAAAGCGGGGACTCCCAAGCAGAGTCCTTGCGGCCAGAGCCGAGCCAGCCTCCCCGGGACTGCCCAGCGGCCCCTGCCCTCACCTGGTGTCAGAGGGACCGCTCAGCACTCCCCACGAACCCCCCAAACAATGCAGCCCGCCATTTCTATCCCAAGTCACCTCTGGAACCCAAATGGAGCGGCTCCCAGGGGCACTTTAAAGACTGCCGTCCTTCGAGCAAGAATTGTAAGCTCTGGAATCCAGGTGGCAGGTGGAGGGTACCTTCTGGAGCCTGAACTCGATAGACTTGAATGTGTCACACCCAGGAAACTAACGGTTAAATCAACTCTCTGCCCTGACCCACGGCGACTCCGGCTCTGACTGCGCGGGGTGGGCGGCAGGGAGGAGGCACCGTCCCTGATCCTGCCCTGGACTTGAGCCCCTGCACGTCAGGGGGCCAGGGCCCTGAGACACCTCGCCTGCCTCAAACCCTTTGTTTAACAGAGGGGGAAACTGAGGCCCCACGGGGACCAGGTGCACAGGGCAAGCGTGGGCCTTCCCTCACGCAGCAGCCCGAGGTGGCGGGCAGTGAGCCGCGGGCTTCCCAGATTCACTCACGGCCCAAGTTTCAGGTTTCAGCATCGATCAGCAGAACAGATAACTTGAATGCTCTGTTTCTCCCCAAATCCATCCAGAACCCACTGACAAATCTCGGGAGACTCCTCGTGAAAGAGGTCGTGAGTCTTCCGTCACGGGATTTCCATTAAACGAAGGCAGGTGATGATAGAACGCTTCGCCCTGAACCTGAGTCCCCAGCACGGGAGCAGGGCCGGCGGGGGTCTGTGCGGTCCCCAGGCCTTGCCCGCCAGGCCGGCCACCATTAAATCAGGATTAGGAAGAAACGGTGGTAGCTGAGTCTCTTCAGCAAGATGAGGCCACCGGCCAGGCTCGGGTCACTGGCTTGCAGGGGAGGAGGGGCGTTTGGCCTGTTAGCTGGCAGATATGCAGATGGCCTGCCCCTGGACGGAGTCCCCTAATTCCAGCTCGTTAGGTGACCAGCGCAGTGTGGGCAGCAGGCACCAGGGCTCGGAAGGCGACTGTGCGGGGACGGGCCTGCAGCCTTCTGTTGGGTTTGTTCCCTCTTTTCTTTCTTTCCTTTTTCGTGGGCTGCCCTTGCCTGCTGTCCTCAGCAGGGGCTTGCAGGCAGGGCAGTATGGTTCTGGAGGAAGGAGGCTGGGGGGGTCCCGCTCTCCATGGACAAGTGGAGCCTCCCCTTGCGAGCTGCTGCCCAGGAGTGAGGACGGAGAGGGACTCAGGGGCAGCAGGCGCAGACCCCTGCTTTGGGTGGAGAACACGCTGCCCCCCCCGAGCTGTGGGTTCTGTGAAGTGGACACTGTCATCTCCCCATTTTACAGGTAAGGAAACTGAGGTGCAGGGAAACTGACTTGCCTACGGGCTGACGGCTGGCAAGGATAGAGCCGAGGCTCAAATCAAGGTCTGACCCTGCATCCCATGCCCTTTCTAGTCCCTTCCACGATCCCTCCACAGGGGATGACCTGCGGTGGCCCCGGTGGCTGTCTTTCCAGGCGAGGAGCACCTTGGCATCCTCCCAGTGGAGATGAAATGTGCCTCGGGATTGAGGTCCAGCCCTACTCTGGGGACGCCATGTACCCCCGAACCTCAGCTATCCCATCCTTCCCTGAGCCCTGCCGGGGACCAGGCCCGGCCAGGCCAGGGTGCCCCGTCGCCCCACTGGGGATGCTGACCCCTCTCCTGCTGCGGCGCCGGGGGCTGCCCAGAAGTGAGGATGACCTGCCTCACCCCTGGGTCCTTCCAGCTGTCGGGCCCTGGCCTGATGCCCACCCTCCTTCCCCACCCCCCGAGCAGGACAGTTCTCGGGCCAGAGATAGACGGAGCCACAGGCCACAGGTAGGGCTGGAGTTCAGAGCTGGCAGTGGCCTGAGGACCTGTCTGTGGTCAGGAGATGCGCCCCAGATCTGCCACAGGGCCAGCAGACACTCCAGGCTCTGGGGCCACCCAGCAGAGCTGCTGGAAGGGGGAGGGACGGGTGGGGCAAAGGAGAGGGCAGGACGGGGGCACAAGGGCCTCACCTACCCCCAGATCTCCCAACTCAAGCGTCCACATGGTACCAGCCCTGTGTGAAAACCCGATTCAAACTGGGTTAATCCAGCAGGAGTTTATCATCTACGAGGCTTCCAAATCCAGGCCTGGCTGGATCCGGGTCCCAAGAAAGTCCCAGGCTGACCCTGGGGCAGGGCAATGGCGGCTCCAGCCAAACTCGCACGGGAGAGGAGAGGGGCGTGGCACCAGGAGGGCATCCACACCATCCTCTCGCTGCCCTGCCGGGAGCTGGGAGCCAGGCTGAGGGGTCCGAGTCCTCGCTGGCAGGTGTGTGCCCACCATGGGGCCCAGACAGCTGCGGCGCTTCTCTCCTCCTCAGATCAGGTGAACGAGGTCCCTGCAAAGGCCTGGCCTACCCGCTGGGCCATGCCTGCGCCTCTCGGGGGAGCGGGCGGGCAGCGGCAGGAGGAAGGGGCACAGGGGTGGGGACGCTGGGAGGGACACGCGTGGGCGCCTGCTGGGCGCTCACGGTGCCACCTCCACCCAGCCTGAGTATCCACTAGGTCCCGCCTTCCCGCTCAGAACTGTCCCGCTTTAGATGAGAAACAAACTGGACACTTTGTATCATCTCATTTTTTCTTAAGTTTTGATTTTTTTAAAATAAGATTATAAAAGCAATATGTTACTATAGGAACATGAACAGAAAAGTTTACAAAGGAGCCACACGGGTCACTCAGAGCCTGACCACTGTTAGTATCTGGACGCATTTCCTTTCACCCCTCTTTCCACATGGAGATAAATGTTTTAACACAGTCTGGACTGGACTGTCTGTCTAGTGTGGTACTGGGGTTTTTTTAGTGTTGATTCTCTCATTTAAGCCCTGAGAGTGTTACAAGCCCTGTCTGCATATGAGGAGGCTGCCTGGAGTCAGCGTATGTCCTGGTGGCCCATGTCAGCTGCAGGCGGTCCACAGCGGGGCCAGGCCCAGAGACCTGCAGCTGGACCCAACGGCAGGGCATTTGAGCTGCTGCCCAGTGAGCCCCAGAGCCTGTGCCCAAGACGGTGTCCTCCCCCTGCCACAGGGGAGGCACCACTGGGTGAGCTGAGCCAGGGAGATAAGGCTCCACCCGGGCCATGGCCCGACAGAAGGGCCGGCGCCAGCCCCAGGTCCAGACCCGAGCACAGCCAGGGTTGTCACCTGAGCGGGGCAGGCAAGGAGCTATTAGGGCTGTAGGTCCATCCGGGGCCACTCTGTGGAAGCCTCCCCTGCCAGTCATGGGGGACGCGAGGCTGGGTCCCGGGGCCCCTGGGCTTTGGGGCTGCAAGGCTGCACCTCACACCCCCAGCTTCTGCCACAGCAGCCTTGCTTCACCTGCTTCGTAAACTAGACGTTCATGGACCATTTTGTTTGAAGAAGGAACGGCTGCTAAAGAGATAACAATAACAGTCTGGACGGGGTGCTCTTGTGTCTCGTTCCCAGGGGGGCATCCCCTCAGGACCTAACAGATCTCCAGGCAGAACCTCTGCGGTCAGATGATGTGGGCCAACCTTGGGTTATAGAAATGACAGAAGCCTCCCTAAGCCTGTCCTCGAGGCTGCAAACATCCTGGTCTCCTGAGCTTGGTTAGCGAGGGGTCCCTGACTTGGGGGCCAGGCACAGGGACCGTGTGCCCTGGAGCCCACTCTGAGCTGAGCTGTGAGTGCTGGCGACCCCTCGGCCCGAGCAGCACAGATCTGAGCCGTGCTGCCCTCCGAGGAGCGTGGGGTCCCAGCCTCCGCCCCCTCCCTGGTGACCCTGGTGGGCAGGGGGCCCCGCAGGCCCACAGGGCTCCAGGCCAGGCGCCCTGCAGCAGTGCATCCTGGAGCAGCTGCTGCGTGGCCTCGCATGGCAGGCATCTCCAGCCGGAACACACAGGTACGAACCGTCCCGGTGCTGGGGGCCCCCGCGATCACAGCACCCCCAGCGTGGTCGCGCACAGCCTCCTGCACCTGAGCCTCTCGACAGCTCTGAGATGTCCACTCTCCCCGTCTTACAGACCTGACCCTGCGGCTCGGAGGGGATAGAAGGGCCCAGGCTCCGCCCGTGCCAGTCCAGAGCGAAGGGTCCCAAAGGCAGAGGGGGGACCCTCCGATCTGCCACACCCAACAGAAAGCACACAGCCGGCTCCCGGCAGCTGGGTATTGAACCAGGAAGCTTTATTTACACAGTAAAAGTAACAAGCAAATTCCTGAGAGACTAGAGCGGCTCTAGTGCAAGACAGTCGCGGCCCGTGCGGAGGACAGGCTGCGGTGGGTGGAGGTGGGGGACAGACCCAGCGCCTCTGCACCCAGCGCTTCGCCCCGGGTAGGGGCGTGGCCCAACACTGCCCGTCCTGGCCGCCACACTTCCTGAGGCTCCCCAGTGCCCACGAGGTACAGCTGGGAAAGCGCACACGGCCCGAGAAACCGCCGACTCGCCGTCCCCGCGCCCCGGGGCATCGCCCACCCCCGCACTGAAACACAATTTCTTTGCCAAAGAGACTATGCTAGAAGGTCAGACTATCCTACCTAGGCTACAAGATCTCCGCTGCGGTCTGGGATTTCTTTTTTTTTTTTTTTAATCTTTTTCTCTTTCAAGAGGAATGGTTTTTTCTGGCACCAATGGGAGGGGTCGGGCCAACTGTGTGGCCGTGGCAAGACGCGGCACAACTGCCTACACGGAGGCACCGCCCTGGCTGGGCTGCCGCCCCAGCGCCGGGGTGGGGGGGTACCGCTCGCGCCCCAGGCCGCGGGGCCTGAAGCGGTCATCGTTCGGGTGACCGGCCCCGAGGCCAGAGCACACGCGACTTGAGCCTGCGGTGGGGCACCCAGGGCTTGCGCTGAGGGCCCCGGCAGTGCCAGCCAGAGCGCGGAAACGAACACGCCAACCCTGCCTGGAGACCCATTTGGATGTTGGGTTTGTTTATTTTTCTAAGGTGGACTTCTCCTTTATTTAAATTTTCTTTCCGCGTACAAATTCACAAGACTTTCCTGCTACAAAAATTTTGCTGAAAAGTAAGGCTTTCTGAGAATGAAAATTCATATGCATGATCAGAACAAGCTCTCCTGTGGCCTGGATGTCGTGTCTGCCTGTGGGCCCTGGGCTGGACCCCGGCCTCCACCGTAAGGCAAGAGGGTTTGCAGTAATGTAAACGGCGAGGCTGTGGCCCTGGCCCCCGGCCCGGCCCTCACAGGCAGCAGCCCGTTAGTCCAGCGGCTCTAGCAGGCGCTCCCTCTGGAGTGAGCAGGGATGCCCCGGGACAGGAAGCCCCCCCTCCCCACCCACGACCCCGTTCTAGTCCTTCAGGGCCCCCGGGGCCGGCGGACGGCCTGGCACCGCCCTCCCTCCCGGCTCTGAACTTCCTCAGAGGCAGGAGTTCATGGGCTGCAAGAGGCAGGGCCCCAGCAGAAGTGAGGCTTGCGGGGAGCCCACCAGGCCGCCTGCTGTCCCCAGGGGCAGCCCGCTTGGGTCAGAGGCAGCCTCCCTCCAAGACCAAATTCCCGGTGCCAGAGGAGCAGAGCACAGATGGCCTCTGGCGGTGTGGCAGCACCTTCTAGACGAGGTCTGCTGCCTTCAATTAAGACCGACATGAAGCCACCGGAAGGCCGTCTCTTTCTCTGAGAGGGGTCACTGGCCATCCCCTCCCCTCCCTGCTGCTGTCGTGGGCTTTGGCGAGGAGCTTCGGTTGGGGCAGAACAGCCAAGAGAGGCCTGAGGTGGCTGGAAAGGGCCAAACCCTGCCTTGGGCTGGGATCCCTTCTGCCTTTTGGGTTGACAGGACCAGCCTGCGGGGAGGTGGGGACGATGGGGCCACTGCTTGTCCTTCCCTGCCACCAGGCCTGGGAAGGGGGGGAAGTGACTGGCAGGGTCCAAGGGCGTCACCTGCGCCACAGGCCCGTGACACCCACCCACCGCCATGTGCCCTCCCTCCCGGCCCCGAGGAGAGGCCCATCCTGGCTGAGTCTCGCCCCTGTCGGTGGGTGAGGGAGGCGGGATCCTGCTTGTCCTTCCCCGGGAAGGACTGCTGTCCTGCATGCGCCCCCTATGGCCACTCTTGGTGCGGCCAGGTGGCAACACCTCCCACCCCAGGCTTTCTGAGGCCGAGGGGCGCCAGCATGTACTCTGTGAATTCATACGCTGGTCGCTGGATGCCACCGAACAGCTGCCCTAGCCTCCTCTGGATCAGCTCTAAGACGACGGGCCGCCAAGCAGGGGTCAGGTGAGACGTCCTTCCCCACCAGAGCCGCCGGCTGCCTCGTCCGACTCCCCAGGGGAACGTGCCTTTGGAGGGACCTGCCCAGCGCCCGCACACCCGTTACGCTCTACAACCTGAGGCTTTCAGCACAATCTTGGGGGGCCACGGAGTTGGGGTTTTCTGCAAGCATCTTATGGCTGACTTTTAAGAAAAGCCAAGTATAAATGAGAACTTGAGCCCCCTCGCTTCTGATGTAAGAAAGTAAAGGTTTAAGTAAAGTTTCCCAAACATTGTCTCTCTCCTCAGTGGAAAGAAAGTGAGAGCTACTTGTACTCGACCTGCAGCGGTGAGGCATCCGCCGTGAACAGATGAGCAGGGGCAAAGTGACTCCGAGAGAGTCTCCGTCGCGGCAGCGAGCTCCGGAGAACGCACAGATGTGTTTAGCCTCACGGGAAAAAGAGCCACTCGCTCACAAGCCGACCCAACTGCTATCGTCTGAGGAAGGCGCCAAGCTGCTAAAAGCCAGATTCCAAGGCAGCGGAGCCCAGGGGGCATGTGTGCAAGCGGGGCTGGAGAGGAGCTGTCTGGGAGGGAGACGTCGCGGGGTGGGGCTCCTCGGCAACCCCGGGGGGCGGGGGACGGGGGGGCCCGGAGCCGGGGAGGGTACGCGCGCGTCTCGCTCTATGCCTGCGGCGGGGAGAGGCACTCGCCACCCTCTGCTCCCCGGCCCACCTGGCCCACCGACAACGAGCCTGCGCGTGAAGGCTGCGGGGCCCCAGAGCGGCCAGCAGACGCCCTCGGTCCTGAAACGAGCGCAGGGCCCGGGGCTGTGCGCCTGCACAGAAGTCCTGCTTCCTGAGGACGTTTTCAAGAGGTCGCCCTTTTACGGTGACATCGCTCCACTCGCCTGACACTCCATGACAGGTTGGTCACGGAGAGTGGCTGCCAGCTGCCGACCCTGCCAGAGCGGCCCCCAGAGCGGCAGGAGCCCGGGCCAGGCCGTCCACGCCGCAGGAGGGGCTCGTGGCTCTGCCTTTGCGGCCAACAGAGCCACCAAACGTCTCCCCAGCTAGACGGCCTCTAACGAGCGCCCCGAGTTGTTCCCTGGACCCTGAGAGTCCAGATGTGGAGGCCGCCCGGCAGCCCAGGGCTGCTGTGCCCCGCACTTGGCATTAAGGCTAAACGGTTCTGGTGTCACCACGGAAGGAAGCGTCTCCCGACCCCGCCCAGGCCCCAGGTGGGAGGCCTGGGAGAGAAGGCACGGAATACGACTGAGGGAGGGAGGGCGCTGTGGGCCAGCTCCCCCCCACTGAACCTGAGCAGGAGGCCGAGAAGGGCCGTGACCCCAGAGGAGGGACCCGAGCCCGGGCGGAAGCACACAGAGCGGGCCAGCCCTGCTGCAGCGCCACGGGACTGCCCAGCGGGGACGGTGGGACGCTTGCGCCGACATCCCACAGGAAAGAGGGGGAAGGAGACCGAAACCAAGAAGCTTCTCTCCCGGCCGTGGTAGCTCCACGGAGCGTGGGTGCGGTGCTGGTGAAAGGCTGAGACCCTGCACCGCGGGCCCGGCCAGGCGCCCGGCGGGAGAGGGGTGGGGGGAGAGGTGGCGGGAGGCCTATGGATTCTAGCGCACCCCCTGCCCTGCCCGCCCCGCGGCCAGCCGGGGCCTCTCAGTTGTTCTCTATCTGCTCAATGTCCAGCTCGCCGTCCAGGGAGCAGGGGCTATTGCAGACAGCCCCGTGGTCCCGCCAGGCCGTGCCCGGCTCCCCACGCCCACCACAGCCCTCGCCGAGGGCGCAGCCACCCGCCTCCTCGCAGCACGGCTCCTCCTGGCAGGCGGGGTGGTCGTCCAGGGACGGGGGCAGAGGCTCGGGGATCGGGGTCCCGGCGGGGGTCCTGCCCCCCGTGCCGGAGGCCGAGAGCAAGGCGGTCCAGGACCTGGTGCTGCTGACGTGGAGGGCGAAGGGGCTGTGAGGGCCACGGTCCTCCGTCCCCGCGCTCAGGCAGCTGAGGCTGCTGAAGGTCTGACAGTTCTGTGGGGGAGACAGACACACACGTCACTCAGGGTCACGTTCCTGGAACCGAAGGCCCGCACGCCCCAGCCAGCCAGGCCCAGGCCCCTGGGGCTATCTATCTGCTGGTGGGCCCGCCGGGCAGCAGCAGACCACCCAAGTCCCGGCCGCTTCCCCGACCTGGACAAGGACAAGGATAACGTATGAAGAAATACCCCTGGCCGGTGAACACCATGTTAATAAAGAAAAAGTGAGGTGCAGTTATTCATCTGCAAATTGGCAAAGAGGACGAGCTTGCTAACAACCAGTTCTGGGGGCACTGCGGTGGGGTGGGGGGAGCAGGGGCATGCCCAGAGCCCTTCACACACAACCTTTCTGAAAACGGATCTGAACACTTCATCAGGCAATTTCACTTCTAGAATTTTTATCTGACGAAAACAATCCGGACGCATGCAGAAATTCAGTGACATGAACATTCCTTGTCACGCTGTTAAATTGAAAAGAAGAAAGTGACCCAGATTCCCTGCGATAAGGGTTCCATAAAGCATGTCTTTTCAGACAAGGGAAGCCTCTTTAGCCATTAGAAGAACACGGCAGGAGTGGATTTACTGACGCAAACGGAAACACCGCCAGGCCGCACTGCTGCACAAAGGGGGCACGGTGCCCATGCCACCCTGTCGCCGTGATAGGAGGGGACATGGGCCAGGAGGGTTGGCTTGACATCCACGTGGTGCACATCAGAGCCACCCAGGGGGCCGGTTTCCACGTGAGCCCTGGGCTCCTGTGCTCTCAACAGGCACTCAGGTGACGGATGCTGCAGCCCTGCTGGGGAAGGGGCCAGGCTCACAGCTGGGGGCCGCGGAGACACCCCTCAGCCTCCCTAGGCCTCAGCTGCCTCATCTGTAAGAGGCGAGTGATGGTCCCTGCCTGTCCCACAGGGCCCTTTGAGGCCCCGGTGAGAGAATGTGGCTGCCCAGGGCTCTGCACCCGTAGGCTCTGCCTCTGCAAGGGGCCAGCCTGGAGGAGGCAGCCTAGGGCCTGCCCGTGGCGGGCAGAGCTTGAACACGGCCCAAGGGCGCTTGGGGCCACCCACTCACAAAAGGGGGCAGGCCCGGCACAACGCACCCACGGGTTCAGGTACACAACAGCTCTCCCAGCTGAGCAGAGTCAGGACGGAGGGCTATGCAGACGAGGGTGCCCACGGCCCAGCCCCACCGGTCCCCAACAGGACCAGCAGCAATGCTGTGCCTTCTCGGGACGAGACAGGAGAGACGTGTGTCGAAGGCAGCAGGAGGGAGTCCGGGCTCTGGCTTCCTCCCTGCACACGCTGGGGACTTGGGGGCGTGGGGAGCACCACACGTCTGCCAATGCCAAGGTCACAGGCCTGTCCTGAGGGCCCCCGTCCTTTCACAGGCGGCAGTGTCCGTATGTCACTTTGAAATAAAGGTGACCACCGGCTGTCACAGCGAGCAAGCCGCTGCACCAGGCTTGGCGGATGGAAAACGAAAGGCACCCTCTCTAGAGGGAAGTGGCCGGACCTGCCGCGCGCGCTCACCGTCCCCGCCGGCGCCACGGCGGAAACCGCTCTGATGGGTTTGCTCGTTTTGGAATCCTTCGATTAACTGAGAAAGGGACGCTGGGGTACTGGCGGATTGGGGGGCTCTGGGATTGAGGAAAGAAGGGCTGGGCCACCAATCAGACCTGAGATGCTGGCCCAGGTCATGGTGGGAGCCAGACTGGGGACCCTCGCGGTGCCCCTCCTGGGCCACGTGGGGCTCGCTGAGGCCCCAGGCCTCACAGGGCATGTTCCCTCCGCTGCCACAGCAGAGGGCCGGACGCAGGTCCTCGTGCAAAATGGCCCCCAAGAGCCTCCGTGTCCTCAGGTCAGAACACAAACCTAACGCTGTGTGTGGGCAGAGGCCCCAGATGCCTGCACCGGGAGGGTCCCTGGGCCCCCTTCTGCCTCCCAGCCACTCTCCTGACTGGCCTAGACCTGAGCCAGGACGAAAGGAGAACTGGGTAGAGAGACAAGGAAGAGGGAGGATGGCTCAGCCCGGGCCTACAGAAGCAGCGGTGTGTAAGGAATTTCCGCGAATGGCAGTATGACCCGTTACAAATAATAACGCCCAGCGTAAACCCAACGTGCTGTGAATGGGTCACAGGGGATGCCGAGACCCTGATGCCCTCAGCCCCACGAACATGCGTTAACTAAGGTGCAGGCGGGTGCCTGACTTCACGGCAAACGTGACGGCGTGTGTCTGGGCACTAGTCATGTTAAACTGCAGCCAGCCAGCAGCAGGGTGCTGGGGACCCCAGCTTGCGGGAACCTTTCAGAGACGCTGCTTTTGCCTCAAGCATGCCCTGGCGAGGGCTGAGGTCAGAGAGGCTGTTACAGTCCTGGGTTCCGCCACACACAGGCCTGATGGCTTCAGACAAGACCTTCCAACCTCTGGGCCTTGGCCCACCTGACAAATAAGGGCTGGGCGAAGGGCACCCGGGCGACCCCCGTTCTGAAAGTCTGGAATAACTGGGTCCTTTTTGCTTTGCAGCAGGGCAAGAAGCTGCAAGGTTTGGTTGGTGAATGTTTGTCACAAGCAAACCCCAGGATGCCACTGAACCCCACCCTCTGACAGTCCTCAAAGGCACCTACCCCTTGGCTACAAAGCCAGTGTCACGTTGAAAACGTTGTTGACTCAAAACTCAGCTGTTTCAGCCACAGTGAAAACCTGCTGAATGTCCCAGCCGGTGGCACGCCCCACCTGCCGGGGAGGAATGTGACCTGCACAAAGGGGCAGTGTGTGTGTCCTGCCCAGGCTCCATCCCAGGAGGGCCCATCCTGTGTTGGCATCCAGGGAGCGGCCCTGGGGGCAGGGTCCCGCCCAGCCTCTCCTGGCGGCTCGCGCTCCCCAAAGCCCAGCTCCCATGCAAGAATGCTGCACAGGCCTGTTGGAGGCCTGGAGGCCTGTGTGCCCTCAAAAACGTCTGGGCAAAGCTGCAAAGCTTCGAACAAGTTCAAAGCACTGTGTGAACATCTTTCCAGGGTGAGATGGCTGCTTTGGGACAGACAGTCCCCCCTATGCCAGAACCGGCCCTGGCCCAGGGATGGGCCGCCTACTTGGGCACGAGCCTGACCAGGTAGCAAATCTCAGGACCATCCATTGGCCTCAGGCTAGTGGCTGGAGACACTGCTCAGCACCCCAGTCCTAGAGTCTGGAGCGACTTTGGAATGGAGCCCCTGAAAGTCAAGTTGCTTCCATCAGAACTGCCAGGCCTCAGGTACAGGCAGCAGTGTCTCAGCCCACCCACCCAGCCTCCCCAAGTCAGAAGCAATGGCCCCTTCTCTGCACAGCCCTTCTGTGCAGATATCTGCTCCCATCCCCTCCTTCTGGGTGGCAGGCCCCTGGCCAGGCCCTGGGTTCAGCCCCGCTGGAACTCTGTGCAGCCGTCATTGCAGACAGAGGCCCACCAGACCCGGGTAGTGAGAGCACCCCGAGGGCCGGGCCCGGCTGCCGTCCACACCCGCCGTCCACACCCAGCCCCAAGCGCCCACACTGTGAAGAGGCCGAGGAGGACGCAGCCCCTCGCCAGCTGAGGGCACCTCTGCCTTGAGCTGCAATCTGAAAACCAAATCCCCCCTCGGGAACCTCACATTAACTTAACGGACTCGGCCCCGTCCTTCTGTGCACGCCAGCCACCACCCACCCTGCCGAGCCTTGGGCCATGAGCTCCGTCCCCTCCCCAAGTGCCAGCCTGGAGCAGGCAGCCCAGGGCCAAGGGCAAGGCAGACTGGGGTGCCGTGGCCGAGAGCAGGCAGCGGCAGCCCCCTTTCTCCTGGTCGTCTTGCCCTCAGGAGGACAGGCTGTTTTCCTCACTCCCGTCTCCCTGGGCCCCATCCTGCCCTTGAACCGGGAAGGCCTCGGGAGCGTGGTGCGCATGGCCCAGGGGAGGAGCGCGGGACGCAGGGTCTGGGGTCGGAGGAACTCGCCCAAGACTGGCTCCTCCACTGACAAGAGTCGCCTCATTTGGGAAATGAACAGTCGTCACTGGCCTGGCTGCCTCCCTGGGCCATTGCAAGGGTCCCACGAGAAAATGGATGTGAAGCGGGGCTGCTGGGGCCCCACCCGTGGAAGCCCGTTCCCCAGCGCCTGGCACAGCTCCCCTGCCCCTTCCTCCCGGGGCAACCCACAGCCAGGGACTGGCCGATACGGGTTCTGGAGCTGACCTGGGCCTGGGGGGTCAAATCCCAGGTGCTCTTCACACTGCTGGGCCCCCCTGGGTTAGGCTGAGGGCTCCTTCCCTGGCCTGTCTGCTCCCTCACTTCCTACAGGTTTCTCCCAAGGGCCTCCTAATCTCTGGGACCCGATTCCCGGCTGAAGCTCTGCTTCCAAGGAACCGACCTAAGACGGGAGGTGAAAGCGCTCTGTGTCAACTGCTCATCGGTACTGCTGTTCCTTCCTTCAGAACAGGAACGCCAGGTGCCGCTCAGAGGCTGACCGTCCGATCCCGTCAGGAGTCCACCTGTCAGGACCAGCCTGCCTTGCGTTTACTGGGGATCAGTGGTTGCTGGGGACCTCTCCTTGCTCAGCCCGGGGCCTCATCGTCGTGCCCACATGAAACTTCCTCTCAGCATCGTGCTGGGACAGAACACGTCTCCCCAAGGCACACGTGTGCTTGCCCTTCTCAGACAAGAGGTGTGACAGAGTCCCCCAGCTCCCCTCCTCTGGCACCATCCTTCGAGGCTGGCTCATTCGCTTCTCCTCTTTCTAATGCTGTCTCCCTCTTTGTAATCCAATTCATGGATCTCTCTGTGTTACTGATTTTTAGGGAACCACCTCAGATCCCTCTAGAAAGAGGGGCATAAACAAGCCCAACCAGCCAGGGAGAATGAGCAGACCGGGTCCGCGCCTGGCCCAGGCTCCTGGAGCCTTGCAGCCACTCTGCTGCAAGCTGCTGGGCTAGGGCCCTGGCTAAGCGGAGGCATTTCCTCCCCCAAGCAGACACTTTCATGAGAGCAGAATTCTCCAAGTATCAAGAAAACGCCAGGCCATGAGAGTGGCGAGGGGCCTGGAAATTTTCTAAGCCTCACTTGTGCTGGAAGCCGGCACAGAGACAACCAGGGCGGTGAGGTATGTGGTTTCCTGGGGTGGCGGTTTTGTTTTGTTTTTTAAACTATCTCAGGAAAGAGAAAAAGGCACCGGCTTATTTGGGGCCTATCTTTAATCCATCTTTGGTAAATCGGAGTTTCCCATGAAGGCTGGACTGTCTCTCATAGGAAGCCCCAGAGCCCAAGGGGTCAGGCGGTGGGCTGCCCCGGCTCGGAGCTGCGGGTCTGGTGGCGGGTGTCAGGCAGGTGCTGGAGGTGGCCGAGGGTAGCGGGCACAGCTGGCCCCTCGCTCCCGGCATCCCATCACCGTGCTCAGGCCCCGCCCAGCTCCACTTCCTGCTCACTCGGCTCTGTGTCGGGCCCAGCCCGTTTCTGTGACATGCTCATTACCTTTGGACCCCACACGATGCAGCCCTTTTAAGCCTGGACTGCTTCCCTACCTCAGGAAGAAGGGCAACGCCGGCCACTTACAACCCAGATAGGGAAGCTGGGTCGCCGGGGCCTGAAAGCAGAAAATGAAGTTGCCTGAAGGGAGGAGCCTCTGGGGCCCAGGGAGCACCTCGGACTTGGCACTGGACACTTGAGCTTCTTCCCAGATCACAAGTTCTAGAATCAAACAGCCAGGGGAGGGCAGGACGTATCTGAGGGGTGGAAGGATGGCCCTGGCAGTTACTAGGAAGCCCCTGCCTTCCTGGGCCTTTTCCCTCAGCTCACTGCTGCAGAGGCCACAACTGTTTCCTGAGCACCCGTCACCTGGCAGGCGTCTCCTCATCCACTAGACCCCTGCAGGACCGTCATCCCCTGCAGAAGCAAGCCTGAGCCCAGGTGTCCCCTGCTGGTCCCCTGCGGCCCCGACCCCGCACCCCACCGCCTGGCTCAGGGGCCGGCTCACAGAGGGTGCTAGTGCAACCCGGTGGGGTGGGAAGGAAGGACCCGCTGGGTTAGCTCCGGGAGCTGGACTGTGTGTCCGCACAGCCCTAAGGTCCTGGGACGCTGTGGGCATGTGCTCTGAATGGTGGCCAACCCCGTGGTCTGGAGCCCCCCCTCTGCCCAGGCCACATTGTGGCAAACGCTGTTTCTGCACCAGGCCCCGGGTGGCAGATGGCCCGTCTGGACACAGAAGGTGCGGAAGCCGATGAATGGCAAGGGGCCTCCCGGCAAGCTCACAGTTAGAAAACAAACATTTTCTTTCTGCAGCGTGCATCCTGGCCAGCACACACTCAGGGCAGGGCTTGTAAGAACACCTCGCTCTCAGCTTGCCGTGGAGGGAATTCTCTGCCTGACAGAAGTCGAGGGACCTTTCCAAAGCACACAGGGCGCTGGCGGGGGGACCAAGGCTAACGCACTGCCGGGACGCATGGGGACCCTGGGGGCGGCTTCTGCACCAGGACTGGGGGCACTGAAGGTGGCTCCAAGGCCCCAGAGGGGACGGCGGGCCCTGGGTTTTGTTCAGCTGGCTGGAGCTGGGTGCTCCAAGGGCCATGTCAAGGCACAGGGAGACAGGACTGCAGAGTATTGGGACCCTCTCAGCCCAGCCCTCCATTCTCTGTTCAGATATTGGCTTCCAGAGAAAGGGCATGCTTTTTGGGAAAACGGGCAAATCGCCAATCAGTCTAACAGCCTTATCTGCAAATAGGCAGACGGAGGCCGAGAGAAGGGAGGAGACGTGCCCCAAATCCCGCAGCTGGTTGACGTGCAACCATTCCTCTTGACTTCTGGGTCAAGCTCAGGAGAACGTTCGATCCTCAGGCAGGACAGCGGCCAGAAGAGGCTGGACAAGCCTGGGCTGGAAGCCTGGCCCTCTGGGGGCCCTGGGAAGTCCTGAAATTTCTCAGCCTCAGTTTCTCATTTGGACAATGAGGCTAATATGAGCCCCAAATGAAGTCACAGGATTGTTTGGAGGGTTAATTGCATTGAGACCATGTAGGAGGCCAAGGAGGCGCTTGGCTAACCTGAGCTCCCTCCTCCCCCTGCGCCCACCCCGCCGTGCTCAGGCTAAGGTGGGGGCCCGGGGCTCTCCGTGGCCAGCGCTGCACAGCCGAGGGGTCAGGGGCTCGGCTTTGGGAACAGAATCTATGCTCTAGATGGTCAAACCCACTGTCCTTTTCAACCAAAACCTGCTTTCAAAGGAGCCAGAAGACATGCCAGCAACACAAAAGGTGAAATCTCTAGGAATAAAAATATAAGAGAGAGAGAAAAGAGACAGGGAGAAAACCTTACAGAACACAAATGTGGGCTTGAACAAATAGAGAGACATCCTGTCTGTGGACAGGAAGACTCAACCTCAAAAAGGTGTGAATTCTCCCCAAGTTAATTCAGAAGTCTAACACAATCCCAATCTACAACGTCTACAGCAGCCCTCCCCCATCTCAAGACAAGCTGATTCTCAAGTTTTCATTGGAAAAATAAACAGGTGAGAATAATCAGGAAGCCTCTGCGAAGAACAATTAGGAGAGACTAGTCTTACCAGATGCTAAAACATACTACCAAGCCTCAAAATTAGGAGTATACTACTATATGAGGACACACAGAGACTAATGAAATAGAAGAGAACGTTCTGAAATAGCCCCAGGTTAGCATATGATAAAGGTGGAATCTCAAAGCAGAGAGAAAAAGATGGAATTTTCAATAGCTGGTAGGGAGACCAGTGGGTAGATATATTAAAAAAGAAAAAAAGGGCTTCCCTGGTGGCGCAGTGGTGGAGAGTCCGCCTGCCGATGCAGGGGACACGGGTTCGTGCCCCGGTCCGGGAAGATTCCACATGCCCCGGAGCGGCTGGGCCCGTGAGCCATGGCCGCCGAACCTGCGTGTCCAGAGCCTGTGCTCCGCAACGGGAGAGAGGCCACAACAGTGAGAGGACCGCGTACCGCAAAAAAAAGAAAAAAACATGTTGTCTCCATATTCATACCACATACAGGATAAGCTCCACATAGACCGAATACTGCAACATAAAACCATAAAACACTAGGATGAAACACAAAATTCTTTATAGCCTTTCTAAAATCCAACATTCAGAGCCATAAAAGAAAGAATTAATAAATTTGATAAAAAAATGTATACACGTCAAAAAACGCTAAAAGCACTGGTGGGATTGTAAAATTGTGCAGTCGCTTTGGAGAACAGACTGGCAGTTTCTCAAAATGTTAAACACAGAGTTACCACAGGACCCAGCAATTCCACCCCTAGGTATGTACCCAAGAGAAATGAAAACACATGCCCATACAAAAACATGCACATCAACGTTCACAGCAGTATTATTCGTAATATCCAAAAAGAGGGAACAACCCAAATGTCTACCAATTAGCAAATGGATAAATAAAATGTGGCAGGAATATTTTTCGGCCATAAAAAGGAATGGAGGGACTTCCCTGGTGGCGCAGTGGTTAAGAAGCCTCCTGCCAATGCAGGGGACACAGGTTCAATTCCTGGTCCAGGAAGATCCCACATGCCGCGGAGCAACTGGGCCCGTGCGCCACAACTACTGAGCCTGAGCTCTAGAGCCCGTGAGCCACAACTACTGAGCCCGCGTGCCGCAACTACTGAGGCCCGTACGCCTAGAGCCCATGCTCTGCAACAAGAGAAGCCACCGCAGTGAGAAGCACGCGTACTGCAAAGAAGGGTAGCCCCCGCTCGCCACAACTAAAGAAAGCCCACGCGCGGCAACAAAGACCCAATGGCACCAAAAATATAAAATAAATTAAAAAAAAAAAAAAAAAGGAATGGAGTTACTGACACATGCTACAACATGGATGAACCTTGAAAACATTACGCTGCTCAGTGAAAGAAGCCAGTCAACGAGAGGCCACATTACTGTATGACTCCATTTATATGAAATACCCAGGACAGGCAGATCCAGAGAGACAGAAAGTAGATTAGTGGCTGCCTGAGGCTGGGGAGGCTAAGGGTGAATAGTGACCGGCAATGGGTATGAGGTTTTTTTGGGGGGGATGATGAAAATATTCCAAAATTGACTGTGGTGATGATTGCACAATTCCGTGAACATACTAAAAACCACGAAAATTGTTTGCTTTAAATGGGTGAATTGCATAGCATGTGAATTATAAAGCTGTTGAAGAACGCCAAAAGCAAAGTCAAAACACAAAGAACAAATTAGAAATAAACATTTGCAACTCATAGCAAGGCAAAAACTCATCTAATATAGAATCGAGAAAAAGAGCGACACCTCAACTTTTTTTTAAGGGCAAATGAATACAGCAGAGGACATACGAATGACCTTTAACTATAAGATGCTCAACTGATGAGAAAAATGCTAACTAAGATGACACAGAGAAACCATCTTTCACCTATCCGGTTGGCAAAATCCACATTTGACCAGAATCTGTCGAGGCGGCGGTGGGGAAATGGACCACCTGAGGCACCCGTCGGTGGTGTGGGGCCCCCTCAGTGTCACCTGGGCAATATCCTCCAAGACGACAAGTGCGTACAACCTGCAACCCGCCACCCTAGTGGCAGGATGTGCCCACAGAGGGTACACCTGCAAGTCTGAAAGGACCCACAGGCAACACAGTTCACAGCTGAGAGGGCTGCCCCCGGCTTGGGAGTCCGCAGCCGGGGCCTGGGAATGAAAGTGGGCACGTCCACACAACAGACCCTCCTGGTGCTGGAAAAAAGGCGGCAGCGGCTCGGCTCTGACACAGAAACACTTCCAGGGTCTATTATTTAAGGCAGCCAGTTTCAGAAAACTAGACATTAGCATGCTATCTTTCGTATATGAAAGGAGAATAAAAGAAGAACCTTCTTATTTGCTTGTATTTTTATAAAGGATTTCTAGAAGGATCACAGGAAACAAATAAGGAGTTAACCTGAGGCCACGGGGGATGGGAGGGATGGGAGCTACACTTTCCCTGTATACTGTTTTAATTTTTGAACATGTGAATGTACTATCAAAAACTATGTGTGTGTGTTTATTTTAAAAGGAAAGGACACTCTAAGTTAGGAATGAGGAGGATGACTCACAGGCCAAAAACTCTTACTGAAATGGTCACTCAGATTTTGAAAAAAAGAAGTCCCCCTCCCACACCATCTCCATATTAAAATCATTGTAATGTTTCTCCACCAAGTCCTTTTTGACTTTCCTTTTCTCCTTTTGGCAGGAACAAGGCTTATGCATCACAAAAACAAATGGCACTTTGCAAAACTGCAGACAAAAAAAAAACCCCTCTACCGGGTTCCTGCATTTAATAATCACCAAATTAAATCTGAGTTACACACGAGCACAAGACGTGAAAACATCAGGCAGGGCCAACCCTTGAACGGCAAACAGGCCACACATGTGCCAGACATCTGCCTGTGGGCAGTCGGCTGCTCGGGCCTTTTCCCGGGGCTGGTAGGCGGGCTCATAAACACAGGCAGGGGGAAATCCCTGGGAAACATCTCACTGTTCTAAAGGTTTGCAGGGCTCCCCGCCTGCCTGGTGGAGGCTGGCCTGGGGTCCTCGCTCCACGGGAGAACACTGCCGGGCCTTGTGGGTGACCCAAGGTGGGGCCGGGGCTGCTTTGCACCCAAAACCCCAGCTTTCCCCAAACAAGGCCCGTCTCTTGGACCGCACCCACCTTGCCCAAATGGGCCGGTGCCCGCCATTCAGAGCCGCTGCCCGGCCCTGCCCCAAGGCAGGGCAAGGTGGCTGCTTGTTTGTCAGAAACAGTCTGGAGGAACGGCCCCCGCGTGTCTGCGAGAGGCTCGGTGCCGAGGACGGGCGTGTGGGCCAGGTGTCTGCAGTTGTGGTGCGTGTGGACACAGAGTCCCCACTTCCACCTGTCAGCATATTTCCACACCTGGTGAACACACGAAAAGCAGAGAATAAGCTCAAAGTGTCAGATTCAGCTGGATTTCCTTTCTATTTGGTGCGGGGGTGGGGAGGGGAGGATCTTTTCTCCCCTCCTTAACGATAAAATATAAATCATACAGAAAGGCAGGCAAACACTGTGGAAACACGACTGATTTCTCTGCTCCAACAGGCCTCAGCACGGAAAACCCCTACAGCCCCCAGTCCCCAGGCCCCTTACAGACTGACCCTCTCCATGGACAAAGTGCTCCCCTCCCGCTGGAAAGGACCACCAGGTGCCCTGGCCTCACTCCCACCCTCTCTGGTTTGCTTCCACCCCTTCCAAGCTCTGCACCTCCAGGCCCCTGGCCCCTGACTTCAGGGAGGACCGTGTCTGAGCAGGGCCCAGAGGCCACCTGCATAGCCGGGATCCAAACCACACCACTGGCTCCTGTGTCCACGTTGACATCAGCGGCACTGGAGGAGTGGGCTTCACAGCAACGGCCACTTGGCACTGATTCCCAGCTAACCAGCCCAGGCCAGAGGGCCGGAGAGGAGAAAGAAATGCACGACGTCCCCATGTCTGCTGTCTGGAACCTCGGCCGTCTCCCAAGGCCAAATACTGGAAAATCCAAGTAAAACTTGCCACAATCAGGCTGAACTCCAGGCAAACCCAAGGCCAAGAGAGCCTACACCAACCATCTTAGGATAATCCCAGCACCCCTCGGCTCCTGGGAGCCAGGACCCTAGCCGGTCCCAGACAGCACTCGCGCACGGAGCCTGAGGACGTAGCCAACTGGGAGGGCAGGCTCGGGGAACAGGGATGGGCTGGAGGCCCCAAGCGAAGGGGCCTGTCCCCACCGACTGGACCACCCACAGGGCACCCTGGTCTGTCCAGGTCCGCTGAGAGGGATATGGCAGGGCCACTGGGACGAGGCCCCAGAGGGCCAGTACACAATGTCTGGCTGCCCTCACTTCCACGGCATCAAGGGGGGTTCCCCTGCCAATCCACAGGGGCTCCTCATTGGTTACAAAGCTGGCCACGTCACAAGCCACAAGCCCCACTCCCTTGCTCTGTGACTTGGTCCAAGGTCAGGGTCCAAGGGCGACGGCTCCCCCAGGGAGGCACTGGGCCCACGTGGGAGAGCGAGCCCCGCTGGGACATCAAACACAGGGTCTGGGTGCAGCTCCAGGGTCTCAGGCAAACCCTGCTCCCCTCACGGCCTCCATCTGTCCTCTGTCCTGAGACAGGGTGGTCCCCAAGGACCCCGCAGCAGCCTCAAGCAGAAGGTGGGAGACGACAGGCAAGCCCCAAGGGCAGTGTGGTATCCAGGACACCCCTGAGGGGGCGTGGTCACCTGGCTCCAGGCTCCAGCCTGTCATGTATTGGGTGTGTCCTAGGAAAGTCCTGGGTCCACGTACGCAAGGAGGGAGTTGTTAGTCCTGCATGAGCCTGGCTGTCCCTGCCCTGCCCTGCCTGCGCCCTCCCTGCCCATGCAGGCTCCCTGGACGCACTAAGCTCTCCTGGGGGTGCCCTCCCTCAGCCAGGACTATCACCCCCTCGATAAGTCGCTCTCCCCTCACAGCCCAGCTAAAACACCCTCCCCGCCCCTACAAGCCCTCCTGGAGCCTCCCTGCTGCACAGGCTGGCTGGCAGGGTTCTGGAGGGCTCGGCCAGGGAAGAAGTCTGCTGGCCGCACCTCTGATGCCTGGAGGAACGGGGTTGGGTGGCTGAATGAAGAGTTGGAAATGGTGATCCACTTGGGGTGGAATCCTGCGTCTGCCACTACGTGTTCCCTCGGCCTCCTTGTGCAACCTGAGTGTCTCTTTCCCCATCTGTAAAATGGAGAAATAAAACTGCCCTTGTGGGGCTGTAACGGGGCTGAAATGAGATCAAAACAGGGCCCGGCTCAGCGGGATCTCCACACCACATTACAGTGTCCAGCTGCACCAAGACGGAGGAGGAGGGCCGGCCCTGCCCCGAGGGGCTCAGGCAGAAGACACAGAGGGAGAGCCCTTCACCCACAGCTGTCCCAAGCGGAAGTGACCCGTGAGAGCAGAAATCCCAGGCGTGCTGGGGAAAACAGAGGCCGCACTGGCCTGTCCTGGACACCAGAGTTCTGCGGGGGCGAGGAGGGGCGGCTGGGCCCCGCCAGCGTGTCCCAGCGTGCCTGGGCAGGGCAGGTGGCCACGGACGTGCCCGCTGGCAGCGGGTGTGGCAGGACATTCCTGGGCACATTCCACCTCTGTGGGCTCGGCTGTCCCTCCTGCAGAGCCAGGGCTGAGTGGCAGGGACACCATGTGGGGCTCTGGTGGTCCCGAGCCCCGGAGGCCCCATTAGAGGACTGCCTCTCCTGAGGCTCGATCTCACCTGGGGCAGCCCGGACACTCAGTTACAGGACAGGGTGGGGGGCTCACGCCGGACTCTTGCCCACCAGGCACTTTTCCTGGGATGGCCTGTCCTCTCACCCGTCTAAGTCACGTCTCTCCAGCCAAATCCGTCACTGCAGCAGGGCAGGGGCCTAGCAGAGGCCCAGGATCCCTGGATGGAGTCCCAGCTCTGTCCAGAGCCCCAGGGGTGACCTGAGGTCTCATCCCCCTTGGAGCCCGGCTCCTCCAAGCTGCAGTGAGGGACGACAGGGGACAACCATGGGAGCCAGGGAGGTTGCAAAGACCTGGGAGCTTGCGTGGTGCTCGCGAAGTTCTCTGGATGCTTGTGGCCACCAGCCCAAGACTCCTCAGTCTCTGCTGCCCAGGGAAACTCAGTCAGGGAACCCCTAGTGCAGGGGCTCTTGGGCTGAGGGGTAGGGGGAGCAGGCTCGGCATTCTCCACCAGGACCAGGACAAGCCCACCCCAGCAGGAGATCCAGATTCCAGGCCAGGAGCAGGCACCCAGGAGACTATTTTTTTTTGCAGTACGTGGGCCTCTCACTGTTGTGGCCTCTCCCGTCGCGGAGCACAGGCTCCGGACACACAGGCTCAGCGGCCATGGCTCACGGGACCAGCCGCTCCGCGGCATGTGGGATCCTCCTGGACCGGGGCACGAACCCGTGTCCCCTGTATCGGCAGGCGGACTCTCAACCACTGCGCCACCAGGGAAGCCCCCAGGAGACTTTTTTAAAAATATATTTATTTATTCGTCTTTACCTGGTCTTAGTTGCGGCATGCGGGCTCTTAGTTGCGGCATGCCGGATCTAGTTCCTGGACCACGGATCGAACCCAGGCCCCCTGCATTGGGAGTGCGGAGTCTTAGCCACTGGACCGCCAGGGAAGTCCCTGGGAGACATTTTCACAAAGCGCACTGGAGATGCCAAAGAGGCTGTGCAGGGCACGTCCTGAGCGGCACAGGTGTGGCCCGGAGCATCACGCCCTGTGCCACCAGACAGACACAGGAGCGGAGTGTGTGCTGCTCTGAGTGAGTCTGGATAAGCCATTGTCACTTAGAGGCGTGATGGAATCACGATGCCTACCTCGTGGAAGACCCAGCTCAGGGCCTCAGTGTGCTGACAGAATGCACTTCCCACTTGGAGGCCTGACCGCAGGCTCCGGAAGGGCTGGCCAGGGTGGGTCCCTGTTTCTTTGACTTTCCCAGGGACACACCTCAATATAACCGAATTTCCCGACAGGCTTATTTTTTTCCTTTGCTATTTTTTCCCTTTTGTTCGTTACTGTTTAAGTGCTTGACAGGACATGCAAATACGGCACTGGCATCTCGAGGCATCTAGAAGCCCTCGCAGTCACTTGCCAAGTGAATACACCTGAGGTGGATGCCCGGGGCCAAGCTGGGTGAACCTCTCGCTCCATTATCTCGTCATCTAATCCTGAGAGGCGGGCTCTGCCAGCACCTCTGCCTACAGGCAGAGAGACCCAGGTAACTGGGCAAAGTCCCACGGGGCCGGGGGTGGGCCAGGCTCAACCCCGGCTCTGTCTGTGCCCTTACCCGTCACTCTGCACCTCGTGGCTGCCAGAAATGCCTGAATCCGGGGTGGAAACCCAACCTAATTTCTACCCCCCAAGTACCCCCAGCAAGGCTTGCCTACTACTTGGTGAGAATTCCCAACTACAAAAGCCAAAGGCCCTTATGACAGCAAGGGCTCCGAGATGGCCCCGAGAAATGTGCAGGGCCCGGAGAAGCCCTAAATCATTCTTCCATCCAGACATTTCTTCACATAAAGAGAAAACCGACCCACAAGGTTGCGCTACCGTAAATTCCACCTGTCATCCCCTGGAATCCTGCCTTGTCCCAGGAACGAAGTCAAGGCATTTCTGCGGGTTCTCATGTCCTAGCAGCCGTGGAGCCTCTGATGGTCGTAGAACTAACGTCTACTAAGCATGTTCCCTGAGCTTCCCAGGGTTATCCCACTGAACCCACACGACACCCCCGAATGGGGACGGGGGCACTCCTGTCACTGGAGGCTCAGGAACTTGCCAAGGCCACACAGGGAGTAAATGGGGAGGATATGAACCCCGGCAGTCTGACCCTGAGACCAAGGGCCCGAGTGCCGGAAGGAGAGGCAGCGGGAAAGGACGCGGCCTCCCTGGTGCACACGCCAGCAAGGCAGCAGCCCCGCCAGGGGCCAGAGGGAGGGTGTGCCCAGCCTGGCCCCACACGGGCCAGGCCCTCAGCCAGATGGGAGAAAGGGGCAAAGGCCGCAAGTGTATAACTGCTGCCTGGAGTCACCCCAGGTGATGACGTGTCAGGGGAAATGCTGAAAGTGCCAAGGAGGCAGACCCACAAGAGGAACCAGCCAGGGCCCAGCGACAGCGCCTGGGTGCACACAGAACCTGGCATCTTCCCAAGGGTCCCAGCTCGGCCCCTGCTCCCTTCTTCCCCTTAGATGTAAATTAGTTCACGTGTGTGTGCATGCACACCGCACACACAGACACACACAGCTCCGCCATCTTGCAATCACTTCAAGGTGCTGCAGTTCCGACAATGTCCGACGATCACGTGGTCAATCTGACTCCGACCCCTTCGTGGCCGTCCTCGTCCAGACGGGTGAGGCGAGCTGTGATGGTGCCGAGATGGCAAATGAGGTGCCCACCGCCAGGAGACCAGCTTCCGGGCCTGGGCCCCAGCCTCTAGCTTCAGACCATCACTGGCTGAGCCCAAGCCAGGGAATGAGCCTACTTCTCTCTTGTAAAAGTGTCTGATGATTTGGAAAACGCATAGAACCCGCGAGGAAGTCCTTCACTTTCCATCTGCAAGTGGCTACCACAAAAAGGAGCCGCCAGACTCTGTGTGTAATCAGCTGAAGCCCGGGTCCACTCAGAAAGGGGAGCCTCGGGAGAGAAGGTTCTAAAATCCCCATGGGAGCCACCACCAGGCCCTTAGGAGAAAAGCAGCCCCAGAGCCGGCCCACCCCCGGCAGGCTGGGTCGCTGCCCCTCGGACCACAGGAAGAGGGCCCCGTCTCCACCCTCTGTCTTCCAAGCAGATAGGCGGGTCTTATTATGAAAAAGAGAGCTGATAACATACCCCCCTGACCTGGGCGCCTACCATGTGCAGGTTCCTCCAGAACCCCTAGGAGGCAAGTGTCAGGGCTCCTACTGTACAGATGAGGAAACTGAGGCCCGAGGAGCCTGCCAAGGTCACCGAGTGAGAGGGGGAACCTCAGGCCACGCTCTGCACAAAATGGCACAGGCACACAGGCATGCACACGTGTGTGCAACGTGGTCATGTGCACACACACACTGCCCTGCAAACCTGGAGGGAAAATGAGCCGTGGAGGCCCTCCTGGCGGGTCACTGCAGCCGCAGCCAGGGGTTGCTCCGAGTGGGCTCAGGGCAGAGAGCAGTCCTTCTTCTGTCCACCTCGAGGACACTGACGCTGCCTGGGCTTGTTAGCAATCGGCCGCGCAAGCAGGTCAAGGGATCTTAATGAGGCTGGGACTCCAGATGAGAGGCGATGAAAGCCGGAGCCACACTTATGGACAAATCCACAGTGACGGGTCCCCCTCTCGTGCCAGTGCCTCTCCTGGCTGTTGTGGCCAAAGCAGGCCAGCTTCAAGGGGCGGGGCGGGGGGGTGGACGGGCAGAGTGATTCTGCCGCGACAGAAGGGCTGCCTGGCAGAGCCCAGACAGCCCCAGATGCCACCTTCTCAAGCCTGGCACGTCCTCTCTGCAGGAGAACCAGCCTGGGGTAGTGGCCCCACCCTGGCAGCCCAGCAGGCTTGCAGGCGTCCCCCGCAGAGCGACAGCAGCCAGGCTGACGCCCTGTGGTCGCAAAGTCCCCAGAGGGAACAAGGGCCCTGAGGCCCTGTGGGTCAGCAGCCCGCCAAACACACCCACCCACACATACACACACTCACAGAAACCTGGGAGGAGGGTGGCCTTCTCTCTCCCCTGCACTTACAATGGGTTCTCACTCTAAAACTAAGTATGAGCTACGAATTTTCCCCCAAATTGTTCCGGCAGGATCGGAGAACCCAGAACAAAACTCCCTTAAGGTGCGGCACAAAGCGCTCGGGCAGTCGGCAGAACTGCTTTTCTACTTCCCGCCTTCCCTCGCGCTGTCTCCCTCTTTCATCTCCGCCATTGTCCCCTCTAAGTGAGACCTCATGGTGTTTTCATGAAAGCAAGAAAAATTGACATTCCTGAAGGTATTGTGGGACCTGTCGAGGCAGAATCACTCACATATGCCTTTTTTCTCACTTTTTTCTCACTGATCTTAGAGAAAGAGAGAGAGACAGAGACACACACACACACACACACACACAACACAAACAAAGAAGTCCGTTCCTCGACTGGCCAATGAGAAAGAAAGCCTCACTCTGTCTCTCGAGGGAGAGACATCAATGGTCGGAGCGCTCAGGTTAACGGAGACGCACAGAACTAAGCACCCCACTCACCCAGCTGAAAACAAGAGAGCAACTTCCAACCGATTGGGGGAAAAAATTAATTGCAGCTTTAGAACTATCCTTTCTCTCCCGTAGGACCCCGGAGCCACGGGAGGCCATGGGAGGCCCAGGCGCTCTGCAGGGCTCCCAGCGGTTACTGCTATTCACCACTCGCAGGTGGTGATCAATTTCCCAGGGTTTATCAGCGTGGCGATGGTGCCGTGCTCTTTCAGCGAGGGCTGCGGGAACCCATACAGGGCCACTTAAATCAGTCTGAAGCTGTGAAAGGCTCCATCACTTGAAGCCCGGGCCTGGCCGCCCAAACAGAGCCCCGGGAGGGCTGGCGGGCGGGCGCAGGGCCGGGAGGATGGTGCCAATTAAAAACCCAAGCCGATGGGCCTTTCTCTTCCTCGTTTTCATTCCTACAGCTACATTGTGTCCACTGGCAGCAGATTCCAAAAGCAAGGCAGGGGCATTCACCTCCCAGGGCTTTAGAGCTTCCATTCCCAAACTAGGCTAATTAAAAGCACAGTCCCTCCCAGGCTGCTCCTGGGGAGGAGTGAAGACGGAGGCCTCAGAAGACAAGGCCTGACTGTGAATGCTGGACTCTTCCGGGGACGGCTAGCAGTCTGGGAGGATGGGTCCCCTTCAGACCGTCACCCCATCCTCAGAGGCAGAGGGCCTCTGGAAGGAAAGGGCCCACTCCGGCATCAGTCCCCAGAAGAGCCTGGCCCCTGGGGTCTCTGGAACATTCCAGCATTCCCTGCGTGTGCCAGAGGCCCCCAAACCTGCTCAGGAAGACAGGGCAAACCTGGTGTGGGTGGGACTGGGCCGGTCTGCAGCTTTCACAGCCCTGCTACAGGGCTGACGTGCCTCTGGGATAAATTCACCATCCCATGCCTGCTCCCAGGACGCCCAGTGGACAGCAAGCTGGCCAGCCAGGGGTCACTGACTATGGAGACAGTCGTAGTCTGGGGAAGATGGGGCCCAGGCCTCGCCATTTTCTAGCTGTTTATCCAAGGCTCAGCCCCTCTGCCCCTCTGGGCCTGTTTCAACTGGAAAGCGGTGGCAGTGAAAGGGCCCTTGCAGAGCTGCTGGGCTAGCACAGTGCGTGGCATACACACAGCCTCACCCAGGGACAGCCAGCATTGCGACCACGAACCACAGCACTACCAAGGGGCCACCACCCCTCAGAAGCTCTGCCAGCAAACCCAGGAGCTTTGGCTCCATGGGGGCAAGTCAGAACCCCCAGAAATGGGACAGAGGATCCTCCGTGCCCCCCGTCACCCCCTCCGCCTCCAGTGCCCTTTAGAATTCCAGGACAGCTCCTAGCCCAGCAGTGGATGAAGATGTGGGTGGCAACTCTGTTCTTTGAACAAAGTGCACGTTAATTCCAGCTGACCTACGTGGCATTCAGCAGCCCTTCTCCAAATTACCCGGGTATCTGAGCTACTGAACGAGGTCCTCCCCCAAGAACGTCTCAGAAAGGCACCGCTCAAAGTTTGCTGCCGCAGAGGGAGGCCAGAGGTGACCTCCCTGGGCTGCTCAGAGAAGCTGCGGATGCCGGTTTCCCAGATGGCGGTGGGAGGGGGCATCTGGAGAGCTCCGAGAGGCCCAAGAATTTGACCTGAGAGGGCAGGCGGCCGTGATGGGAAAAGGGGAGGGACGCAGAGGAAGGTAGCCTGGGCCGGCCTTTCCAGTCAGAGCCTCCCCTGGTCGGGAGGCCGGGAGACAGAGGGGATGGTGTGTGCGGCCCCTCTGCCGTGGGACCCGACACAGCCCGGAGCATCTGCCCCTGAGTGGGGTGAAGGTGGCTCCCGCTGTACCCGGAACCCATGGGGCCTGCCCCTCACTTTCTTCCTCGAATGAGAGGAAAAGGAGCCTCGTGGGTGGGAGAAGAGGCCAGCCCTGCAAGGCAAGGACCCCAGCAGTGGTCCCCTGCCTCAGGGGCGGCAACAGAACAAGAACCAGGCTTGGGTCTCACCAGGGGAGCCCCAGGGCACGCTGTGGCCCTGCAAGGAGCTGGGCCGAGCCCTCCGTGCAGAAAGAGACGGCCAGCCCAGGGCTCCCTGGACACCTCCGCGCAATGCGGCTCTGTGGCCTCACCTCTCCAGTGCTCAACGTCTCCCTCAAGGGAATATCTGGGACTCTGGTCCAGCTTCCTTTTTCTCTTTCAAGTTTAAAAGAAATTGAGCATTGAGAATTATAATAAAAATAACACTAATTCCAAGCCAGTGCCTCCTCAGTCCCTGCTGAGAGATGCAGTCTTAGCTCCTGAGACAGGCTCTGAGGCCAGGGGTGGCCCTGGTGTGGCAGTGTGCTCTCCAGTCTCGCTCCCAGGAGGGGCAGAGGACGGGGCCAGCTCTGAGGGCAGACAGGTGATGGTAAATCAAGTCGGGCTCGTGCCAGGCAGTTGCTAAGATCCTCCCGAGAACCCTGAAATACTGATTAATGGGGGAGATGGCTCTGGGCTTTGGCAGGGGACTCAGGCGCCTTTTCTGATGAAAAGCAGTGGCGCACACTGCTGGCGGCTGTCTGGCAAAATGCCTGTTTGCCTGGCCTCCCTGGAGGGGATCAGGAGAGACCCTGGCACTGCCCGGGAGCCAGCAGAAGCAGTGGGCCAAGAAGCCATCAGACAGTGTCACCATCCTTCGTAGCTCCTGGGGTCTCTCCCCGGGGATGGGGAGAACAAAACTAACAAACCCGTCTCAGGGGCGCAGGCCCCGCGCTGCCTGTGTCTTCAGGTAACAGGATGTCCCGCCGCCCAGCCCTACCCAGCCTGCATGGCACTTGAGCTGAGTAGGCACTGAGAAGGCACCTCTCCTTTGCCACTGCCCAGTTCCGAAGAATAAGATTTCCTGTCTGAGGCCAGACATGTAACAGGGCCCCAGGGGCGGCAGCCACCAGGGAGGTCAAGATCTTTCTCTCATTCCAGTCTGTAGCCTCACCTATGCAGTGTCGCCTCTAGGTGACTGTCATGACCTGGGGGAGGGGGAACCTGGGGCAGCTGTGGGTAGAGGCAGGGATTCTCCAGTGCAGGGCAGCTCCTCTCCCTCTAGTCCCAGATGTAATGCAGCCGGAGCTGAGAAACTGCCCTGTCTCAACAGCACAGCGTGTCTCCCTGTTCTGGAAGCTCGGTTTTCCTTCTCTTAGGCATTTGCTCGGTGCCTTAAAGAGTGTTCCCACTGTGGCTTCAGTGCTGACAATGGCCCTGCAACAGGTTCAAACATCTTCCCCAGGTCTCCAGTGCCTGACGGGACAGGGGAGGAAAAACACGCAACTCTCCAGCCAAGCGGAGAAGGAATCCTAGAACGAACGGAACTTTTCCGACTGGCTACCCCAAAGCGGGGCTCTCCCGCCGTCATGCCGCCAACTCCGTGTCCTTCCTCGGCTCTTTTCCTCCCAGCCCTGGGCCTGCCTTTGGGACCTTAGGCCAAGGGCAGAAGGCAGAAGGTTGGGCTCGCCATGGACGCAGGCGTTTATGGTGACTCAACAGCCCTTCCCTCCAGCCCAGGTGGCGATGGTTAGTCCCTCTCTATGGCTCTTTTCCCCAAGTCTCCTCCTGCTACAGCGAGACCAGTCTGCATCCACCCCCCTCATGTGAACTCCGACTTCCCTTCCTTCTGAGTCGTCAGCCTGCAATACTGGGGTGACTCATATGCTTACAGAAGGCGGAAGCAGGCACGGTGGACGCCCAGGGGTTTGGGGAGATCTGCGGGAGTCTTTTCCCCACTGCAGGAGGAGGGCCTGTGACAAGCGAAGAGCCAAAGTGTGAAAGCACAGACGCCGTGCTCTCTGGGTCTAAAGGGAGGCCCCATCCCCGGGATGCAAGGTGCCCAGGCACCCTTGGAATCAGCCCCAGGGGCCGTGACAGGGTGACACGGCCCATCTGGCAGGCACCGGGCCCCACCTGGGGGCCCAGAGCAGGAGGAGACCAGCCCGGCCTCTGAGGAGTCTAGTCGGGAAGGGCTGAGGCTGCTGAAGGGGGCTCGGGGCCAGGGCTCGGGCCAGCGTTTGCTGAGCACTTGGCTGGGATACCATTTCATTTAACGTACACTTCCCTGAGAGACTCGACTTTACTATTAGAAATGGGGAATCTGAGCCCCAGTGACGGGAATGAATGGCTGGCAGAAAGCCACTGCAGGTCCCCCCTCCAAGCAGCTGTCCAGGCCCCCAGGCCTCGGCCGTTTCTCCTACTCCCAGACCCGCACCGCGACAATCCGGTGCTTCAAGGCCTCAAGTTGGATGCTGATTTGTCCGCCTTGAGGCCCCAGATTCACGGGGTGCCCTTCGGATGGACAGGCGAGAGAAGGGAGGGAAGGCAGCCTGCTGAGGGCCCACCAGGTGCTGGGTCCTGACTCCCGAGCTGGCTGTGAGAGGATGAGCATGTCCCCACACACTGTCGTGGACCGAGGGTACATGCCCAGTGTCCCAGCTGGGGTGTGGCAGAGCCCCGGCACCCGGCTGCGCCTCCCGAGAGACGCAGAGCAAAGAGCTTTTGGACTCTGATGGGACCGTACTGGGGTCAGGGTTCCCTGCAGCACCCGGACTGCCAGGGAGGCCAACACCGAGTGCATTGGTAGCTGCACTCAGCTACTTGCCAGCAGGGCATCAGGGTGGGGCGAGGGATGGAGAGGAAGTGGGTGTGGGTGAGAGAGCATCAACAGGAAATGCACGGGACGTGCCTGTGAGCCGGCTGCCACCCCCCGGACTCCTGCCTTGTCGGTTTTCCCTCAGATGCTGAAATCCACTTGCCTCTGCAGGGCAAAATGGCACACTCCCCCTCCTTGAGAAGGCCCTCTCTGTGGGGTGGCCAGGGGCATCGAAGCTTCTGGAAAGCAGATACTGATGGCTCTGGAAACGTTTGCAGGAAACCCCCGCGTGTGAGAGGGATGGATGGGCACGGCTGCCCACAGACCAGCGTGCCCAGCACCCATGAGCCCACACTGTCCATGGAGAGGAAAGCCTGGGGCAGTGGGTACCAGGGGGAGGGTGGATGAGCACCAGCCTGCTGGGTCCTGGCTGGGCTCCACACCACCTGCTGTGGAGTCATCAACCACCCCCATCCCCCCTCAACACCTCCATCTCCCCATCTGTGAAATGGCAGTAATGGTCTCTGGCCAGCTCACCTGGCAGCACGACCGCGAGACCTCAAGGGTAATTGTCACGAGGCTTTGGAAAAGAGAACCCACTGAAACAGCGGCGGCAGAGCCCTCGACTGCACCCCAAGCAGCAGCGAGCCCCGAAGTGCTCCTCTCATCCTCACTGTGCAGATGAGCAAGCAGGCGTAGAGAGGCTCAGTACTGCCCGAGGTCCCAGAGCTGAAAGTCGCACCGCCAGAGCTTGGGTGCCCGCCCTGCCTGCTCAGGGCTCCTCTTGCCACTAAGAGCCTGGCCGGGATTAGCAATCGTGGGAAGCTGCCCTGGGAAGAGAGGGCAGCATCCCAGCCCTTGAGGAATGTGCAGCGTCACCGGAGGCCGGTGGAAAGCGCCTGCCACAAGAGAGGCCCTTGGAGGCGCAGGGTGTGGGCCAGGGCGGCAGAAGGAGACCAGTGGGAGAGGAGAGCCCCGTCCTGCCAACTTGCAGGAACAGCTGCAGGCCTGCTGGGGAAGGTGCCAAGCAGGGAGGGCAGGCGACAGAGTGCTAGAGGGCCAGGGGCTAGTCGCCGCCCTGTCGCCAACTGACTCACTGTGTGACCCTGCGCAAAGGGCCTCGCCTCTCTGGGCCTCAGTTTCCCCAGACGCGCAATGACGGGATTAGATGAAGGTCCCTTCAAGCCCTGAGAATTATGGGTGCCAGCTAACACCTTCGGCATCTCTTCATCCTCAAAACTGGGAGCGAGGAATCCAGCCCTGATTACTGGAAGTTCTCATGTTGTCGTCCTAGAGGAAAACACTGTCGTCTCAGGAGACACCGGCACACCGACCTCGGCAGAGGCCCCCGCGCTGTTCTTGGACTGGCCTGGCACCCTCTGACCACCCACCTGACCAACCAAGATAGGGGGACGGGGAGAGGGCGCTGCCCGGCACGCTGGCCCAGGCATCAAAGGCAGTGGTGGGAAGCGGGACGTGCAGTCCCGGCAGCCCCGCCTCCACGGGAGTCAGCAGCTCTCTCCCAACATACTTCTGCTCCACAGCACACCACAGGGCACTGCCAAACCCCAACAACTGCACAGACGTGGACAATGCCAGTTCTAAACAAACTTCCACAGTTTAAGCCTGGGTCCGTGTTCACACAACTGTGTGCAGGACGCCTGCTGTGAGCGGCGCCCAACTGGAAGACGGCAGGATTCAGGACCAGAGAGCTGCCCCCCACACCCCCAAACGTGGCCTGACGGCATCGTGCTCTCCCCGGCACGTGCTGGGAACTGTGCACTTCATCCCTCCCATTCCTTCAGGCTCCAAAAGCAACGAACACTTACTGGATGTATATTCGTCCCACAAACGATGCTGTGTATCTCCAGTCCTCACGCTGCCTCCACAAGGCAGGTATCGTTAGCCCCATTTTTCAGGAAAAACAAACCAAAACCAAAATCAATCCAAAAAAACCCCTGAGGCCCAAAGAAGTAACCTGGCCAGGATGGTGCAGCTAGTGAACGACAGAGGTGGGGCTGACCCCCAGGCCTCTCCCCGGGCTACCTCCCTCTGCGCCGTGCTCTCGGATCTCTAGTCACCTACTGAGGTATTTATAGCGTTAAGAGCTAAAGTCATAACAAGATGATTTGGTGACACGCACAGATGACATAATTATCTACCAGACGACTTTTCTCCCTAATGGAGCCAGAATATTTTATTCTTAGCAATAGAATTAAGTACAGGATAATTTTAAGATACTGTAGGCTCTGGCTTGCTCCCAGAGTAAGTGCTAAGAAGCCAGCAACTAAGAAGACCTCTCCCTACAAGGAGGAACTTTCTACCAGTTGGAAGAGGCCAAAGGTGAAAGAGCCTTCTGGAAGAGGCGGAAGCCCAGGTCACACTGCAGTACACAAGAGAGGACAGGTGTATTCCACTTAGATTCAGAGAGCTAGGCATGAGACAATCTTCTAAGTGTTCTCATTGGACTCTGTGTGCTAGACGATGATGAAGAAGCTGATGGTGGAGATGATGACAGAGGTGATACTGAAGGTGATGATGGTAGCAGTCGTGATGGAGATGGTGATGACGTTAGTGGTGGTGACGGCAGTAACAACGATGGTGGTGATACTGATGACAGTAGCTACCATTTGTTGAGCATCCCCAGTGTGGCCGGATGTGTTAGATGCTCTACACCCTTTGGCCCACTCCATACCCTCTGGTGTGTGATCTTCACACCAACCCTGTGAAGTAAGTTATCAACCCCGTTTGCCAAACGAAGAACCTGAGGCTCAGAGTGGTGACTGGCTAGAGTGGTGAGGCCAGGATTCAAACACCAGCCCACTGAATTCCCAAGGCGTTGCTCCTTCTCTACGTCATGCCTCCCCGAGGGACCTATTCCAGATAAGAAACCATTGCTTCTACTGATAACCAGTTTCCAGCCTCTATCTCCCCAGTATAAATGTCCCCAATCCCCCAGTCAAGCTAAGCTCCCTTAGCCGTTGGTGTTTGTTTTAAGAGGGGGAGGCTTACCTGAAAGGAAAAGGCTCATCCTAGAGTGGACCTTGTGTGCTCCAGACCCTGAGCCCTCTCCTGCCCTCAGCACTGAGTGCCGAGGAAGGAAGGACAGTGGGGACTGCTGAGGGCTGGGAGGGCGCTGAGGGGCGCTGCTGGGCTGCGTGCGCCTCCCTTCCCCGAGGGCTCCCCAACCTCCCTTCAGAGGCCACTTCCCGCCCCAAAGCCAAAGCCGCAGCAGCGAAGGAGGCCGTGAGGCAGGGCGGTGGAGAGGCCAGGGCCAGGCATGTAGGCCAAGCAAAGGCTCTGTCCTGCCCAGCCGGCTTCTGCTGCTGCGCCACAGGGAGAGGAGACGAGGTCGCCCCTCAGCCCACATCCGGAGCCTCTGATGGCCTCGGTCAGCCTGAAACCAGGAGTCAAGGCCCAAGCGCCCGGCTCAGAGCCCCGAACTCCATCTCCCTCGGGCACTGAAGGGCAGGAGGCTTGAGGGCAGAGCTGCCAGAGGGCGCTGCCTGCAGTCCTGCTGGGTCTGCTGCAGCCTCCACGCTGCACGGGACAGGCAGGGGTGGAGCTGAGGAGGGTGGCCGAGGGGAGAAGTACAAGACCACGGCTGCGGCCCATGCTTGCTCCTAACCCACAAGTACCTCGACAGAAGTCCAGCTGCTGAACAACAGCACAGACCCCCAAACAGGCCCCGGGGCCCAGACTGAGCACCCCACTCTCCCGCTGCCTCCTCTACTGGCCTCCCAGCCCGGCAGCTCCCTGGCTTCTTCCTCTGGGCAGTGCGGCGCAGTCAGCTAGCTGACTTCCTGCCCTGGGGCATGACCGCTCTGGAGAAGCGAGGCCACAGAGCCAGCTGGTGAGTCCCGCCGTGGACACGTGGCTCCGGCCCCTGGTCAGCAGACCCCGCGACCCAGCTCCTCCAACACTGACCCACAGTCCCTCAAGCGGCCCCTGCCGACCGAACCCAGAATGTGCCAACCCCAGCGTCAGGATGACCTAAGCCTGGGGGCCATTCTCAACCCAGGGAGCCTTCACTCACTGCCTCCTTTATTCACCCCCATCCGTGAAGCCCCCACTGTGTGCCGGGTGCTGTCCTGAGCTCCAGGGGCTCAGGGACCAGCACGACAGGTCCCTGCCCTCCAGGATCCCCCTCCCAAAGGACATGGCTGGGAATTGCAAACCCAGCACAATTCAGACTCATCAAAATACGGTAAGAATGAGAACTTTCCCTAAGGTTGGAACAGTTTCCCCAGTTTCTTCATTTCCAGGCCTCTTTTCCATTTAGGTTCTGAGACTTACCCAAGTTTGTCCCGACAGAGGGGAAAAGCATCCACTTCCCGAATGTTTCTACTCAGTAGGTCTGAGCCATAACAGTGCCTAGAGGGTTCATCACTCACACAGCTCGTCCGCATCCAGCCCCGGGGGCCCTGGGCGGCACGAGGACGCGCCCTGTGCACACTGCTGCCCAGTGGCAGAGGCTGTGGCCACGCCCTCTCTGCCATGGGCTCTGGAGAGTTATCAGAAGGCGCCGGGCCCAAAGCCGCCCTCAAATCTGGTCCCAGCCTGCCAGCCCTGGTGACAAGCTGCTGGGTGACTGTGGCACAGCCGCTTCCCTCCCCTGGGCCTCAGCGGCTTCGCCTGCAGTTAAGGGATTGAAGGCGGTGAGCGAGGTTTGGTGTCTCCGGGTGCCGACACGCCAGGGTTAACACCAGGAGTCTAGTGCTAGTGGGAAAGAGGGGTGTGTGTTCCCAGGGCCACGGGGAAGCACGGTGGCGCAGGGCTGGAGCTGCTGATTCCCAGCTCCGGGCCCCAAGTCCTTCAGCGTGGGGAGCAGCAGGACTCCCAGAGGAAGGCTCTGGAAGGACACATGCTCTTTCCAGCTGAGACTCGCAGCCGAGTCCCCAGGACACAGGCCCCGCCTGTCTCCTCCCAGCCCACGGCTGCACACAGGCTCAGATGCCCTACGTGGGCGTGGGCTCCACCAACCAAATACTTCAAGGGTCTGCAGACAGAAGGGCTCATCCTCCCTGGGGCGCCCAGTGCCCTGGCCACGAGCAGACTCTGACGACAGCCCTAAGAGGGAAGAGCCACGTGCTCTTGAGGCCAGGACAGCACTTTCCAATCAGGTCCCCCTGGGGCCCTGCAGAGAACTCAGCTAAAAGGAGCCTTGGGGGCTGCCTGTCTGCACCTCAAGTACCCCAAACACTGTCCTGCTTTGCTCCTCGAAACTACTTAGGTCGATGATTTCTATGCCCAGTTTGGGGAGTGTGCCCCCTTCTAGCTCACACAGGCTTTGATGAGTTTCTCTGAGGAAGCCCCACACTCAAGGCCAGGAAGTGATGTCTTCTAGATTTCGGGAAGAGCTGTACCTGCGGCCGGGGCGGCTGGCTTCCTCTGCACCAGGAAGGCTGGGTACGGCAAGAAGGGCCCTGCTTGGGGCCTCTGGTGCCCTCTAAACAGGGGCATCTACAGAGCCAAAAGCAGATGGGCGCTGCCAGGGGTCCCGGCAGCCAGGCCTCCCTCTCCGCCCTCTACTTTCAAGCGGTTCTGCCAACAGCCAAGGAGGGATGGGCTGCTGGTCCGTCGCTAGGGTCCCAGTAGGGCGGCGGCATCAGGCTAGGAGACAGGCAGACCTGGGCGCTCAAGGTCCTCTCTGCAGCCACGTCCTCCCTGTGTGGCCTTGGGCAGGCCCTCCACCTGAGCCTCACTCTCCTCATCTGTAAGCTGGGCGAGCAGAGCCCATCTCAGAGGGGTCCCATGAGGAAGAAACAGGCAAGGCGTGCGAACGTACTTTGTGACTCTAATGTGCTGGTCGGATGGGAGGGGTCCACATCAGGCCAGGTCTGGAACACCTGTCGTCCAGTTCAGGGCTGGTGCCAGTTGGATTCTCCAGCTTATGTTTTTACATTAACCAGCACTGGCCAGAGGCTCAGGTGGCAAACCGCAGGGGCGGGGTTCCCCCTGGCAGGCTTCTGGTGGTTCCAGTCAGCACCCTTCCCAGGCTGAAGCCTGCCAGGTCACTCTGTGGACTCAGGAAGGAGGGATGCTCAGAACCATTAAAGAAGCCACAGGAGGGGCTTCCCTGCTGGCGCAGTGGTTGAGAATCTGCCTGCCGATGCAGGGGACACGGGTTCGAGCCCTGGTCTGGGAGGATCCCACATGCCGCGGAGCAACTGGGCCCGTGAGCCACAACTACTGAGCCTCTGCGTCTGGAGCCTGTGCTCCGCAACAAGAGAGGCCGCGACAAGTGAGGCCCGCGCACCGTGATGAAGAGTGGCCCCCGCTTGCCGCAACTAGAGAAAGCCCTCGCACAGAAACGAAGACCCAACACAGCCAAAAATTTTTTAAAAATAAATAATTAATTAAAAGAAAAAAAAAGAACCCACAGGACACCAGGCACCAGCTAGGCTGCCACATCTTCCTTATTTGGAAAGGATGGAAACTCTTGGGTGTAATCCTAAATAAAAAGGCTCGTATCATTACCAAAGGAAATAATTACAAAGCATTAAGTGACAAAAACACGCTGTGAGCTCAATGCTGTGCCTGGTACCCAACACTAAGGTGCTCAGAAAAAGATCTTAGAACGCTAAGGTGCTCAGAAAAAGATCTTAGAACAAAGGACCTGAAGCCTTGGGCCCGCCTGGCCCTCCCAACCCCTGGGTCTGAGCACTGATGTTCCCTCCACACTGGGACAAAACAGGACTGCAGTGGAACCTGGTCTCTGGGAGAGGGGCATCTCCGATCGGCTGCCACACAGGGACGATGGGAAGGAAGGGATGCTCCTGCAGACAGGGCTTCTGGTTCCCGGCAGCCGTAAGGATGGCGGCCAGGGCGGCAGGGTGGCGAGGGCTCATTTTCCACTTAGAGCACAACAAACAGAAGTGAGTTACTGGAAGGCAGACTCTCCCTGATTCATCTCCCCGAGGCCCCCCTCCAGGGCCGGGGCGGTGCAGCACATGCCCGGGGGAGAAAGCCCACCCTGTTACGTGCAGGAGTGCCCTTCCCAACCCGGCACAGGAGCGATGGCAGGAACTCGCTCCCTTCCGTTACCGGCATGGTCAGGGCTGACGAGGCACCGCATTTTGGGTGGGGGCGGCAGGTGGCCCTGACGCGATGCTCTCCGCTCTGGAGGTCCTGGGTCTGCGAGCCAGCCACTTTGTAGGAGCCCTGTGCGCCTACCCACCCATCTACGTTTGGCCCGAGAAGCCCCGAGGGCAGGTTCACACCGGATCACCCTGGCTTCTTTTAAAAGCAAGACACACAGGAAGGGCACAGAGATCACTCTGACAACAGTCAAGACTGACGTGAGCCACAGGTCCCAAAACAGAGCCCAGGTTACATGAGCCCAAGGCACATAGGTCACAGGCTTCTGGGAAATCCCATGGTCATGGAGGGTGACATGGAATCTGAGCTCCAGGGCCTGGGACTGCTTCCCCAGTCCCTTAGTCCAGCAGCCCATTCATAACTTCAATGCCACACCAGACACTCCCAGCCAGACAGGCCACTGTGTCCTGCCACATTTAGGTGACAGGGCTGTTGAGAAGCTCAAGGGCACAGTCAGCCCCCATCTCCCACCCACACCCAACGACCATCCCATGATGACGCCCCCTCCCACACGGCAGACAGCCCATGTTGAGTTCAGCGTTTGGGGCAAGACCCGCTGGGCTGGTGGGGAGCCCAAAACTCACAGACCTCTTGGACGGCAACAGGAAAACCAGGGGCTCCGTGGACTTGACACATTTCCCCTCCCGTGCACTTTGAGGCCAACGCCATGGGACAGCAGATGCTGAGGAAAGGGGAACGGCGAGAACCAGCCAGCGCTGGGATTCTCGGAGACAGCCCCTCCGTGGGGGCACCTGGCCCTCCAGGTCATGAGCCATCGCCAGCCAGGGCACCACTTAGCGGCAGAGCTGGGGCTGGGCCAGGTGCGAGCCACCCCCCGCCGCAGCCCCATCAGCTACTGCCCACACAGCCAGCCGCTGGGGTCGCTCAGGCCGCCTCCCCACGGAAAGCCCTTCTGCTTCTCTGCCCATCATCTCTGCCCTGCTACCCGTGCTTCTGGGCTTCTGAGCACTGACTGTGACGTGGTTTCTTCACCCCTGCTGACTGCCCACACGAGGGGAAGCTTCTGGAGAACAGGGCCACCTGCCCCATGCTGTACGCTCAGTGCTGAGAGCAAGGCCGGCAGATAGTAGGTACACAGCGAACAGCAACGGTCCTGGAATGAATGGGATCCATCTGAAGGGAATGGGGTCCCGCTTCTATTCTTCCTACTCTGCAGCACCAGCACGCTGCCCAGAACACAACAGGTCCCCAGAGAGAGGT
Source organism: Orcinus orca (assembly GCF_937001465.1). Classification (NCBI taxonomy): domain Eukaryota; kingdom Metazoa; phylum Chordata; class Mammalia; order Artiodactyla; family Delphinidae; genus Orcinus; species Orcinus orca. Next base: position 83,120,269 of record NC_064572.1, read on the forward strand.
GCTGGATTGAACGGATGGTGACAGAGATACCCTTGAACATGGATCCTACGTGGGAACAAACCAGCCCGAGACCCAGAGAAGCAGACACGACAGAGGCGGCTCTTTTGGGTTTTCTCACATCAGACGCACACCCTGGCTCTACTGGGCCAGCGTGGAAGCAAAAGAGGCCCCACAAACAAGCATGTCCTGAATGAGCGCAGGGGCCGGGGGCTCCGGGGAGCACGCTGTGGTGGGTGTGCAGGCGTTCCTGGGCACCGCGGCCCTAAAATGGAATGGTTCACTTAGAGAAAATTACACGGTCAAACCAGCTCCCCGGACTCATGTGCAAGCTATTCGTAAAGAACAAAACCGAAACAGCAGCAGGGCCCTGCCCCGTCGGCAGCCCCGCTCCAAGTCCGCGGTACTGGGCTCACACTGGAAATGATTCTTGAGCTTGGATGGGCTGGAAACATCTGGCCAAGTTATGCTCGGTGCAGCCAGGCCAGCTCAGCTCCTGCACTCAGGCCAACGAGCCCCCAGAATGGATGACGGGATTGATTAAATCCCATGAGGCGTGGTGTCCAAGCTGATGGAGAGCGTTCTGTGATGCCGAAGGGAGAACAGCATCATCACAAACTCATGGTACAAGAGAATCAACACGTTCACCACAGAGGTTGGACCGAACAACCCAAAAGAATTCCATTCCATTTTGCACAGGGCCAAGAATTTTGTGGTCACCTTTTTTTTTAAACCATGTCTGCTTCTCTTATTGGATAGAGTGAAAAACCAGTACTAGGCTCGTATATTTCCTGTCTTAATAAGTGGTATTTCTTTCATTATTTCTTGTCATCATTCCCCACACGGTATATGTGAACCCGTGGAATCAATGGACTCCTGGGCTGGAAGGGGCGTCAAGGGTCTCCAGTCAGTGTTACAGCTGTTTAGAAAAAAGACTGCAAGGATCTACACCAAACACTCAGTGACGGTATACCTGCGGGTGGATGTCAGAGGAATTTCACTCTCTCTGTTTTTACATTTCTGAACTGTAATTTTTTTACCTTCCGAACTTCAAATCTTTTACATGTATGCATTAACTTTGTAACCAGAAGAAACAACAAATAATGAATCTGGAAATTACCTGAGTTGATATGCAAGTGTTTGCCCCCATTCCAACAAGAATATTGCTGTATGCCATGAATTGACTGTTATGTGCCATTATGTCCTCAAAGTGAGACAGACATCATCTAACTCCCTATCATCATACCTATTTTACAGATGAGGAAACTGAGGCTCAGGGTCCCACAGCCAGAGCCCCACCCGGCTCTGCCTGCTTCCAAAGGCCTTGCTCTCAGCCAGCCTGCTCCACAGCCTCCTGGCAGACTTGCGAGTTCCTGTCTCCCTGCCCCCTTTTCTACCAGGCCACTGAAAGCAGCTGCCACTCTAATCACAAATGATACAGAGAGCACAGGACTGGCAGGGCGCACTCCGGAGGTGTCTTGGCCATGACTGGTGACTTCTCTCCCACGGGCGAAGAACCAGGTCAATCCCTGCCCTCACCCTCAGACTGTCCAGTGCAGGGGAAAGGGGCAGGCTGGCGGGAGCCAGGGGAGAGAGCTTTGCCGGATAGCAAACTGCAGAAAACACTGGTGTGTTTAGAGATGGGGCTCCTACGGGGCAAGCACGGAGACCTGGCCATCTTCTGTGCTACCCAGCACCGTGCCCCCCAGGAGGTCTCAGGACCAGAAGCCTGGGGTCACCTCTGCAAGGGTCCTGGGCCACAGATCCCAGAACAGATGTCAGCGGGTCCCCTCCTGCCCACTGCCACAGGCCCGGCCCTGATAACACGCTGATGGTGTTACCCTCTACAGAGGGTCGGCCCCACGCGGGCACGTATGTTCAGGCTCTGAGAAGCGCGCCTCAGCGAGACCTGCTCAACCGTGCGGGACCTTTGAAACCCTTCTGCACAAGCCCGGCAGGACGAGGGTCCACGCAGCCTACCTCAGGAGAGAGGCACGAAGGTGCACGCGAGGCCCCAAGAGTGGGCCAGGGGCAGGGCTACGGGGCAGGGAGGCGAGAGGCGCAGGCGGCCTGCAGCGGGGCTCCAGGGCTGCGTCCCTCCCCTCTGCACCCGCTCCCTGGCTGCGCCCAGGACACCTCCAGCCTTCGGAGCCCGCTCCCTGCACCTCCTGAGTCTGCGCACGCTGGCTCAGCACACACGCCCAGCCAAACCACCTGGGCTCAGATCCCACCCCCGCCAGGGCCTGGCTCTGCGGCAAGTTACTCATCAAGCCTTTGCTTCCGTGCCTGCAGCTGTAACGCGGTGTGAGCTAGCAGCACCTGTCTCCCGGGGCTGATGCGTTAGGTGAGCTCATACACGGACGGCATTTCGAGAGGTGCCCGGAGCACAGCGAGGGTCGGTGAAGGGCCTGCAATTTCATTATCATCACCCAGTGCCTCCCAGGGGCCCCAGAATGTTCCTGGGTCGTCAGTTGAGCACGTGCCTCATCCCGGCTAACTGCTGAGATGTCTGTCTCTCCCAGGCGGGGGCCGTCTGATGTCCACACACTCACCCCCAGCATCCTATACACGGTGGGAGCGTAGCTTAGGTTGCTAAGACTTACAGACTTTGTACGGTCTGTGAAGCTGAACGCTTCTTTGGAAAATCGTGGCCCCGCACCCCAACCCCGGTCTTCCTGCTTCTCGGCCACGGATACCCTTCAAGTGCGAGCGGAGTCGCCTACTGCACGGCCGCCCCTGTGGACAAGGTGGGGACGAGAGGCCTGCAGGGAGCAGCTTCTTTAAGGGAGACGCACATCTTCTCACCCTCCTCCAGGCCTCATCTTCTCCTTGACGGCTGACGCCAACAGTGATGGTGGAAGTGGCTCCTGGTTGTACTAAGAACTTTCCGACCACATTCCTGGTCCCCGAAGGCACTCCGGCCCTGGCCGCAGCCTCCTGGCTCCGGTTGCCTGTGGATTTCTCAGGCGTGGGGCGGCTCGGCCCTGGGATAGGCCGGCCTCTGTTGACTGAGTCTGAGGCGGAGCGCAGGCTAGGAACCGCGGCCGTCTGAGGCTCTTAAACGTCAGAGCCAACCTTCCCACCCTTATTTTCACAATACTGTTCCAAAACCACCTCCCCGGGCCAAGTTCTATTACCACAAAGTTAATATCCTCTAGCAACTTCCGAGTTGGTTGTCTGCCTCGGGGGCCAGAACACATCTAGCCAGCAGAGAGATTTCTGGATCCCCACCAGGGTGAACTTTCTAGGCGTTTGTCTTGAGTGACGAGAACCTCTGCTGTCTGCATCTGAGTTTTGTTCTACCATCCTGGGCGGAACAGCCTCACCAAAATTCTTCGAGGGACGGGAGAAAATCGAGGGAGGGAGTGAAAGCAGGAGGAAATGAACAAGCCTCACTTTGGTCCACACTCTCCAAGCATGGCAGCGACAGAAGGGCAGCCTGGGAAAGACGGGAGCGCTGGGAGTGCACAGGCAACCCGGCCAACGCTTCCAGAGCAAGGCTGCTGGGAGAACGCAGCCTTTTCATTTTTAAGACGGAATCGTGATTTTGTGTGCTGACACAGGAGGAACGACTTGTTCTGACGCCAGCGCCCCAGTTAGCCAGAGCCCCAGTTAGCCAGAGCTCACCAGCTCCCGCAGCTCCTCTCTGAAGCTCCCTTGCCAGTGCCTCCTGCTTTTTTGTTTTTTGTTTTTTTGGCCACGTGGCTTGCAGGATCTTAGTTCCCCAACCAGGGATTGAACGAGGGCCCTTGGTAGTGAAAGCGCAGAGTCCTAACCACTGGACCGCCAGGGAATTCCCAGCACCTCCTTCTTAGTTTCCACTTGAGGAGCACGGGAAAGGGCCGCGCAGGGGCCGAGTGTGGACCCAGCAGAGGCTGAGACAATCGGGTGGCCCACGTGACATGACTGCTGGGATCATGGTGCTGGGCCCTTTCTAGGACTTGCTCTCCTTGAGAAATTGCCAAACGACTTCCAGTCGCTTTCCCAATGGGGAAACTGAGGCACTGGGTCATCTACATTAGGGGCTGGTAAAATTCTCTTGAAGGGCCAGAGAGTAAACATTTTTGGCTTTGAGAACCATGCGGTCTTTCTTGGAACATGAAAGCAGCCACAGGCAATAGTAAGAAACCGGCATGGCTGTGTGCCATTCAGACTTTATTTGCAAAAACGCATAATGGTGGTTTGCTGACCCTGATCCACATGGTTTGAGGGGACGACTGTCACCACTCCTGGAAGGCACTGGCCATAATTGCAGAGCACCGCTGAAGCCCACTTGGGAGGCCCCAGGGGTCCACTTGGTGGAGCTCTAATTAGAACATTACATCTATTATTATAAAATATTAAGTCACATCCCATACAGAACTCAACAGGTCTCCGTCCCCTGGGGTCCTGATCTGTCACAAGGGTGGACCCTACAGCCCCTCCTGGCACAGGCTCAAGGGCTGAGGGTCAGGGGAGGCCCAGGCGCAGAGGGGCTCACGGCTGCCCTCTGTCCCACCTAACACCTCAAGGAAGAAGAGAAGGCGCCAGCAGACTGGAACAGAGGCGGATCCAGCTGCTCTGGACGCCCGGCCTCCAAAGAGGCTCAGCAGGGATTCTGAAAGCTGGGGTGAGGACCACACTCTGCCTGTGTCCTGCCTTCTCCCCACTGGCCAGCTCTGGGACAAGCCTCGTGGCCACCAGCCTGCACTGCAGGGTCTCTCTAGGGCCCAGGCAGTCAGGAAGGTCCGTGGAGGGAGGGGCCCTTCTTTTCCTCCACGCCAGCCCCTCATGCTGAGCCTCAGGCGCTGCTTCAGAAGCCCAGGGCTCTTTGTGTAGGTCCCTGGGCTTCATCAAGGCCACCACTGGTGCCCCAGCTTGGGCACTTGCTCAGTGCCACCACTTCGATCTTAAGTTTCAGATTTCGGTAATAATTCAATTTGATCCTACTTCATCGAGAATGGTGACAACTGTCACCTTAGACCGTCTAGACAGCTCCAACAGCTGGCACAGCGGGGACCAGATCAGGCTTCCCTGGAGATGTCATGTGAGATCCCAGCTGCCACCCCAAGACTGGGTACTGACTCCTGAGCCTGGCCACTGTACTGTGCTCAAACAGAGCCCCAGGTGCCCAGGGCCGACGTGTCCCACCACAGCCGAGGAGGGAAGGCTCACTCCTAGCCGACCCTCAGCTCCTGACTCTGGCCTCCGCTGGCCCTGACCCCCCACTGTGGACACCTGAGATGATGGCATGGGCCTGGTGCCCCGAGCCCTGCCTGGCCCCCTGACGAGGAATGCAACAAGCCTGGATCGCACAGCCTTGCCACACCCAGCTTTGTGAGCGTGGCTGCCACTCGGAACCTCAGTTTCTTCTTCTGCAAAATGGGAACAGCAATTCTCACTTTCTGGGACTGTAATCAAGACAACATGTAACTACGTGAACGCAAGACTCATCCCTGGTCCCCAGGGCGCAGTGGAGCACAGGGACACATAGGCACAGTGCAAGCTCGCTGTCGCACATGGCAAGAGTCATCAGTGTTATCTATCATTTACGTGTTGACCGACGTTTCCAGGGGTGGGGCCCAGGCCACACAAGGTGCAGGGCTCCGGCTAAAGGTTCTCCACATGAACCAGGCTGTCCTCATTCCTGGGGAGAAGGGTCAGTGTGGGCAGGAGAATGACTAGGCAGGTGACCCAAACCAAGGCAGAAGGCCCCACTGCCTCATTTGCTCTGCTCAGGAGTGTTATTCACTGGCCTTCTTGGCTCCTAGGAGGAAAAGGAAGCCCTTTCTGACTCAGTTCATTTCCCTAAGGACAAACTTGGTCATCTTCCTCTTCCCCTGATGAACTTCTGTGTCTGGTGGGGGAGAGGAAGAACTCACCTGAGTGGCCTCGCAGAGGTCAACTCAGCCAGCTGCCCCCGCTTCTGCACCAGGCCCTTGACCCTCAGGCCTAGAGGAACCAGGCAAGGAATTCCCCGAAGGCTCTGGGCCCAAGCAGCTCAGCCTGCATGGGTGGGACTCCTACAGCCCCCCTTCTCCACCGAGGGCCACTGAATACATGGGCACAGCCTTCTCTCTCTGTCCTGGGGGTGGGGGGCCCCCTGCAAACCTACCCCCAGCCCAACTGGGGTTCAAAACCCCACCATCCTGTTCAAAACTATCCTTGGCTCCCCACGGCACACAGAGTAAGGTCCCAACTCTCCGGACGGCTCTCGAGCCCCTCCACGCTCCATCCCAACCATTGCTCCAGCCAAACGGGCTGGTTTCCGGTCTGGGGAGCATCTCTGTGCCACGTCTCTCCTCTCCACTCCAGCTGAGGCGCAGCCTGAGTGGCAGCTGGGGCACCATGCCTGGGCCCACCAGAGAGCATCTGTCCCTTTCCAAGGAGCTGAGCCCTGCACACGTCACGGTGAACCCGCCACGTGCCCCTGGTCCCTACTGCTGACTCCCGGAGCGCTCCCGTGAGCGTACCAACTGCCAGTGAGTGTCTGTCCTGCAGTCATCATCTTATGTAACCCCAGCAACAGCCACTATGGACCCTATTTAACAGGTAAAAAGACCAAGGCTCAGAGGGAAGAGCTGCGAGCGCTGGTCATACTCTCCGGGTTTCCGCGTGATGATGTGTTTGATGCTGTGACCTCCAGAAGGTTGGGGCCGAGTGTCCTGTCTACTGCCGCACCCCTGGAGCCTACAGGGACCCGACACACAGCAAGTGCTTGGTAAGTGATGGCTGAATGAAGGGATGGGTCCAGAACTTGAATCCAAACCCTCAGAGAACACGGCTACCTCACCAGCTCGCAGCTGGCTGCAGAGACACAGCTGCTCCCACCCGACCCCTCTGCAGCCTGCAAACTCCTTAAAGGTAAGGCCGGGGTCTTAAGCATGCTGGTCTCCCCTGAGCCCCTGGTCCAGGCACTCATACACAGCTGGCATTCAATCAATGCATGCTGATTTGAACCAGCTCACAGGGTTGTTGCTGCTTGGAGTCGGAGGGCCCAGAAGGTTCCCAGGGAGGGCGGGGCCGTGTCTGAAGTTCCCAGGCTGCTGAAACTGTAGACCCCACCTTCCTGTAAGTCCCTCCTGGCAGGGGGTGCAAACTAGAACCACAAATACAATTTCCAGGAAAACTGTGGTCAGGAGGCTGCCAAGCTCCAGGGACAGGACTGCTCGGGAACCACATTCTACCCCTGGGCCATTTCCCACCTGCCCTTGCACCCGCTGCTTGAGTGCTGGCGGCTGTGCAGCCCGCCCCCAGGGACAGGCCTAGAGCTGGTCAGCTGTGCAGAGCCTGGCTCGTGCCATGCTCGGGGGGCGGGGGAGCAAATACACAGCCCGGTCATCAGAGAGCAGGACGGCAGCACAGAGACGTGACCCAGGGCGGGTGGCACCGCAAAGCCTACCTCGGCATTCCCACCCGGACCCCACGGGAAGGGCCCGCCTGGCCAGCCCATCAGGCCCCGTCTGCTGCCGTTCCCCACCTCTCCCCCAGCTCTGCCCTGGCCACGTATCAGACCGAGCGGGGCTGCACAGGCACGATAACTCCAACAGAAAAAACGCCTCGGAGAAGAAGGCAGGATCTCCCCCTCCCCACAGACCTGCTCCACAGGGGGCACAGCAGGGGAGCCTATGATGTCCCTGGTCCATGATGGAGCGGTACCTCGAGCATCCGAATGCTCCGTGGCTCCCGGTCCCCTGGTAGAGAGAGCACAGCCCCAGGGAACTTGCACGTCAGAGCAGGGCCTCTTGCCAGCCCTTCCTTTACCAGCTGGTGCCTGGGGCCTCGCGAAGGACAGGGTTTCTGAGTGGGTGGCAGAGCCGAGCCCCTTAAACCACGGCTGAGTCCCAGTCGCATCCCTCACGTCCCCATCCCAAAGCCTTCCTGCCTACCTAGGCCATGAGCTCCGGAGGCTGACGGCTCGGCCACCTACTTTGGTGTGGCCTTGAGCAAATGCACGGTCCACTACAGGAGCCGCCTTCCACCTGTGGCCGCTGAGCACTGGACAAGCGGCCAGTCCGAGTTGAGATGTACTGTAAACGTGACACACATCCTGAGCTTGGAAACTCGGTGTTAGAAAAAGGAAAGAAAAGCACACATCTCCACTAACGACTGATTCCTATCGACTGCACGCTGAAATGACACTGTTTTGGATATACCGGGTTAAATAAAATATATTATTAAATTAATTTTACCTGTTCCTTTTTTCTTTTTAACTGTGGCTACTAGAAGATTTAAAATAATCTCTGTGGCTCCTATTCTGTTTCTGCTGCACGGAGCTGAGACTCAGTTACGGCCCTTAAACTGGATAAGATGCGTCGACCTCACAGGGCTATTCTGAGGAGAAAATTCGATGGGTGAGTCTCCTCTGCAAACCCGCTCCCACCCCACTGGCCAGCAGTCAGCAGCCCCACAGCTGCTGCCTCTCACTCCACCTGTGCAGTCACAGGCTGCCCTCTGAGGCCCCTGCGGCCCCATCCTCCGCTCCAGTCTCCCGGCCCCTCTCAGGCTTCCAGGCGGCGGGCTAGGCGGCCTGCTGCTTCCTTTACTGGGCTGCCCATCCAGCTAGTGACAATGACTTCAAGGCCACAAGAAGTAATAAGTCAAAGAAATAATAACGATGACAGTGGTGACGACACTGATCCCAGGGCCAACATTTCCTGAGGGCGTCTGTGCACCAGGCCTGCTGCAGGCGCTCCCACAAGCTCAAACCCCACATCACACAGAAGAGGACACGAGGGCCCAGAGCGGGACAGTGACTTGCCCAGGGCCACCTGGCTGGCGAGTGGTACACCAACACTCCACGCCAGGCCCAACTGGCCCCGGAGCCCAGAACCCGCCCTTCCTCTCCTGCCATCCTAGGTGAGGGGCAGACGCGGGCGGGGGTATTTGCTCACAGCTTCCCCACGTGCGTCACGCTGAAGCTCTGGTGTCTCTGCCGAGGGACAGCTAACATCACACCAGTGCAGATGCCACCTCCCTTCTCTTGCTGCACCATCGGCCCACGTCTGCTAAAATGCTCGCCCCAACCCACCGCATCGTGCCGCTCCTCTCCTGGCCGTTTCTGAGCGCGACGAAAAAAGGTCTTTTCTGCCGCTGGTCCCCGGCCTGCATACTTGTTCCCATTTTTATTTGCCACCAATTCTTGGAAAATTCCATTGTCCAAGGCTGTCCCAGATTAAAGTGAGATGGAATCCCTCTAGGTGGATTAGACTTGTTTAAAGCTGGTCCCTGCTATCAAGGGGCTATGGGAGGGTGCGCTGGCCCAGAGCTGGAATGCAGTTAGGACCCTCTGCAAGACTGGACCATGGCACTGAGTCCCAGGCAGGATCCGTCCTTCCACAGGGGACACATGATGCTCCACGACAGAACGGCATGACGAGGGAGACCACCCAGATGCCCACGAGGGCCCTCCCCTGGTCTCAGTATCTTCCCGGGGAACCCACGTGAGAAAGGGGCAGACAAGAAATTTGGGGTGATAGGGTGAGAAGAGCCCCTCATGTGAGTGTGATCACAGCCCCGGCCTGGCTGAGCCACTGGCACAGCAAACCCTCAACGCCCCCTTGCGCCTTGTTTGCCAAGTCAGCTCAGTAAGGGGTTTGCTAGGACTTTTCCTTGTGGGACACAGAAGGCCCATGTCTCATGCCTCTTTTCCCCATGTCCAGGCGTGCCCACCATTTCAGAGGGAGAGCAGGACTCCAGGAGGGAAGGGAGACGAGTGCCCGAGGGCTGCGCCCAGAACAGCCTGGCTGGGGGTCAGAGGGAAGGCCGAGCAGGCCCTGGGCTCGGGCAAGTGCAGGACTGGCTGCGACCCCCTTCCCTCCCACAAGACGAGCCATCTGGGGATGAGGCGGATGGCAGCGGCCAAGGGCTTAAGAGATCTTCTGGCAAATCACAAAAACGGGTAACGAAGGCTCTGCTTTGGGGGCTAAGAGGATTATTACAGACTGTGAGGTGTCCACCTGCAGGACATAACTGACATTTTCTGGGCGCCTCCCCTCGGTATGGCAGAGCCAGACTGCAGGGCCAGTCTCCCTTGTGCTCCAGCCTTGTACTATGGAAGGACCTGGAACAGGACAGCTGGGCCGCACTGCTTGGGCAGAGCGGAAACACCTTCCTAGGGAGGCCCTGGTGCCGAAACACGGGACCTCTTCAAGCCTCTGGTGCCCTGGTTTACCAACCAGAAAACTCACAGCTCAAGAAATGCAAAGCCTGCCCAGGGGCTGGGAGGATGAGTCTGTTAGATGGTCTGATATTAGAATTTCAAGGCTACTTCACCAGTGTATGGGCCTAGTGGATATGATAAATAACAGTCATGCTTCCTGACAACGTCCCGAGGCCCTGGGCCAAAGCAGTCTGTGGTGAGAATGTCACCACCTCCACCTGACCTTCAGGAAACCCGAAGCCTAGTCCCAGCCTCGCCCAGGCCCATGGTTCCCCAGTGGTGGCAGGACCCACCCCAGCAGGGGCCCTCTGGAGAGGTCGTGGCCCACGGGCCGTGGGCGGCTGAAGAGTGGCTGGGGCTCCTGTCACTGCTCTGTCACTCGGCAAGCGAGCAGGCAGCCCACACTCAATTTTTCCCCCTGAAGAGGGAGGGGAGGAGCCCTCCCAGGGTGGATGAGGGAGACGGCACCCTGGAGGGGTGCCCAGAACAACCAATTCCCTCCCAACCGGGCTGCAAACACAGGCTGCTACTGTTAGGAGTTAGGACCCCGCTCCCCAGGGCCTGAGCGAGGCTGATGTGTGAAGATGTGGCAGCTGAACGCATCCCCCTCAGGGAGGCCTCTCTATCCCTCCAATCTGAAGCCGGCCACCTCCATCTCCTGTCCCCCGCCCGGCGTTACAAACCACACCAGCCTGCTTTAGTTTCCTTATGGCACACAAATCGCCGTCGGAAATTGTCTGGTCCGTGGTCTGCTTGCTTATTATCCCCCCTTTCTAGAAAGTAGTGGCGATTGTGTGTGTCTTGCAGAAATACCTCCGGGCCTGCGTGAGTGCCACCCAGCAGTCACCAGGGAAGTACCTCTGAGTGCAGACGAGGTGGTGGGGAGTGGTGAGGAGAGCGGAGCGGGCCCCTAGCGTCCTGGCCCAGGACACCAGATGGTACCGAGAGCAGCGGGCTCGCCTCGGTCTGCACAGCGCGGCCCATGGCCAAGGCCTAGGACGCGGGAGCTGTGTGGAGGTGGGAGGGCAGGGGTTCCCCCAGGTGGCAAGGGTCAGCTCAGAGCCCGGAGCTGCCCATCGTCTCGGCTCCAGGCCACTCCCGCTCTGCACTCTGCTCTGGAGCCAGGGCTCTGCCATCTGCCCACTGCAAGGCTATGCCCATGGGAGGGCTGGAGGAGGGGGCATGGCCGGGCATCGTCCTGTCAGCTTCCCGCGTCACTGCCCCCCAGCCCCGCTCCTCGCCCGCGGGAGCAGTTTGGTCCATTCACAGCACTTGCTGCCAGTCTGCGGCTTTTCCAGCATCCACAGAGCCAACTTCTTTGCCCTCCCTCCCCTCAGCACCACGGGCCTGTGGACTCCCAGCTGCCGGGCCTTCCAAAGGGCAGCCTCTTCCCGGGTGGGAGCAGCTGCCGGCAGTAGCCGCCTCCGTGATACCCGGCGTTCACGCCTCGGCTTCTCAGTTCTTCAGGAACCTGGTCAACAACCGTCCACAGCGACCTCTCTGGACACACGGGCTGGTTTCTGGCCCCGCCAGGAAAGCCCTGGCTAACCCAGGCAGCCGGCCCCACTCTCCACGCACGGGCTCTGTCAAGGGAACCGCTGTGGCACAGCCACCACCCTCTCCACCAAGATGAAACGCGTTACAGGCCCCTGTGCTGTTTCAGGGAAGGCTCTGGGCCTGGTGGCCTCAGTGACATATTATGATGTGAGCTCACTGCTACTGCTCACAAATGAAGCTTCTGGTGGTTGCCTTATATTTTAGAACCATTTCTTTTGTTCTCCAAGACAGAAAAAAAAGCCACCCCTCGCCCTCCCCAAAAGGAATTATCCAAGAGTTCTACTACGCCCAACTTTCAAAGAAGGCCTTGTTAATCTTCTCGCCATAAATAGGCAATTAACACCCACTCCGAGTCCAGTCAAACCAAGTTCCTGCCGGCTTGGGGACGTGGCAAAGGGCTGGCTGGCCCTCCTGCATGGCATTTGCTTTCTTTAGTTCTCGACTGTGGCCTGAAGCTGCAAGAAAAAGGCCAGGAATTCAGGACGGCTGATTCCGCAAAAATTTTACAGATAAATGGCTCACGTCAACGGGGATTCTATGTCGATGCCACGCCTGGGACAACGGAGGACTATGTTACAAAAGGCAAAACGGGCATAATTTCACCCTGTGCGGGTCCCCACGAAAGCCAGCGGCCTGTACAGGATAAAAGCACAGGTAGGTGGCAGGCGCGTCACCTCAGGCCCGGCTCATAATTAGTCACACATCCGTTCTCAGCGACCCCGCTCCGTGCTTCCCTGTCTCCGGCCCTCCCAGGGGCAGACCCACAGGCTCACCGAGGGCTTGGAGCTCCTTCCGGGGAGGCGTTATCCCGCCAGCCCCAGTAAGGACGCAGGGACAAGACAGGGAGTGCTGAAATCCTTCCGGGTTTCTCTCAAGCGGCCCCTTGCCCTGCATCCTTCCAGGCTGGGCTGAGGTCACTGCGCTCTGTTAGTGGATTCACAAAGGCCACTGCAGCCCCCTCATTTTCCAGAGACTCTGTCTCAGCTGATGTAAACAGACCAGATGCGGCACAGCCTCGACACGACCCAGTGAGACAAGCCTTCAGAGCTGTGAGAGCATCCTCCTGCGGCCCTGAGCTGCCCCGCATTCTCCAGCCAAGTCCAGAATAGGGGACCCAGTTTCAAGGGGACAAGGACGGAGAAGCTTCAGCAAAGGAGTCGGAGGCTTGGAGGCGGGCGTGACGAGAAAGGGTAGGAATCGGTTTCCTCAGGGTGGGAAAGGGCAGCCTGGGCCGGCAAAGCACTGATACATAAGGGTTTGGGGGCGGGATGGGCTCAAGGACACTTGTGGAAACAAAACGAATCATGGTGATCAGCTATACTTCACTTCTACTGAGAACAGATCATGAAGAAATACAGCCAAAGTGAGGGCTGCAGGTGAGATAACAAAAGGGACTTACGATCAGCAAACTCTAAACACGATAGCTTAAAGACAGTTATCTCTGGGGATTAGGGTGACTGACTCTCGGCCCAGTGAGGTCTGTGACTTGGAAGCTAATGACAAGATCAACGCCCTGGCTGGGCCTGTTGGTCGCGCCTCCAGAACATTTCAGCCCCTAACAGGAATCAGCGTGGCCCCCGCCCTGGTCTAGCCCACGGTCCTCTCTGCCAACAGCTCCCTGCCTCCCCCACCCCTCAGTCCATGCTGCTCCCCGCAGCCAGGAGCGTGAGGGCGGGGCTGTCACTCCCCTGCTTAAAACTCTCCGATGCTTCCCCCTGCGCTCAGAATAAAAGACAAACATCTTCAGAGGACCTACAGAGAAGGCCCTGCACTCGGGTCCCCTGCCCCCATCATCCGCTCTGCTCCAGCCACACGGGGCTCCTCCCAGCCCCCTCCTGACTCCGACCTTGGCGCACACACTCGTGCAAGCCCCCGTAGCCACCCCACCTGCACTCTTCCAGGGCCGCCTCAGGGCTTATTTCCATGGTCACACGATTCTAAGGCACTGTGAGAACACTCTGGAAGCCGGGCCTCTTTTAAATGCTACCGGGGACCACAGATGCCCAATGCACACAGCAGGTGGACAGGGCACTGACAGCCACACTGAGTTCCTGGCCATTCACTCTGCCGCCCAACACAAGACTTCAGCAGGGACGCGGAACCACCATGCGTGGGGACTTGCCTTGGAAACAACCAACACAACATAGTAGACGTTTTCCAGACGTTCCGCACAAAGCAGGGCCGGAGATGTCCTCAGATGCGCCTCCCACAGGCCCACAGGCTGTGGGCTCCTGGAGCAGGGCGTCCGCCTCCTGCCTCCATGTCTGGCACGGGAAAGCAGGGCCTAGCCAATCGCGGGTGCCCCAAGCTCATGCGGGGAGCTGGAGGGGCTCCCACCTGGGCACCTGGGTTATGAAGCAGAGGCCCCATCCAGAAAGCCCTGGGCACCCCCAGAGCTCTGTTGCCTCAAGCACCCTTCGGCTCAGAGAGGTTCTCAATTAAAGCATGGAAAATCACCAAGTGGCGTTAAAAGCTGCCTCCCTGGCATGTCCCCAGTTGAACTCCTTCTATTTTTCTTTTCCCCAGGAGATCAAAGCTATTGTGTCAACACTCGGCCCTGATCCGAGTGACCTTAAGCAGATTGCTTATGCAACCTGGTGGCTGTGCCTGGGACACAAGGAAGGATCCAGGGGTCTGAATAGGGGTTTCCTCAAATTATGAGACCCCCATCAGGGGTTCTGTGGTGTTTCTGAGAGGAAGGAAGGACTAGAGAGAGCTGAAACTATTCTCCCGCCCCGGCCCTGCCCTGCTCCACGGCTGCAGGATCACGACACCCCTGTGCCAGAAGCAGCAAGCCCAGCTGGCCGCTGGAGCCCATGAGACAGGCCGCAGGGTGCGGCTCTGACGCGAAAGCATCGTCCCTGGCTGGATGCACGCCACGTGAGTCCTGCCCACGCCCATGAGAAACAGGAACTGTCATTCCCATTTTACAGACGAGAACATGGAGGCTTACAGAGGGTGACCTGCCCAAGGGCACACAGCTCAAAACAGTAGCAGAGTGGGGAACTGAGCCCCACCTGACACCAGAGCTCACACTTTCTCCTCTACGCCGCCCTCTGTGTCCCGCGAGTGTCAGCTACCTGGAAGGGGCACCTGGGGGCAGATCACAGCACAGGAGGAGCACTGAACCCGGTCTTCCCAGCCTCCTCAGGAGCCGCGTGGCTTTGCGCAAGTCACCAACTGTCCCGGACTCTCGAGTGAGGGGTGAACAAGAGCAGAGGTGGCGGAGCACTTAGCAATGGCCGCCAAGGTCACGGAGGGGAAGATTCTAGACGTCCTCTGAGTTCAACCAGAAGGACCACCGCAACTGACCAGCAATGTCTGTCAAGAGCATGGAAGGAGCTGCCACCCTTGGCATCCACTGCTCTGATGGCCTGGGTCTTAAAGGCTCTCTTCCTCTGTTCAAGCCCATCCTGTTTCCTCACAGGAAGCAACTACTCCCATGTGCCCACAGTGGTTTTGCCTTTACTTTTATTTAGCATTTATGTCATCCCAGTTGGAATCCCAGGGCTTTCCATGACTATTCCTCAAAGATCTTAACACCCATCCGCATTCTGTGCTGTGAAGGGCGACCCACCTCTGAACTCCTCTGCTTGCTGTCAGCACAGTTCCCCAGGCCAGCAGGAAGGATGCTAAGGGTGCAAAGGGTCAGGAAACTGGAGCCAGTGAGGTGACCGGCCGCTGGCAGAGGGGACAGAAGGCCACAGAGGCTCAGGCAAGCCAGGCCTGAGCCCAGGACTGAGCCAAGAGAAAGCACAGCTGGCCTGCAGCTGCCAGGGCTGCCGGAGTGCGGCCAGTGGTGTGAGGGCCACCCCTCGTTAAAGGCAGGCCCCACCAGCACACTGGCCAGAGCGGGAGGCTGACCAGAGGGGGCCTCACCCAGGGACGACCCTGCCAGCAAAGAGGCACGAATTACCGATGAGTGTCTGCGAGAAGCCCTCCGCCGACTTCCCCCACCAACCCCTCACCCTTCAGAGCCCACGCGGCCCTGGCCAACCTCCTCTCCTGGACTCGTCCGCAGGACCACGGCTCTCAGCGTAGTTTCTACCTCATGCTTCTTTCCTACCCCAAACTGCCCCCGGCCAGCTTTCACCGGCCCCTCCAACATCTGCTAACACAACAGTTGCTGCCTGTTCCGAGGCCTGCTCTGGGAGCTTCGGGGGCTCAGTGTGTGGGCAGCTGCAATCAATCAAACCTCTGTTCCAGCATCCTGACCCCTCCTCACAAACGTCTCCCTTCTGTTGGAAGCACTGCTGAGAAATACAATTTGTTGCTCTTTCAAGCTGACCAGCTTGGAGTTAAAAATACAGCAAGGCCTATGACACCCCGGGCATGGCGTTCAGCGGGTAATCCTTGACTGTCGTTTTGCTGAAATCTTTGCTCATCACACGTGCGATCCATGTCTAAATGGCCACGCACAGCCCAGGTCTCACCGGGAGTCAACCGATGCTTGGTGGTCAAACCAGGTCTCCAAAAAGCAGTAATAAATAATGTCAGCACAAGTCCCGCTAATAAACAACTCACAGGCTCAGGCTGGGCCCTGCCCTCAATGGCGCACGCTGTCACTCTGCAAAGAGGAGGCTGCAGCTTCACATAAAACACCAGGCGGAAGGCACCTCAACAGACCACGTGAGGAAAGCTGCGTGGGGAGGGCAGCAGGACCAGCCCTGGCGCGCACGAGGCAAGACTGACCACCGGGCCACCTTTGAGCATCTGGCTCTGTGGAACGAGCGGCTGCAGTCACGGTTACAGGGAGGGAGGGCCTTTCAGGGCCAGGTCCTTGCGCCATCCCTCCCCGAGGGGGCCTCCTCTCTACAGTCGCCCTCCCTCACTCAGGACCCAGCTCCCTGCCTGAGAGCCGGGCACTCAGGCTTTAAGAAGCGAAGACAATCTGAACACAATTCTCACCAACCCCCTCCCCCACTGCTGCGAAGGACAAGAGCCACCGCTGCTGCCAGCTGGGAGCTGTGCCCGGAGACCTGACTGGGAGGGCAGGGCACCTGCAGGGGCGTCGGGTGGGCTCCTGGGGTCCCTTCCATCCTGGTACCACGGGTGACAGACATGAGACAAGAACGCTCACACATGCCAGCCTCCTCTGGCAGGTGGCGATTCTGATTCTCTCCCCATTTCACAACCCCCAGCTCCAAAACATGGAGTTTACCGCAGGCTGCGCAGGGCTGCAGGGCAGGCCTCCTTCCCATTTTCAAAAGAGAAGGATGAGGCAAGAACAGGAACCAGCAAGAAGAAATAAGTGGCAAGGACAGAGAAGGGGGGGTAAAATCAGAAGGAAGGAGACGTCAGATAAAGAAAAGGGGAGTCTTCAGAACGTCACCCTCTAGGCCCAGTTCTGCCTCTGGAGATGCCCAGAGCAAGCCCACGCCTTCCCGCCCAAGCCCTGCCATCACAACCACCAGCATCTGTCAGCGCTCCCTGGGCCCACATGCAGGTGACGTGTGTGTAGATAAAGACTCACACGTGTATCAAAAGATATCACAGATACACACATTTACACACAGACATCCATACACAGCTACACACATACATGCATGTGCACACACACTGACACATTTACACAGCATACACAGCACACACACACACACGCGCACATATGTGACTTCCCCTATTCCTCCCAACAGTCCTATGTTGGTGGTGGTGGCAGTGCCGGTGTTATCTGCTGCACAGAGATGTTAAGCAATTTGCCCAGGGCTGCCAGCCTCCTGCCCCATCTCTGAGGCCTTCTGATTTGTCAATGCCCCGCCCCCCCAGGTGAGGATCTAAAGGTGAACACCGTGTTCCGGAAGGGTCTGTTTCCTCAGAAGGGGCTGGGAGGGACACAGCCCAAGGTCACATCTACCTCTCAAGGCCTCAGCTTCTAGCTCAGAGCCCGTACCTCAGAGCGGTGCCCACCCCAGGGCCTCCCTGTGTGCACAAGGACCTCAGGGCGTTTGGCCTCTCCTGCCCGCCTGACTCTCCCGGGGTCCCTCCCCGGCCCCTTTTCTGTGGCAGCCTGGAGAGGCTCTGGCTACCATCTTTGCTCTGGGCATTGCTGGTGCTCACACAGACCCCAGGGAGTCCCAGCCCTGGTCAGCGCCTCTGGTGGCCGGGGTTTATCAGAGCTGCCCGTTGCTCCAAAGGTCTGACCGCAATGCACTCACTCTGTACCTTCAGCGAGTCTCTCATGCACCTGGGCCCAGAGCCCATGCACACAGGGGCTCCTTGACAATGATGCTCACGCGGAACCCCTCCCGCCAGGGAGGCGAACGTATAAAGCAAGATCAAAAGACCCACGAGAGAGAGTCTGCGATCCGGCTGCAGGAAAGGGTAGCAGGACACAGAGAGCAGCGCTGACCCTCGGCACAAGCCGGCCTTCCCATCGACGTGCAGACCCGCTCGCTTCCCGGCAGCTAAAGATGTGGGTAAGAGCACGCGGAGGCCAGGGTCTGGGGTCCTGCACCAACCGCTGCCTGGCTGCGAGCAGGTTCCCCCCACCCCCCCCACACCCCCACCCCCGCACCCTCCTGCCCAGCAACAACACCACTCACAGGGTGCCGGCTGCAGGGCCCTACATGCTCCAGGCTGCATCCAGGGCTCTTCAAATGCATAGAGGTGGCCCTAGGCCTGGCTTTCAAGGCTCCGGGAGGAGGAAGGCCCACCTCCCGAGGCCATGAATCACCTGGTGGGGGAGCCGAAGCAGGCGGCGCCCCAGGGGAAGAGGGCTGGCTGGGTCTAGAGGCTTGGTGGGGGGCGGCTCAGGGCCCATCCATCCCCAGGGCTCTGGCCGCAGCCCCTCGGCCCACACGCTTCCCAGGGGCCCCTTCTCTGCTTTCCCGGGACCCTGCCCTCTCCAGGCCTTGGCTGGGGAAAGACAGGCAGAATGAGGGCAGACCCCTCAGGACTTTGGAGGGCTGCCTGGAGCCAGTGAAGCAGTCCATACATCTGGGCACAGTCCCACGGGGCAAAATATCTTCAAATGGTTTCTACCCAAGTGAGGACGGGAAATGTCTCCAGTGATGCCAGTGGTGTTATTCCAACTTGTGGCTAGTAAAATACAATTACACCTGTACGTTGTTTTTGTTACCTATCTAGCTTATTAGCTAATAAAATAAGCTCGGCATTGAAAATTTAACTGAAGCCATTTATCGTACCCACAACTCAGGGCTCTGGGTTTCCTTCAGCAGTCACCCAAATCTGTTACCTTTCCAGCCTTTTTACCTATTTACATTTCTCCAGGAAGGAAAATTCCACCTGCCTGTCCAACTTGAATGAATGTGTTCGATCGTTGTCTAGCTTGGACACCCCTGGAGAGGCGCTGGGAGGAAGGGAAACTGACCATGAGGGCAGGGCCTGGGCTCTTGGACAAAGGTGGCCAGAAAGGCTGGACTCAGGGGTCAGGTGGGTGGTCTAGACCAGAGATACCTGCACCTCTTCTTTTGGGGGGACCTCTAGGCTTGGAGGGAGAACTAGAGGAGAAGGAAACGCCATAAACAGAAGCTGTATTTTCATTCTGAAATGAAAGGAGGCCCGGCTGAAAAAGCAGCACTGGCCACTGAAGGAAGGCAGTGGTGCCCGCCTGGGAAGGGGTGGACACGACAAGCCTGCATGCACAGACGTGGCCGTACGCTCACGAGCGAGGCCAACCTCTCAGCGCCAAGCTAGTCCCTACTCCCTCAAGCCCAGCCGTGACAGATGCTCACATAACAAGACTAGAAAAGATAATGCTCAAACCGTGGCTCTGAGCACCCGAGGAACCCCTGGACACAGAAGCTAGAGCGCCACGTTCTACCCACCACATCCATCTGTCCTCGAGTGGACAGGTGGTCACAAGGACCAAGCCTGCTCCCCGGGCCTCACTGTCACGCTCTGGTCCTTGGGACTCCGCAGTGAGAACCAAACGCAGGCAGCCCTCAGGCTTGGAGACTGTCCTGATGATGGTGTCTTAACTCCAAGTTCATCTCATTCAAACCCATACCCAAGATCGGTGTTAGCACGAGGCAGGGCTCTGAGACCCGGAGGATAAAGCACAAGCGACAGGGGTGTGTGGCCAGAGGCCTCGCCTACAGCGAACAGCAAGGATGATTACACAGGTGGCACAGAGCAGAGTGATCACAATTTCTGGATGGTCTCACACTGTTGGCAGTTGAATCAAAAGAATAAGCGCCTCCCCCCATTTCTCGTTCTTTAAAACTAACACCCACGGCACTGATCTCAGGATCAACATGATCTGAGTGACACTGAATCCCGGCCTGTGCCAGCAGTTCCTACGGCGGCTGCAGGGATGGGCCCCTGGGAGAGGCTCCAGAGAAGTACCAGGAGGGGGACCACCAGTGTCTGGTGACGCTGGACTGCCCGATGCCCCGCCTCTCGCCATCTGTCTGCTCCTGTACCGCTAGCACGTGTGCAGAGGGAAAGAGCATTTCTGATTTTAAATGGAAAGAAACAGATGTTTAAAAACAAAAAAGGGGGGGCTTGATTTCATCTTTCACTGTACAGAATTTTTTAAATGAGGAAACTAACTCACTTCCTGGGCATTTCTGACACTGGCACCCTGCAGTTGCCCGGGACGGGCCAGGAGCCATGGAGGCTCCGATGAGCACCTGGGTGCTTCTGCAGCATCTTCCAGCACCTTCTGGGGCTCTTACCTGCGCCATCTTTGCCAGGTCCAGGGAGGGCCTCTGCTCCTGTGCCTCCTCGGGGCGACGCCGCTTAACGCCGACCTTCTTGTCGTTAAGGACACACGGCTGGGAGCGGCTGCGGGAGAGCCCACTGGAGCGTCTGGCCAGCTCCGGCGTCGAGGCAGGGGTGCTGCTGGCTGAGGGGGGACAGTACTCCGCAAAGGAGAACTGCTCGTGCGAGCAGGAGAGGGACCGTTGCATGTCCAGTCGGGCCCCGCCCACGGGGCTCGGGTCAGGGCCCCAGATGTCGCCTGCCTGTCTGCAGGTGGCCGAGCCCGGCGTCCCCTGGCAGGGCTGACCGCCAGATCGGTGGTGAAGTCCCGCCTGGTCGTAGGGCGAGGAGAGCACGTTGGCGCGGGACGGGAGGCTGAAGCTGGAGCTCCTCTGCATGGTGCTGAAGCCGTTGGAGTAGCTCTGGACGCTGCCCCCGCTGTAACAGCGCCTCTTTTCAACAGGAGTCCAGACTTTGGACCCCAAGGGCCTCCACGATGTTCGGCAGCTGGACATCTCGTCGGAGAAGGACAGCGACCGGCACTGGCGCTTGCTGGGGGGCGCTGAGGGGTTCCCGCTGTGGTCACTGAGGCTGAGGTCTTTGATCAGGTTGGTGACCGCGCAGGCAGTCGCGGCCTCCCGGCGCCACAGAGCGCGGTCCTGACACTTGTCGGGCAGGCGCTCCCAGATGCCGGCGCTCGGCTGGTCGACCTGAAGAGGGTACTTCCTGTCCAGGTCTCGCCATCTGTCATTTTCTGGTTCGTAAATGACAAAGAGAAACAGGATTGGAGAAGGCCTTCGTGCCAGCCCTCTATCTCCTCACCAAGAACCCGTCTTAAACAGGATGTTAGAGCCAGAAAGGCCCTTAAAAGCCATCCAGTCCAACCTCGCTTTACAGATGAGAAACTGAGGCTCAGAGAGGGGACATGAGTCCCACGGTACTGAGTCAGAAGCAGGGCAAGGTCTAGGATCCAGGCAGCCCGCAGGACTCCTGAGACGGTTTCCTGTCCAACATACCGTACTGCCTCCCAGGAAAGTCCAAAGCACTACTGTTCACCCCAAAGGCTTCTCATTTTCTAGAAGGGAAACTGACTTGCCTCACCCCTGCCCTGGCCGGCAGCAGAGTGGGGGCAACGTGTCTGTTACGTCCCATCTTAGGGCTCTGCTTCTCTGGGGCTGGGACTCGACGCCCTGGTGGGAAGACCACAACCAAAGATGAGTCTATCAGAACTTCAGAGGGGCTGGAGGTGCTGCCAGGTTAGTGCATCTGAACTCCATCTTCAAAACACTTGCCGACAATAGAAACTGGGTATTTCATGGATTTACATCCCCTCCACCAAAATGTTCCACAACCAACAGTAGCTGCCAGTCACTGAGGACTTTCCTTGTGTTCACTTGCTCTCTGGCTGAAATCGAGGACAAAGTGGCTAAAACCTATAGAAGTCAGTCTCGGGCTGCAGAGACGTAAGGGTACAATTTCAACTTACACACTCGGGTCTCTCCATGAATGCACGGATCAACAAGCTAACCCTGCTAGGAAATGCGGGCTTTTGCACTTGAACCCTTACTTTAGAGAAATATTCAAGAATTATTTGTTATTTTTCTACTATGGAATCAGGCACTGTGCTGAGAATTTTAGGAGAACAACCTTGACACAGTTCTTGTATTCAAGTTCACAATACAAAAGCAAAGTTAAGAAATACGTTGTGCTGCCAGGGGTCAAACATGCTACCATGTTTCTATGTTTTTCTAATCTACACATATTTACAAACTCTGCAAATGTGAATATGGAGAAAAGTATGACCGAGTCAGTCAGTAGAAGGAGAGAAGTAAAATCTGAAATGACTTTCAGTAGCTATTTCACACACACTGATTCTCAGCACTGCAATCAGTTACTGCGCATCCACCGTGGGTGGTGTAACCCAGCACAGTGCCCTGCACGGCTACCACTGCTGCCCAGATGGGGAGACCCAGGCTTGGGGGGGTTGAGTAAGTGGCCCCAAGCCACACACCTAACAAGTAACGAGATGCAAGCCCAGGCTGACCCAACCCAAAGCCCTTTGCTCTTTTTGCTCCACTGCAGCACTGAGGGAACCACAAGGCAGTCTGACCTTGGCCCTGCCCTCAAGGAGTTTACTAGTCGTTCAGGATGAGCCATCACTCAGAAAATTGTGACGTCCTTGCTCCAGGCAGCAAGGACTGTAGGACCATCTTCTCTACCAGTGGCCACTTCTCAAAGGGCCCCGAGAGACACACCTGAGGGACTCACTCCATGCTGAGTGCCACAAGCAGCAACTACTGGACAGGTTCAAAGGGAATGACCAGTGAGGCCCAAAGGGAGCTTCACGAGCCAAAGGAAAAGCCAAATCAGGGCTAAATATGACGCTCCTTCCTCCAGGGCACCCTGTGCACCCATAAGACGCAGAGCCTGAGGCGCTGGGACCCTGGACAGGGGACATGGCAGGAATCGTCCAGAGGCTGTTCCCACAGGAGGGCCTTAGAAGCTGGAGAGACAGGAGAGAGATCTGCCAAGTTAGGCCAGCTGGGAACAAAGCAGGACTGACGTTAAACGTCCAGTTCATCTCATCCCTGAAATCTGCCCGGGCCCTGATACGCGGCAAGTCTCGATAAGTGTTCCTGTAACTTAATCATTACTAAAAACTGACAAATCATTACCAAAAATTATCTTTTTGCAAATAGCATTTATGTTGTTCAAAATAGGTCCTCACTACCTACCCCTCCTCAAATATTCACCATTTTTTTTTTTTTTTTTTTTTTTTTTGGCCACACCGTGCAGTACGTGGGATCTTAGTTCCCCAACCAGGGATCAAACCCGCGCCCCCTGCAGCGGGAGCACAGAATCTTACGCACTGGACCGCCAGGGAAGTCCCTCACCATTCTTTTAAAAGAGTTTCAATTTGACATTTGTCAGCAGTCGAAAGTTCAGTAAACTAATACTAGAGTCAAATTTTAAAAAATACAGACTAACCTTGACTGAGTCACGACCATCTCTGGTTTAGAAGAAGAAAAGTTATCCTCAGAAACAAGTGAAGATTTATGTATGACGATGTTCTTCAAAATGATATGAGTGATGGCAAAATGGTAAACACACCTGAAACGTCCTACAGTAGGGGGCTGGTTAAATAAAGTACCGAGGAATACCATGGAGCATGAAAAACTCAGTTTCAAAGAATATTAATGATGTGGAGAAATGCTAATGATGCAATACTAAGCGTAAAGAAAGGATACAAAACTGCAGAGACAGCGTGATTCCTATTTAGTAAAATACCTATGTTATATATATGGGAAGATAGAAAGGAAATAAACGAAAATGTTCACGGTTGACTGGCAGAGAGCTGGTTGATTTTTCTCATTTTTGTCTCCCTGGAGCTTCTACGTTTTCTATAAGGACAAACACGTGGAGGACCAGGGCCTAGGACCCCACCCTCCCCTGGGTTTGCTCCTTTGGTCTTTTAGGAAGTTCCCATCAAACAACGCTCGCCACCGACTCCCCTTTTGGGACAAGGCATTGAGGTGCCACATGGGCCACAAATGTGGTCGATGAGGAAGGAACCAAGGACCAAACCGAGGGCAGTGAGGGCCCCAAGATGGCGCCACAGTGGCCCCAACTTAAGGAGCCTAGAGCCCACGGGAGACGGTCCCTGTCCCAGGCCTTGGGAAACCTGGGAAATTTAAAAGAGATTGGTCCTATCCTCAGAAGATACCACTTTCTGTCGCATTTTTCTTTCACTGCCCTGGAGTTTTCCCCATCTCTAGGGAGATCGTGAGACAAAGGGCAAGTGGGAGCCAGTTAAGCATGAACGTCCTGTCTCTCCAGTGGCTACCTTGTGATCTTGGTGCTTCCTGACTCGGGCCTCCCTACTCCAGTCCCATTTCCTTTCTGCCC
Source organism: Orcinus orca (assembly GCF_937001465.1). Taxonomy (NCBI): domain Eukaryota; kingdom Metazoa; phylum Chordata; class Mammalia; order Artiodactyla; family Delphinidae; genus Orcinus; species Orcinus orca. The sequence continues at coordinate 83,144,534 of NC_064572.1, forward strand.
CCAGAGAACTTTCCAAGGCCCACACACGTCGTGGGCCCCGTCGACTCGTGGTCTCCCCAGTAGGCCCTGTGCTTCCAGGCACGCCGGACTTCCTGTGACAGCAGAAGTCAGACAAGAGTCAGGGAGAGCCAAGATCATCCTTGAAAACCCCTGAAACAGCCCATAAAGCCCACTCCTCCTGGTTTTGTGTACAAAGCCCTGAAGAGTACATAAAACTAAAGTTTAATGAATCGACTGCAGGAATGAGCACAGGTGACATCTCTGTGCAGTGGGGTGTGCATTCGACTTGTTTTGCGGTTTAACTATCAAATCCCCAGTGGGAACTGGGGTTGGATGGCTAACTCTCGCGTGCTCCTACCTGCCTACAGGAACTACCTGTCTCTGTTTTGAAGAGTAAGCCTCTATTGACCTTAATACATAGATGTCTTTGTCGTAGGGAGGAGTAAAAGAGTCAGTTCTCAACTCAATCCACCGGTTAAATGCGGGTACAGCACTACCGACCGCCATGGACCTGCAGCTTCCCCTCCCACATGAGTTCTTCCATGTTTTCACACCTTTGCAGAGACCTGCACCAGTCTCTTACTTCCCACTGCAGAGCCAACTCAAACATCACCTCCTCTGCAGATACGCCCTCTCATACAAGCCCTCGGGCACCTGCAGCTCTTTGCCTAGACTTTCAATCACGTGGCTCACATCAACTGAACTTTAATGATCTGTTTACGTGTCTACGTCATCTATTGAGCTAGAAGTTCTGGAGCACAGTCCCAGCATGACTCTCCCGTGCCCAGTACACAGCTTGGCACACAGCAGACCTCAGCCGGTGGTGGGTGGAAGAAGGAGGGTATGACGAAGAGCAGATAAAAGCTACAGAGCAGACCATGGTGTTCACTTGGTCTCGCTCATCCTCTGTCCCTGGCACAGGTAACCGTTCCTTGGCCAGGCAGGTCCAACCTGGGCTGTGCCTTGAACTCCCCACCCCACCGCGGCCAGGGATGGTTGTGTATGAACTAGCCAGGGCCCTGGCTGGCACCGCAATAGCTAAGATACTTTGAAAACACGAAGCCTGCCCGATACCGAGCACTGCTACTGTGTGTCAACACCAGCCAGGTGGCCACTTGTTCTGTCTGCGGAGCAGATAATATTTTAATTGTTTCTATCTTTATCGCTTCAAGAAGTACAATATAAGAAAAGTAAAAACAATCGAGGCTATGTTTAGCCCTTGTGTTTTCCCCCTTCGCTCGGGGAACAGAAGGCGATTTGTTGGGTCAGGTCACCAGACAAAAGAAACAGGAATAGAAGCTAATTTTTCATGGCAAACCGCCCTGAGCATTAGGCCCAACGTCATGGTGTACAAAAGGCCTCGGTTCGGCTCCAAGGAGAGGATACTGGACACCCCCGCCCCTCCATTCAATACCACTTCTGCACAAACAACTATAACTCTTCCAGAGGTGACAATGGCCGTGGACGTGGGGATTCCACTAAGCAGGGCTCACTTGGTATGGTGGGAAGGGTGTGGACTTGGGTTCGCGCCTCAGCTCTGCAAGGGACTTAATTAATCTCTCAGAGCCTCAGTTTCTTCATCTATAAAACGAGGGGACTGGTGATAACCACCCTGCAGAGCTATTCTGAGAGCTAACAGTTGCCTCGCACAGGGCCTGCGAGGACGGAACAGGCTCTCGAGACGGCAGCCGTGATTGTGACCACACCGCAGAAGGCTCGGGCAGTGGAGCCTCGGCCCTTCTGCAACCAGGGACCCATCTCTGTGGGGTCTGGTTGGAACGGGAACCTGGACGCTCTGCACGAGGATGTCTCAAAGTGTGGTTTCAGGACCACCTGCAGGGGCATCCTCTGGGCTGTTAAAATGCAGATTCCCAGGCCCAGATTCTGATACACAGAATCTCTAGGGGTAGAAGCCTGCATTTTAATAAACTCCCCAGGTTATTTTAACACGAAGTTGTTGAGAACCGCTGCTCCGGACTGCAGGCTACCCAGGGGCCTGGGTTCTCAAACACCTCTGCGGCAGCCCAGTCACACCATCCAGACACACCAGGAAGCTTCTGCAGGGCTGACCATCCCAGTCTCCAAAAATCTGCATTTAGAACGTCACTGAACACTGGTGTTCTGGTGTTTGTTTTGTTTGAGGCCAACAACAGAAGGTAGAATTACGGAAAAGGGTGACTCTGCCCTTCAAGTTCCTCAAGGTCCCTTTTCACAGGAGGGGGTGGGGACCCCGAGCTGCACGGCATGTTCTGGATGGAGGGCCAGTGGGAAAGGCCCGAGAGGCCCACCATTCACGCGAAGGGGATAGCGTGAGCCCCCCTCCCGCCGAGACACACCGTGGCCTAGAGCTTCTCAGGGAGGTTCCCGGCACCACGCCTCCAGCAGATGGGGCACAGCCCCGGGACACAGGCACCGGCCACTCAAGCTCTCGGCGAGACCCCTGCCTTCAACCCTCAGGGGCAGCTCCAGTTCCTTCACTTCCCTGCCGAGCTCGCCCTCACAAGGCTGAGGTCGCACACAGGAGCGGCGTAAGCGCACACGGCGCTCCTCCTACGGATGTGGGGCAAACTACGCAAAACACACGAGCCACGTAAGCATCTAGCTCTCTCGCAGACGGCCTGACTAGGTGGCCTCCACGGTGTCTGTACAAGCTGAGGCGCCACGACCGAGCCGGACACTCCCCGAGGCCGACGGGCACACACGTGGGGACGGGAGCTCAGATCCCCCAGCCGCATCACAGGCTTTGGTCCTGAAACCACCCCGTGACTAAGGAGAGCAGAAGGCTGCTGCGTGCACAGATCCAGAGCTCAAAGAAAGAAAACACCCGGAGGAACACAAATAGCATCTGACCTCAGATGTTCTTGTTTCCATTTCTGCCCTTAAACTTGAAGGGAGATTCCCAGGGGCCCAGGTTCTGAGTGGACTACAGGCCTTCTTGCGTTCAAAAGACAGAAGAGATTTACAGCCTTGGATATCTTTATCCTGTGTTTAGAGGCTGCCTTATGGTGACATAACCACAGCAGAATGTGGTTTCTAGAAAAGGTTAAACACCTGAAGCACAGATCCGAGGTACAGAAGGTTCTTGCCGCCGCCCAGGCTGGGGCAGCAGGCCTCAGTCAGATCAAGGTCGGCTGACTCATTCCTGGATTTCACACCTGTCTATTGTGCTGACACCAGTCTCCTGCCCTGCCCTGCCCTGCCCTGCCCTGCCCTGTGGGTTGGGCTGTGCTAACTTGGTCTCAGGGCTGCAAGGACTCTATGCTTGATTTGGGGGTAGAAGTTCACCAACCCTTTCAAGGGGAAACTCAAGAGAATTGAGGTGTCTCTCTGAAACCAGCTTTATTAAACCGGTCTTATGAAAAGAACACAGGTGGAAAGACATAAAGGGCAATGACATGAGCTATCCGTCAATGGCGGCATCTACTTTTAAATGAACTTTTAGAGGCCCCGGCCCACGGGTGCGCCTCTTTCCCTGTATCACCAGAATGAAGACTCAATTCAGAGCTGTGTCAGAAAGAAAAGGTTCCTGGGCTCTGCCCACCTAAGCTTCAGCCTCTGGTTGTGCCCCCTCACCTGCAATAAATCATAAAACGTCAGCGGCGTTTTGGGCTCAGGGACAACAACAGCACAGGATGCCAAGCTCCTCGGCCAAGGCCTGAGGACAAGGGACAAGGATGGCTGGGGATAACTAAAACTCCACTGGTCCCAGCAAGTGGAAGGCTGGCTCAAGGGGCGCAGGGAGATGCCCGAGAGGCTGGTGGGTTTGGAGCGGCTACCGGGGGCCCTGCCGTCACCAGCCAGGTTGGGGTGGTGCACGGCAGCTGCCACTGCTTCTGGGAAGTTTTTGCTCTCACAAAAAGAGGCCCAGTGGGATCCCCAGACAGTACAGAGGTGTAAATAAAACCCCCCAGACTGGCCACTGGGAGCGTGGGCCTCAGCCTCCCAATCTGTAGGAGGAAGTGCGGACTAGGGCCCTGTGACGGCCCCTTTCAGCTCTGAATGGACCTCCTGCTCCATCCCCGACCTCTAGAAATATGCTGGGAAAAGCTAATGGCAACAAAAACCCTGAAGAGACAGAAAGGCTGGTTTCATCCCTCTCCGTCAGATTCCCACCCCGGCTGTGGGTGTGCACAGAGCGTGCTGCCTGCGATTCATCTCTAAACCGATGTGTGCAGCAAAGCTGGGCGCCATTATGCAGACAGAAAACTGACAGCTGGCAGAACTTTTCAGGAAACTGTCGATAAATTCACATTCACTGTTAATTAACTGACACCCCATTGGGATCCTTGCTGAAGTTGGGAAAAAGCGTGAGCACATATTCCAAGCACAATACTCATCTTGTGGGGTGCCACAGTGCTCCCCGTGTGACTGGTGGGGAAACTGAACTTCAAGACAGCATCACGTCTCACCTATGGACACACAGCCAGCAAACAGCGGCCGTGCTCTTGCAGTTGGGCCAGGCTGCCTCCTAACGACCATTTCTGCACGTGGAAGGCAACCTGGCGATGCACCACACTGTGGGTGCCCAAGGCCGGTCCGGCAGCTGCCAGCCCCTGTCCTCCGGCAACTCTGGGGCCCCTCTCCAGCCCATGTCAGACCAGCACGGGTGAGAAGGCAGCCTGGGAGGCTCCCTTTTCACTGTAAACAGCCATCACGTGCCAACTACACTTTGTACCTACTTCCATTCTATACATTATTCCAGAAACACTGTCTGAAACCAATAAATGGTGCAAGGAAAAACTGAAAGCACTCTGTATGGACAAACCTTACACTATTTTAAAGATGGAAAGATCACACCCATGACCACAATAAATAAAAATAGTCATTAAAAGTAAGTTTTTAAAAATCATGCATAGGGGCTTCCCCGGTGGCGCAGTGGTTAAGAATCCACCTGCCAATGCAGGGGACACGGGTTCAAGCCTTGGTCTGGGAATATCCCACATGCCATGGAGCAACTAAGCCCGTGCGCCACAACTACTGAGCCTGCGCTCTAGAGCCCGCACGCAGCAATGAAGACCTAACGCGGCCAAAAAAAAATCATGCATATGCCCTTTTGTATATGGATATACTAGCCTATTTTGGTTAATAATCAGTTTCTTATAGGAGACCCTGGTCCAGCGATGATATGCAGCATGGCCATCTCTGAGAGACGGAAAAAGCCACAGAGACCAGAAATTCTGGCTTTGTTATCACTGTTGTTCGTTTTGTTTCAGTCATGTGTGTGTTTGTTCTCGGAAACCTGAAATGCTCAGTCTCTGAATGCTGGCTTTTTCCTGCACGGTGCAATCACATCCCACTTTCAGTGACAAACAGTGGTGGAGTGAAAAGACCAAAAGCTACCAAATCTCGAAGTGATATCTTTTCAACCTGCACAGCTCAACACAGCCAAATGATTTACCCTGTAGAAATTAGTACAGAGGGTGCCCCAGGGAGAAACCCTTTTATGCAGAGAGCAGACTTTAACAGCCACGTAATTAAACAAAGAAAATAAGGGCTTATAATTAAAATGCTGCAAACGTGAACCGGAGTGGCACAAGCGGGGCTGCTATGATATTTTTACAATTCCTTTTTATACATCATGTATGATCCTTCTGCTCAAGTTTCCTCTATGTTCTTTGCCTGTGAAGTAATTTACATTAATAAATAATTTATTACCATAACTCCTAAAGTAATTATGGGTTTCCGCCCAATTTTCTTTTTTTTTTTTTAGCATCTGAATTGTTTTGTTTTCTGTCCACTGACTTGTATTTACACAACTTTTCCCAGTGGCCTTTCGGATAATTGGTGTCTCATGCACTTTCTCACGTTATTTGATTTCCGGTCTTCTCCTGGCCTGAGCGAGGAGGAAAATGGAGTGTGTAGTGTCCAGTGTCCCTGCAACACGGAACTCATTCAAGGGGTGCAATTAGCCAAGGCGAGGGTGGTGAGTGGAGGCCCCTCTCACCCCCACCACCGCCACTTGCCCTGTTTCACCAAAAGAGATTCAACTAGTACACGTGTGACCCTGGGTTAGCGTGAAGAAGCATCTCCCACGGCAAACGCTGGAGGAGCCGGAGGGAGGGAGCCGCGCGCTGAGGCTGCCCGGGCAGCCCCCGCCTTCCCCAGCACTGAAAGGTTCTCTCGGGAGCAGCCAGGCCCCTGTCCACACCCACTAGAAATCACGGCCAGGAATGGGGGCTGGCTCGCCGCTCAGGCCAGCTAACCAGTGGGCGGGCCACACCCATGAAACTGCCACCTGACCAAGGTTTCCTGTGTCAAGAACGCAATAACCGGGCAGACATGGCTCTTCCCCAGAGAAGCTGGTTACAGAAGAAATTCCAGTTCAGCACAGGTGTGCTGAGGATGGTCTGGGAGGTGAGAAAAGAAACCAAGAGGCACAGCACCGTCTCTGCTACAAGGGGCCCTGAGGTAACCAGGCTAGGCGGGCAGCCTGATGATGGGCACCCAGCCCCGGCCTGCCGGTGGCCTGGCTCCACTCTGCCCTGCTTCTCTCATCCACACTTCATACTGCCTCTGTCCCCCCACAGCCCCACTTTGGAAAAGAACAAAACCACTTCTTTGTATGAAGTCCCCAAACTTGGGACAAGGGGCGGACAAAGTTGGGGAGGGGCCTGTAATCCAGCTCACAGTAACTGAGCATGAAGTACTTCAAAACAAAACATTGTTGTGAGGGCCGATTATATTAGTAAAGCATTTTATCTCAGTGGGTGCAGAGGAGGCTGAGCTACTTGCAAGGGTGGTTTTTTAAGAGGAAGCAAACAGGCACTCCCTACCCGAATACACTTGCCTGGTTTTTCTTAAGAACATTATGAAACTCTAACTCATCCTGGTGTCCAGCTAGGACTCTTGCATGGGGGCTTAGGAGGGAAATGCGCCGAGTCACAGGGCCAAGCTGTCCCCAGCTCTTACGCGAGAATTCCACTGATCAGGGCCAGAACGTGAGTCCTTTTTCTTCAGGAGACAGGCAGGGGGGTTTGGTGATTATAATACTATGATTTTCTTTCTTTTTTTTTTTTTTTTTGGCTGCATTGGGTCTTCATTGCTGTTCACAGGCTTTCTCTAGTTACAGCAAGCAGGGGCTACTCTTCCTTGTGGTACGCGGGCTTCTCATTGCAGTGGCTTCTCTTGTTGCAGAGCATGGGCTCTAGGCGCGTGGACTCAGTAGCTGTGGCTCATGGGCAAAGTAGTTGCCGCACGTGGGCCCTTGAGTGCACAGGCTTTGGCAGTTGTGGCGCGTGGACTCAGTAGTTGTGGCTTGCAGGCTCTAGAGCGCAGGCTCAGTAGTTGTGGGGCACGGGCTCAGTTGCTCCGTGGCATGTGGGATCTTCCCAGACCAGGGCTCGAACCCATGTCCCCTGCATTGGCTGGCAGATTCTTAACCACTGCGCCACCAGGGAAGTCCCAGTGCTATGATGTGTTATCTTTGCTGAGCACTGACCATCCCAGGAAGGGCCCAAAACCCTCTGGAAAAGTCTGGCTCGACCCACTGGGTGTCCTCTTCCCTGCTACGGAAAAGCAGGCACAGCTAGGATGAAGTCTCACTGCTACTCAGGTCACAGGGCGAGGCCACACCTCGAGTCCCAGGTTCACTGGCTGGAGCAGCCACCAGAGTCTCCACGAGCACACAGCCTGGAAGGCCTTGGACCGCTGACCTTCCCGCCTCAGCAAGTGCAGGAAAGGGATGGAGGTGGGAGGGGCTGAGCCGGCACCTCCTGGGTGCCACTGTCTCTTTAAATCCCACAAACACCTGCCACGTACCCGATGGGGAAAGTGAGGCTCAGGAAGACGTGCTACCCGCCTACGGTGCCGAGGGCCCGCTTCAGGCGCGAATCGTGGAAGTCGGCCTAATCCATGGGAATCCACTGCTCCCTGGCCTTCCTCCTCCGCCAGATAGAAACCCCCTTGAGGGCAGGGGCTGATTCACTCTATCCCCGCCCCAAGCGCCTGACACAGAGTAGGTATTCAATAAATACCTACCAGAACAAGCCACTGAAACGAACTGTGGTGAACTTTTCTAAAAGCCCTGGTAGTGCGTGCTGTCAGGTGGGTCGGGGTCTCCGGAACCAAGAAGGGGATGAGAACAGAAAGATGAGCATGTGGGAGAGAGAGAAACTGAGGAGAGGGTGGGGGTAACTGTGCAGACCCCACAGAGTGGCTGCCCCACTGCCCCTCCACTGCCTGGCAGTGCCCTAGTGCCAGCCAGCAGAGCAGGAGGGGGACAGACCCCACGGAAGGGAAGAGCCCGAGGGCGAGGGGAGCACTGCAAAGCCCTTCCTGAAGAGCCACCCGGCAACAAGAGCCCGGAGGAGCAGCGGCACAGGCCATCCTGGAAACCCCGGCCAGAGATGCCCCCCCCAGCCCCCCGCCCGCCAGCGAAAAGCAGGCCTCTGGGCTCTGCGGGCTCAGACCAGCTCTGCTGGGAATCTGGGAAAAGGCCTCTCCCCACACGCCTCTGCCTTGGTCCCTGGGCCCGAGCATCTTCCCCCGCAAGGGCGACTCTCACTCACACCCCCTCCCCAAGGAGACCAAGGCGGTCCCTTTGGGCATGGAGGCCCCCTGCAGGAGCAGGATTCTCACTTTAGGCCTCAGCCTTCTCTACCTATTGTGTATGGAGCTCACGCTGTGCCAACCTCCTCACAAACGTCTCAGAGTGCTCGAGGCGCGCCCAACGAGGCAAGTGCTGTCCTAACAGCCATTTTACAGATGAGAAAACTGAGGCTTAGAAAAGGTAAATAGTTCAGAGTGACTATGTGAGTGCCAACACCACCATCACGAACCCACAGGAGCTCCAACTTATTCTGACGCACTTGTAGCAAAGGCCAAGGAAGCCCGACGCACAACACGGCCTTGAAATAAAGACCAACATCTCCACAGTCCAGGTCACTAGTCTGGCCCAATTCAGAGCTGACGTCCTGGCTGGGCTGAGGGGTTGGCGTGCCCAGGAGCCCCTCTCTCCTTCCTGGACACGACAGAGGAAGGCAGCCCAGCCACAGCTCAACTGTGAGTCTGACCAGGAAGCAGGCAATGAGGCAGGCTTCTGGGCCATGTGGATGGGTCGCTGAGGGTTTGTCGCAAGCCGTTAACCATCACCGAGGTGTTCAGTCAAGCCCCATGTGGGGACAGGCCTCGGAAGTGTGTCACACGGGTAAACCAAGGCCAGGTGAGCTCCCTGTTTCCACTTCCTCTGGGCGGCAGCACCAAGAGGGCCACCCGGGGCTCTGCCATAGAGCTGTGGCTCATGAGTGAGAAGAAAACAATCCTCACCCACTCCGGGTCCAACTCTACCCACCTCATGAGGCCTCAGTTTCCCCAGATGTGAGTGGGCGCCCCTGCCCGCCCCCCGAAGCAGCTGCAGAGTCCAGGAGGTCCCGCATGTGAGGCGCGTGGCACAGCGCCATGCTCACTGTGACACCCCCAGCACCACCCCCATCACCCACCTATGGGAACTGAGTCTAAAGAAGAAACCGCCGTGCCCAGAGGCAAAGGGCCGAGACAAAAGGCAACGGAGACTTTACATAGTCCTGCGGAGACAAACTTGAAACCCGAAAGAGAGGACCCATCCTGGAAGCCTGGTTTACAGAAACTCATCTGGCGAGGTGTCTCCGCAGGGGGCAGGAGCCCAGGGGCGAGCGCGCAAGGAGAGACTGCCCAACCAACCGGAGCAGAGAGAAATCAATACAGTCAATACAGTCCTCTTTTTGGCCCCGTTATACAAACGGTAATTAACACTCGCGTAGGAACAGGGTACCGAGGCAACCTTTCTGGAAAGCATGTCAGAAATAGGAAGCAAGAGCCTTAAAAATGAAAATGTTCCCGCTCTCCAGCCACTCTACTCCATACCTGGGAACGATCCTAAGGAACAATCCAAAAGGTAGAGCAAGATTCAGACACTGAGTCACTGTTCAACAGAAAACAGAACGGTCCTTCTACCCAACTACCAAGAAACAGTTACATCGTTAAACACATTTTGAATCATCCACACAATGCAGTACCACAGCCTCATTAAAGTGCATGGAATGGGCAACTGTAGCGCTGCGGGGAAACGGTGGTAATTATTACTAAGCGAAAAAAGCGGAAAAAACATTTTGTAAATAATTTTGTACAATCGTATGTTCGTCATGGACTTGGCTATGTAAAAAACGCAATGGACATAAACTACACCAAAATATTAACAGTAGTTGTAACTGTGTATTGGGGCTGTGAGAGATTTTTATTTTATACGTTACACTATGGTGCATTTTCTGAATTAAAATAAAATGAACATGATTACTTTAATAATCAGACAAACTCTCAGTATCACTGTTGGAGATTAGATTCGTAAACCACACACCAGCGCCCGGCCCCTCAGTCAGCCGCAGCAGCCCCTGCACCACTCGAGCACAGCTGGGACCCGAACAGTTCAAACACACAGAAGAGAATCCCCACGGCTGCTCCTTGTGCCTGTGTCCCGCAAGTGCTTTTAGCGTCTCACCTGGAGCACTCAGGCCCTGGTGGAAGGGCTAGAGAAGGACTGACCGTTCACAGCCACCTTGGTTACTCACCCATAATTCCACAAGAGAAAAGTGTCGGTCCTTGACTCATCTTCTTTGGCGTGTGCTGAAAACAACCAGAAAAGCTATCACTCTTCAAGTCATAAGAAGCACGTTTGCACATGACCCTGCACTGATCCCTTGCTAAAGTCACAATTAAAGGGGTAACGTCAGATTAGGGAAAGGAGAAAAAAAAGTATTAAAAAAGACATCTGCCCGTAATTAGGTCTGGGCTCTCTGTCCGGAGCCTTCAGTGAGTTATGGAGTCCATCAAGTTAATGGGCTTTAAAAACACACAAGAGAGACCCGTGACTTCTGACACTAGGGGATTTTTCCATGTCAGTGATACGGAGGAGGGTGCAGAAGGAGCTGTGATGTGAACGGTTCACCCAGCTGAGCCGGAGACAGGCCTCCCCACAACCCAGGCTAGGAGGACAGGGGACCTCTTCCTGTCCATGGTGACAGGAAGAACCTTGAGTGAAGGGCCACCTCCAGAGCCCTCCCTTCGAGACACAAGGAGAACACCTCTTCCGTCTCTGTGAAGAAGCAACGGGTAAAGCTCAGGAGTGTGGCCCTGGCTCTGCAGGCTGCTGGGCAGCCAGGAGGCCCCCCGAGGCATCCTGACGAACTGAAACAGAAACTCAAAGGTTATGTTTGGCCTCAACACACAGCTACTGCTTTGGACTCCTCGGCACCGCGTTTCCACAGTGGTGTCCCTGTCTACCATGAACACTGTGCATCTGCTCTCTAACCCCACACCTAGCCTCAGCCGAACACTATGATCGTTGGGTGAAAAGCCAGTGAGGCCTAGAAGAGCCCCAAGCCCAGGCACCTGCTCCACGGCTCCACAGTAACCCGAGCGTGGACCATTCCAGGGGCTCCTTGTGCTGGCCGAGGCCCAGGTCAAGAGGCCTGTTCTGACCTCTGATGAGGAGGACACCATCTATGCCCGTCGGGGCCCCGGGAAGAAGGGTCTCACTCATTCCTGCCTTCCTTCCTTCCTCCACTCATTCAGCAAATATGTACCGGTAATTTGTTACGTGCAGGCTGTGCTGGGGTTGAGCGTGCGATGGTGAAAGAAGCTCTCGGCTCCAGAGGGGTCAGCGGTCACAGAGGGCTCTAGCTTCTGAGAGGAGCCCCAAGTGACAGGGACGTGCAAGGCTACCAGTCCAAGAAGTGGGCAGAGAGCCAGGCCCTGGCTCTTTCAGGCCTGGAAGGAGGACGGGGTGCTGACCAGGAACACCCAGCCCACCCAGATAAGAGGGTAGCCACTTTCTGGCAGCAGCTGCCCCACCCCTGTCCTCAGCTGCCCGAGTCAGGGACCTTTGCCCTTGGTCAGCAATGTGTTCATCCATCAGGTTATCAAGGGTCCGTCCTGACCAGTCTGGAACACGGAGGTGAAGGACGCCCGCCTCAGCCCTAAGGAAGCTCACACGTCACAGATGCCACAGTCACACAAACCCCTGAGCTACAGAGAGTGGGACTGGAGGGAGCAGGCCGTGGGTGCTGGGGTGCTGGAGGTCAGGGCTGGCATCCGGGGGGGCAAACAGAGCTGCTTCTAAAGGACCAGAAGGAACTTAATGGGCCGGGGGGGAAGGCGGGCAAGGCCGCCCTCCTCCAGTCCCCCTTCTTGGGTTTAAAACAACCTTATGTGTTCAGGATAGGTCCCCCTCCTGGAGTCCTCCCGGGGAAATATCTGGAAAAAGTTACAGACGGCTGCCTCTGCCTCCCTCCCAGCTCACACCAACGTCACTGAAGGGAGAGCAGGTGACAGACACTCAGAGCCCTGCCTCCGGGCAGCGCCACCTGCGGAAGCCAGACAGGCCCCACGGCCCAGAGAAGGTTCGGAGAGAGAGAAACTGGGCCTGGCTGGTGCCACAGGCTTGGCTGTTCGAGGGAAGCGGCCCCGATGCTACAGGAGCCCCAGCACAAAGTAGACACCCTCCGGGAAGCACAGACCCCGCCCCTCCCCACCCCACCGCCGCGCCTGGTGGCGAGGGCAGCCACCCAGGCTGGGAGCCCACAGACGCCCAAACCAGGACCGGGCCAGGGCAAGCAGGAGGGCGCGAGGCACAGGGGCCGCGTGTCGCTGCACTGGGGCCACCGAGGAAGGCCTGGGTTTACAGACACGGCGGGAAGCAAACTGACTGCTGACAGTCAGGGGGTCACTGCTCACCGGCCCCTCCTCCCCCGCAAGCTGCCGTGCTCTAGACAGAGGGGCAGCTGGGAGCCGGTGAGTGGGCGCCAGAGATGCTGGGAGGGTCTGTGGCCAGGGACGGGAGCCACCAGGCCAGCGCACAGGGCTCCCCCGCCCTCACTCACTCACTCATTCATTCACTTAGCGAGGACCTATCCGTGTTTGCCGCAGACGCGCTCGCCAGGCTGGAGAACACACGCTCGGAACGACTGCTTCTCATGCCCCACGCCACCCGGCTCGAGCCTCCGCCGAGGGACCAAACGAACCCCCGACCTGGTCCCCACCCTGCGCCCCGGCCCGTCCTCCATCCTCCATCCTCCACACAGACCCATGGGGACCAGGCCACGTGGCTGCTCTGCTCACAACCCTCCAACCACTCCCCACGGCAACCGGGATGAAACCCGGCTGCGCCCCCCCTCTCCGTAGCCCACCAGAGCCAAACCTCCGTCCATCCCGGCCTCACTCACGCAGCTCGGGACCGGCCCAGCTCGCTGCCGCCTCAGGGTTTTCGCTCTGTGGCTGGTTCCCGTCACGTGGCCTCCCTGGCGGCCTCCCCCCCATCCCGGCCGAAAGCTGGGGCTTTCTGGGGCTTCATTCACCAACTCCTCTCCCATACTTCTCTCAATCGCTCCAGGGAATTCTCTTCTGGTGTAAGTCAGCGGGAGACAGTCTCAGTTGCTTACAACTGAGGAACCCTGGCCAATTCCACGCCGGACTTCACGAGGCTAACGGTGAAGTGGGCCATGGCTCAGCTACTTGAAGGAACACCATGCAACTGCTCACAGTGATGTTTGCGCAGAGGCTTCTAGTGCCAGGAGGAAATATAATTTACAAGTTAAACCTGCTTAACTAAAAAGACATAAGAAAACCTGCCAAACTATGTATAGTGCAGTGTAGTCCCCCCACCCTCCCACCCCGCCTGAAATGCAGCTTTTTCCTCTTTCTTTTCCTTCATCCTCTTCATGACGCTCAATTCACACTGGCCTGTGTGTGTAGACAAATTCCATCAAAATAATTATGGAGAAATGCTGACTGATAGGACAGCAGCAATTTTAGGGTCAAACATAAGGCCTGAAATAGTCATGAGCTAACTACTTCCCCCTGGGGCTTTCTGAGTCCCGTCCATGAGCCGGGCTGGCCCTGGGCAGGCCAGAACATCACGTAGTCAACAGCTTCCCAGGGTGTTAGGCCCCAGGCACACTCTGACTGCTGGCCAGTTTCCCTGGGCCCAACAGCGAGGTTCCCACTGGGCACCAAGTTGTCCAGGGCTGCTCTATTCCCACTGGTTTGTGCCATTCTGCAGCCAGCCTCCCTGACCCTTTGAGCCCTCTGCACTCCCAGTGGGAAGGATGAGCCAATCACTACGTGGACGATGTGGTGAGGCCAACAGGCCTCAGGGGAAACTCTCACCATCTGAGGTTTCACAAGACACTCAGCATTCGCACACAAGTGCACGTCCAAGCCCTGGCTGGGGTCTGCAGGGCAAGAGAACAATAAGCACGGCTCCCCGGGGTATTTCTCCTACTCCAGAGCCTCTGTTCCTGAGCCTCCCCCAGGGCAGAGCTTGGTGTCTGGGAGACTCCTTGGATCACCAGAGAACGTTTTGGAATCAGATCTTCCATAGGAAAGGCAAAAGCTGGAAATCAAATTGAGGCTCCAGGGGCCATCTGTCTGACTAAGTAACGCAAGAAACCCTGACTTAAATAAAGACACAGTTCAGGTCATTATTTAATGAGGAACTAGCTCAGACAGAAAACAGCCAAGCTCATCTCTGGCCATAATCATGCTTCTTCATAACTTTCTTCTGTAGACTACTGACTAAAGCAATCACATCACTTTTCCTTCTCCTGATGCGGCGCTACAGGGAACCACAGGGCCACGCAGAACAGGCCCACGCTCACGCACTTGAGGGGAACAAGTGGGGCACCCCAGCCTCTGGAAGGGAACAGGGTGAGACCTTGGCAGTAGGACGCAGGAGGCAGAGCCAGGCCCGAGGAGGAAGAGAAGCTGAGGAGGGAGAGGCGCCCTTAGGTGGAGGCCCTCGAAGGCGCCGATGGAGACAGGGCAGGCAGCCCGGCTCCCCAGGCTGCAGGGTTAGCCACGGCAGGGCGGGCCCTGGTGCCCCTGCTCGCCCGGGATGCGGGGGTGGGGGGAGGGGCCGGGAACTGCCTCGGGCTCTGTGAGCTTCTGGATTCCAGCCAGGGACCCTGGCCGGGGCCATCGGGCCCAGTGCCGACTCCGGGTGCGCGGGAAGATGAAGACCCTGGGTGCCCGGGCAGCTGGGTGCCAGGCCGGACGTAGTCACTGAACTCTTCTGCTGGGCAATGTCACTTAGCCTCGGCGTCCTAATCTGACAAGCGTGGAAGGAAGGACCTGCTCCCAAAACGGGTGTCTGTTGTGGCCGGAAATACCTTGAGGCTGAGCAAAGTGAGGCGGCCTGGAGCTTCGCTCCGGCCTCCGCCCCCCGCCCTCCCGGGAGCAGTGCACCCCAGCTCCCGCTGGTCTCCAGACTTGAGAGAGGCTGGAAGGCTCGCCTGGGAGAGGAGGCTGGGCCTGGCCGGGGAGGAGGGAGAACAGGCCCTTGGCCGGAGCGTGGGCGGGCGGGACAGAGCTGGGGGAACGCAGCCCCGAGGTCAGATGTCCGGGCGGCCTTCCAGCGGCAGCAGCTAATGTTAGCACACTCAGAGGAAGAGCTGCTCACAGGGGAAAGGAAGGCGGCGGCTCAGAGTGGGGGAAAGGGGAACCGAGTCACTGCACTCCCCCACCCCACCCCCGTCCCCCCGGGGGAAGGCATACTGAGTGCTTGCCAGTCCCCTTTCTGTCTGCCCACCTCTCTCGGGAGTAGGGGCAGTCACGTTGTCACCAGCATTTAGCTTTTAGGGAAAGGAGAACAAGAGAACCATGACGGGGACCTTCAGCAGGCAGGGAGGGGCGGCCAGGGCCCAGGGGGGCCCAAGCCTCTCCTCTCCCAAGTGTTTCCAAGCCCCCAGGGGACCTTCACCTGCAGTTTTAGGCTCTGTCCTCACTGCGGGGCCTCTCACTTCCCTAATTCCAAAGCGGCCTGTGGTGATTCATGATTTCTTTTTTAATCTGAACCCCCAACTTCTGTTATCGTCTTAGTCTGATTAGAAAACAAAAGAGAAAAGCTTTTCCATCTTTCCTGTTATTATCTTGATGGTATTTACATGAGGATGATGTTACCCGGTTAGGAAGCTGAAGCAAAACCCCCATCTTCCTCTCAAACTTGCTGGCTGTTCAGAGCAAATTCTAATCAGTTTATCTTACATTCTGTGGATGTCATCACTAGGCTGGTCTTATTTAGGGTCTTTCTTTGGTTGTTTACAGCCGTGCCTCTCCCCAAGGCCTAGCGGATTCCAGGACCACAGCCTCAGGAGCCGGGTAGGGGCGGGCGTGAGGGCCTTGGTGGGTGAACAGGGCCTGGACTTGAAGCCTGCGTCCTGGCACCCTGCTCGCCAGCTGTGTGACCTGGGCCCTCCGTCCCCTGGGCTCTCTGTTTCCTGCCTGTATAGCAGGTAGAGATGGACGAGTCCCCACCCCTCAGCAGGTTGGGGGAGGCTCCAGGAGAGGCAGGGGTGACGGCAACTCCGCAGGCCCCACACAGACTACGCTCCCATCCTCCTGCTTGCCTTCATCGTGCTTCCACCTGCACCGTGAGAGCAGAACCAGGCCAGACCTGTAACGGGCTGACAACCTGTGATGCACCCACCAACTGACATAGGAGAAGGCCGCTCTCCGAAGGTGGCTGCTGCCCATAGCTGGGCTGCCCATCCGGGAGTCCAGGGGAGGCAAGAAGAGAAGGAACACAGAAGGCGATGACTTTCCAAGAAGGAGAGGGGTGTGGGAAGAAAGGCCAGACCCCGACCTGTGAAGCCACTGAGCCCCCTTCAATGGCCATTTGCTTCCCTTGGCTTTCTCTCCTTTTTTTTTTCTGAGAAGATGAGTTTTCCTTCCCTGGCTGGGGCTGGGAGGCCGCACTCCTCCTGGCGAGGGCTCAGGCCCTGTCTCTTTGAAGACTGGCTCAGCTGACCACGGGCCCACGGGCCCTGGACCCAGCTCCACGGCCAAGCCCAGGCAGGCCCACCCCCAGATGGAACCAAGTTCAGCGGCGGCAACTGAGGCAAACAGCACAGCTGGAGCCAGAGGGGGCCTCCCTTGGGCCCTCCAGGAGGCCCTCACCCTGAGAGCCGTTGCTTTTTGGTCAGAGCTACTCTACACGAGTGCTTTAATTTCAGCGGGAAAACACCCACCAACCACAGAAAACAGAGCAACTCATACCTGCACCCCCTCAGCCGTGAACTTGAGCAGCAGAGAAGGGACTGAACGATGACGAGCTGAGAAGCTGGGCTACAGGGACCCGCATTCGCTCGCTCCAAAATATCCCCTGAACACCTGCCACGCACTAGGTCCCAGGGTCAGGCACTGGGTGTTCGGCAAGGAGCGAGAGTGACAAAGGTCCTTTGCCTCGTGAAGCTCACACTCTGGGGCAGGAGTCATTCAGTGAACGAGATCAAGATGTTAGAAAAGTGGTTAAGCGCCTTGGAAAGAAAAGGACAGGGAAACGGGGACAGGCAGTACATGGGGGTAAGGAGGTAGGGGAGGTAGTGGAATTAGATTTTAGGCCAAGTGGCCAAAGAAAAGGAGGGAGGGAGAGAGTCCTGCTAACGGGGAGCGTTCCAGGCCAGGGAAGAAGTGCACAAGCCCTGAGGCATGTAGAGCAGGGAGGCCGGCGTGGCTTGAACAGAGTCAGTGGCGGAGAGCAGCGGAGAGAGAGCACAGCGGTCACGGGGGCCAGAGTACACTGGACCTCATACATCCCAGCAGGAGTCTGGTGTTTGCTCAGCCTGAGACGGGAAGCCTGTGGAAGGCTCTGAGCAGAGGTGGGACGGTCTGACTTGCATTCCCTCTGGCTGCTGGGTAATGCAAACAGGCTACAGGAGCCAGAGCGGGGGCCAGTTCCCAAAAGAATCCAGATGAGAGAGTATGCAGGAAGGACCAGAGCAGCAGCAGTGGGGATGATGAGAGGGAATCTACTGACAGATATATATTCAACACAAGTTGGAAAGGAAGGAGTGATGGGCAGAGACCCTACTTGTCTTACGGAATTCCTTCAGCCCAAGGTGCTTCCGTGAAGGCCTGAGGAGTGGACACAGGTCTTGGTGGCTTTCACAAGCTCTTATGAGGACCTAAGACCCACCTGCCTGCTCTCGACCTGGGTGGTGGGGTAAGATTGGGGGAGAAAGCCCACTAGGTGCTAGCGTGGGGTCTCACGAGGGGCTGTGAAGGGCGCCAGGAGGGGCGCTGGGTGACATGACCCCGGACAGTGCCCCCATCCCTGACCACAGAAGCAGCAGAATCCCTGGGACGTACCCACGTGCAAAACCCCCCACAAGAGTGTTTATGCCCGAGCGGGACTGCTTTCAGCTCCCCCTGCAGGGGAGCAGCCCACCCACTTCCGAGGAATTAGGGCTATAGAAGGAGGGTGAGGAGGCCATTTTGTTCGCGGCCTAAGAAGGCCGGCTGTCTGCCTCTCTGGCCAGGCTCACCGGGCCACTTGGTCCGAGGACAACCCTTGCGGGGGGCGGCCGCCACCAGGCCCACCACCTTGGCCGCCAGGCCGCGCCTTCTTTCTCCACCGCCCCCCACTCTGGACATTGCTGAGGCGGCAGCTCTCGCTCGCACTGACCACCCCGCCTTCTGGAAACTACCTCCCTGACCGGGTGGAGACCAGAAGGAATGTGGGGCTCAGCCCGGCAGGGGCGGCAGAAGCACGCTTGGTATTATTTACCAGGGTGCTGGCCTGCCCTCCCCGCTCGCCAGAGGACTCAGATCTGGGCTGGCTACTTCCTTCTTGTGAGGGCGAAGCCGGGCTCTGGGTGACTCTGCTCCACTGCCCCTCCTGCCACGGCTCCCAGAGCTCTGCTCGCGGGCCCTCTGGGCACATCTGCTAAGGCCTCTTCCTCAGTCCACAGCCCCACCTGGATATCGGGCCTCAAAAGGGTCACCAGAGAAGCCAGGCCACCAGGTCCTTACCAGCTCAGGGATGAAGGTCCTGCACGCTACGGGGTCAGCTCCCTGCTTGTCGAGGCTTTGACTCAGGATCATCACCATGGTAAGGACCTCAGGCACTGGGCGCCAGCCCAGGGTGGGCACGAGCCATCTTCGGGTGGGCAGACTTGGGCAGAGGCGACCTCCTGGGCACCCCCCGGATGACGATGTCAGCAGAAACAGCTCCCCATCGGCTGCTCACCCGCAGGGTGGGGCTCTTCCAGGAAACGGACAAGTGTGGTCAACTCCCTGGAAAGATAAAAGAAACGCAGAGGGATTCAGGACTGGCGCAGACCAGGGCCCCGAGAGAGCCGCGCCCTCCCCTGCACGCTGGGACCCTGCTGGGGAATAGAACCGCCTCTCCGCTGCAGGAGAGGTAACCTGGCGGGGGCCACGAAGGCCGGAATTGCCTTCCCGGAGTCCTCACCCACCCCCAGGCCAGCCTTAGGGTGTCCCTAAAGCCAACACCTGGTGGGCACAACAGTGACCCAGCTCAGCCTTGTGGCACCTTTAAGACAGATCTCGGGGTCTGGGCTGCTCACAGACTGCTGTCCCCGAAGTGCGCTCAAGCCGTGTGACCTCCTACACTGAGCTAGCCCTACAGACAGCCCAAGGTCGGCTGAGGTCAGACACGGGCCGACCCTGCAGCCGGCAAGGTGGCTCCTGTTCTCCGCCCAGGTCTGAAGGAAACCACTGGAAGAACTAGGAGGGTCCATTTAAAGGCACATACTTCCCATCCTTGGAAGCACCACGATTCCGAAATGACACATTTGCAACACGGGGCGTCTCCGTCCCCTTCCTCAGAATGAGCCAAACCAAGTCCCGGCCTGCACTCACCCCTCTGAGCTCCCAGCAGTGATGGGACCCTCTCTCATCATCGTTCTACACAGCCCGGAGCATCTCCCCGACCCACCCTTATCTCTCACCAAGCAAAAGCCCAAAGAGTGCAGCCTGCAGTCCAGGTTGGGAAAATCGCTCCTTACAAATTAAGTTCTCTGATCCTATTTCCAACCCACCCTCCGTGGTTACACCTTCAGAGGAAGTCACAGAGGTCCGAGGAACCTGAAGATCATCAGGTTCCATCAAAAAGTAAAAAGTAACGATAACAACAGCTCCTAATCTGTAATTAAAATCAAACTGGTCAGTGCAGGAAAATGTTTTAGAATCTGCTGCTCTGTGTAAAAATTAATTGCACCCTGGTATTTACTTGCCGTCCAGATTGTAAATCATATTTTCCTGTTTACTTCGATTAGACTTTACAGTGGGTGTTATTGAAATTGCTCAATTACGGGCCAGCTGGCGAGCACAGGAAAATTACCTTCTACTGTTCTTCGAAAACAAGGTTCATCCAAAGTGCAAAAGCAGGGAAGGGAAGGAGGGAAATCAATACATTTTCAAAGGACTGACTGTTCAGGAGGGAGGGCCGGTGGAGTCTCCAGGCTCCCAGGTCACACTGGGAGACCTGATGCAGAGTTCCAAAGCCACATCAATCTAGAAGTGAAACGTTCTGACCAAGTATGATCTGCCCCAGCAAAGAATTTCAGATCACTCCTCCGAGTCTGGCCAGAAAGCCGAGCCAGGGATGCCAGCCAGCCCCCTGGACGCTTGGCATGGGAGCACGGTGGGCCACGTGAGCAGGGGAGTGCCCGGAGTGGTGCTGTGGACTCTCCCTTCAAGAGACGGAGACGAGGCCTGATGGAGGCCGTCTTCTCTCTAGGTGCAACCTCGATTCAGTTCTGGAGCCGCCAGCCATCACCCCAGGCCCAGGGGTGACCCACCCTCCCCATTCCCTTCTTCCCTAACAAGGCAGGAGGGTTCGCTGGTTACAAGCTCAGGTCCTGAGCCAAGCACACCTGAGCTGGAATCCCAGCTGTTGAAACGTATCGTCTGAGTGACCTTTGCCAAGTTACTTACTCTCTGAGCCTTGGTTTGCCTTTCCATACAATAGGGACAACAGTGCCTGCCTCAGAAGATGACTCTGTATCATAAGAAAAGAGAGCTTGGCTTGCTCGGTGAGAAGCCCTAGCTCATTTGAAGAACTCAATAAACAAGTAGCTACTGCCACTAGTTTCATGGGGGAGCCTGTGAGTCCCGATCTTTTCTCAGCAATGGACACCCAAGCATCTGTCCTCTCAAATTTTTTTAAAAGGGAAATTCCATCAAAACTTTTCAAAGCTAAATTCCATCAAGAGGAGACTAGCTGGGCTTCCTGGGTGGCAGAGTGGTTACAAATCCGCCTGCCAATGCAGGGGACAAGGGTTTGAGCCCTGGTCCAGGAAGATCCCACATGCCACGGAGCAACTAAGCCCGTGTGCTACAACTGAGCCTGCACTCTAGAGCCCACGAGCCACAACTACTGAAGCTTGAGCACCTAGAGTCTGTGCTCTGCAACAAGAAGCCACCGCAATGAGAAGCCCGCACACCACAACGAAGAGTAGCCCCCGCTCGCAACAACTAGAGAAAGCCCGCGTGCAGCAACGAAGACCCAACGTAGCCAAAAATAAAAATAAATAAATAAATTTAAAAAAAAGGGGGGGGGAACTGGCTGTATTATGGCCCATGCCTCTGGTGAAACAGTAGGTGGCCAGTAAGAACGATGCTGTGGAAGTCTTATCGCCACGGAAACACGTTAGCCCATCCGATGCAGCCGCTGTGTACCAAGCACGAAGCTGGATGGAGGAAGCGGTGCAGGTGTCCCAGCTCTCGCGGCTCTGCTCCCACTGGAGCCCCTACAAAAGGCCAGGTCGCACAGAGGCAGCATGACTGGTGAATACCAGAGCACCATATGCTCCTGGAAACTGGGCAGTCAGTAAACACGGCAGGCACTGGAAGGAGGAGGAAGGTCCTGCACGAGCCCTGTCTTCAGGAGTTGTGGAAAGACAGTACTGTGAACACAGGTACCACAGCTACGGAAGGCAGATGGAGGAGGGGGTCCCTGGGGCTGAGTCATAAACAGACCCCTTTGCACAGGGACCAATGACATGCAGCACTGCCTGGAAGAGCCCAGGAGTGGGGACAACCCAGACGGCCATCAGCAGATGACTGGTAACAGAAATCACAGTGTAGCTATGTAAACAAATACCATGTCACCTCTACTGCAGTGTTAATGAGGCAGTTTTAATGGTACAGATACGAAGCACTCTCTAAGATAACACTGTAAATGAAAACAGCTAGAAGAGGAGTACAGCATGGTCCCATAACCATGCAGCCCTGGAGTGGGAGAAGGCACTTTGAGTGTATAGCCTTACACACGGACACGTGCTATTTGAGGATTTCATCCAGTGCATATAACGCCTTTCTGATCAAAAAGAAAACAGGCAAGATTTCAACATGAAGGGAAGAGGCACCTGGGAAGGGGGAAGCGTGAGCGTAGGATGGCAGCGTGGCCTGTACAGGCGGGGGCAGGCGGGGGACAGTGAGCACACTACTGGCAGGCACACAGGGCACGTGGAGAGGGGGCAGCAGCAGGACATGGGGCCGGAAAGACAGAGTCACCCCAGACCAAAGGCTCCGAGTGCCAGACTTTATCATGCGGCCATAGGATGCTCCCAAAGGAGCTGGAGTTGGCTGGGTTGATCTGCTGAAAGAGAATGATTTTTTTTGAACCCTTTGCAGCACCCAGGTCGGTGCCTTGACTACAGCAAGAGCTCCACACGTTTCTGGAATCCGGCTAAATCGTAGCAACATCTGAAATGATCCGGGCACATTCTCAGACCCTGTGAGGCAAATCCAGACCATCAGAGCCTGGCACAATCTGGAATTCCCTGGGATTCCTTTGATCCATGGCATGGGCCTGGCCAAGCTCACTGGGGAATGCCAGTGCCCGTCCAGAGACTCGGAGCCCAGTCTGAGGACGGGGCCAGTTACTTCTCAGGGAGAAGCCAGGAACTCGGCCTTTGAGGGACGACTGGGTGCACAGCTCTGCCCAAGGTAAAAAGGAGGTGCCCCAGGGCCCACAGGGGGCAAGGGAAAGGCCTCCTGAGATCACCTCTGGGGCACAGATCCTGCTCTGGCCTGGTGGGTCTTCTCTTAACCCATGTTAAGAACAGCTTCTATCTACTGAGCACCTACTGTGTACCGGGCGCTTTATATATCAATACACAACAGATGTAAGTAGTAACAGTGTACAGACAGATGAATCAACTCACCTAGGGTATCAGGGGTGAGCTCCCGGGCTGTGCTTCCCACTGGTGTCCACCTGCAGCAAAGCCCCCACCCTACCTGCCCCTCCATACCAGATGCATCCTTCAAAGCCCCATCGAGCAACTACCTCGCAACCCAGCAAGTGCACTCCTTGGCATCTATCCCGGAGAAACGCCAGCTTGTGTTCACACAGACCCTGCCCATGATTGTTCGTAAGAGCTTTATGCACAACAGCCAAAACCGGAAAACCACCCAGATGTCCTTCAACGGGCGACTAGCTAAACAAATTGTGGAACAGAATCCCATGGAGCCCTCCGCAGAACTAAAAAGGGACGAACTATTGAGATCTACCTGGACGAGTCTCCAGGGAATCATGCTGAGTGAAAAATCCCGGTCCCCAAAGGCTAATTACTGCATGACTCCATTTACATAACATTCTTGAAATGACAAAATTACAGAAATGAAGACTAGATTAGTAGTTGCTGGGCATCTGAACGGGCGCTTGGGATGGGGGTGAGGGAGCCGGGGGTGGTTATGAAAAGACACCGGCAGGGATCCTTGGGATGGAAATGCTCTGTATCTCGACTGTATCGCATGGGTGTCAATTTCCTGCTTGTGACTTGTACTATAGTTTTGCAACATGTTACTGCTGGGGAAAACTGAGTAAATGGTACACAGGATTTCTATGATTTCTTACAACTACCTGTGGATTTACAATGATCTCAAAAGTTAAAAATTTTTTTTCTTCCAGTTTTTTTGAGATATGATGGACATACAGCCTTGTGTAAGTTTCAGGCGTGCAGCATCACGACCTGACTTACATACATCATGAAACGATGATCTCAATAAGTTTAGTGAACATCCATCATCTCATAGAGATACAAAGTGAAACAGAAAATAATTTTTTTCTTACATCAAAATTTTAAATTTAAAAAGCCCACTCCGTCTATGCATTTGCCAAAACTCACAGAAGTAAACACCAAAGAGTGAACTGTACTGCATATACACATAAAATTCCTTTTAAAGAAGGCCACGTGGCAGCCACTGCCTGTAGGGGATCTGATGCAGCGTGAGGCAAGGAGGTGTGCTAAGGGACTGGGCAGCCTCCCCCTCACCTCCCAAGCCCCTTAACTTCAGTTTCCTCATCTTTAAAATGAAAGTGAGGGGGCTTCCCTGGTGGCGCAGTGGTTGAGAGTCCGCCTGCCGATGCAGGGGACACGGGTTCGCGCCCCGGTCCAGGAAGATCCCACATGCCGCAGAGCGGCTGGGCCCGTGAGCCATGGCCACTGAGCCTCTGCGTCCGGAGCCTGTGCTCTGCAACAGGAGAGGCCACACAGTGAGAGGCCCACATAGAGAAAAAAAAAAAAAAAAAAAAAAAAAAAAGATAAAATGAAAGTGAGAACACCTTTGCTCTGGGGGCTGCTGGAAGAGTCAGGTAAGAAAATGTGTATAAAAGAGCGCAGCACAGAGAAGGCCACCGACACCGGTGCCCACTCCCCAGGGTACACATGGATGGTCAGCGGGCACCAAGCGACACTGCCCGTGGTTAGTGAGAGGCCTCAACCCAGCCCCGTGGCACCCTGGCCCCAGAGCCCCCTCCGCCCCCTCCCAGCTGCACTCCCAGCCCCCGCCTCCCTGAGGACCAACTATGGGCTGGGCTCCTCTCATTTCATCTCTCGAATTCCTGTGAACAGGCATTGCTATTAACAGTATTCCCATTTTCCAGATGAGAAGACCAAGGCTCCAGGAAAATGAATCAAGCATTTGCCCAAGATCCTACAGCTAGCAGGGGTGAGGGTGAGATCTGAATCCAGGTCTGTCTCCTCAGGACACCGCAGGGACAGGGGGCAACTTTACTTTCTCACACGGGTCCTTCCTAACATGAAACTTTCTTGCTTTTGTTCTGCAGTCTTCAATGTGCCTTCGGGCGTCTGCAACCCTCGAACCCAGCTGTCTGATATCACTGTGGTTGAGACTCTCGGCTTCTGGCAAATGGGAACCCTGCCCGGTGCGCGCTGAACGCCTTTATATATGCAAAAAAGTTTTGCAAACTCTAAGAGTCTATATAACTCTTCAGAAGATTACAGGAGTTTACCAAACGTTTCTGTCATGCATTTTGAAGAGCCACCCTTTAAAGAAAAGAAACTGACCACGCTGGAACTCGCCCAATTAAACGTTTCCTTCTTTTAATATCCTTATCCTGTGTTTACTACTTGTACAAGTTGGTTTTATAGCAGAAGAATATCTCACCACCCCAACACAGGACTCAGAGCAAAACCTAAACATAACCTTGGCCGCTGACAGTGATTTTCCTGATGGCCCAAGCAAGTCATTCCTTTCAGAGCTTCCACTTCCCCCTCCCATTAAGCAAAGGAAATGGGAGAAAAACAGCAATTCTACAAGGTCTTTGGGAAGGCTGCATGCACTTTTAAACTTTCGTAACTTCAGCTGTTGGTGTGACAAAAGCAATCTGTGGGCAGGATCTAGAAGCAAATTTATGAACATGTGGGGAAGGGCATCTTTCAGAGGGTCATGCTGCCTTCTGCCAGATCCTGTGACAAACCCATGGAAGGGTGGAGCAGGCAGAAGAATCCTCTGGTCGCAGTCAAGGCTCACATCTGCCAAGAGCAGGGAAGTAAATCTGTCCGGGGATGCCTTCTGCTTGCTGCTAAGGCATCTGAGTTTAAAGGATACAAGTTAAAAGCTGCCTAGGAACTTTATCAACAGCCCGTACCTTCCCAGAACGAGTTGACATTGGAAAGAGAGTCTGGAGTTTCAATAAGAGAACATGCCCGGAGAATGTGTTTCCCAGACGGCAGTGGAACATTTAAACTAATTCCCTCGGCCCAGGTTCCCAAGTCTTCAGGTCCTCCTGAAAAATAACTGATCAAAGACAGCTATGCCTTCACCGCCTGCAATACACCGACAGAAAAAGAGAGACAGATGAAACCTCTTAAGTCAATACTTTAACACCAAGGACATGTTTGATACCAAACATTACTGATTTAAGGAAACTCCACAATAGAGGCAATAGCCAGAAAAAAAACACATTTTTGTTCACCATTTTCCTAGTACCTTCCTGGTCTGTATCTGTGGAAATAACAGGTGACACGGAGTCTACCTTTTAACAGTGCATGAATAAAATAAGAACAGCCACTGCAGCAGTGCCAGGCCCCAGGCTTACTGTATCCTCAGAGGAGCCCTACGAGTGGGCATTACTGTTATTCCATTCTACAGAGGGACAAGCTGAGGTCCAGGCCCAAGGCCACCCAGTTGTAAAGGGTGAAACAGGACTCAAGCCACATCCGCTGAATTCCAAAGTCTTTGAACCACCAAGACTTCTACTCCAGGATCCGTAAACTGTGTCCTAATTATCCCGTAAGTATTTGATTTCTCAAACTGACCAAAAGCTGAAGCACAGATGCTGGGTTTGCAAGACACCTCTTCCCTATAAGCTCTTCCTGTGGTGCCCCAGGCCACACCTCAACCTTCTGGACTTAATGATGAACCGGCACTAGACGTTCCACTGAGGCAGGGAGTGGGGAAGTGAGAGGGTAGGGGTGAAACATAAAGGCACTGATTCCCATCCCTAACCACATGGAGGGGCAGCCGTGCCGGGTGCCGTGCAGAGGTGAAGTACATTCCGGGAAAGCCAGGGTGCCCCCAGGCCTGGGGGATGGTTCTGGCTCCTCACTACATCAGCCGGGATCTGTGTCCATAGGCCCCCCTCTCCCTGGGGCTCTGCTGCCCCTCCCCCAGAGCTCCCCCAACTCCCGTCCTTCTCCCCAAGCCCATTTCCAGGGTGTTCACGGGGAGCCCGCCCTCCACACATGTTGTCTGGGTGTGGCCCTGCCTCAGGCCTCCTCTGGTCTCAGCACAGAGCCTGTCACAGCAGGAACCTGAGTCAACAACACACCTGGGGACGAGCACTGAACTCGAGGCCCGGAAGTCACACTTCCCCTCCAGCTCAATCCTGGATGAGCTGTGGCACCCTGGGCGAGTGATAGAACTTTGCTGAGCTTTGTGATCTGTAAAAAGTAAGCCTTGTTCTGCCCCCGCGAGTGGGAAGTTCAGGAAGGAAAGGTCTGCAGAGTGGGGCACCTGAAGAGGGGCCAGGGGTACTGAGGTGAGTCCTTCGGTGAGCACAGTTCGAGCAGAGAGCAGGCCCTTACTCAGCACGTGCGAACTAGCTAACACAGACCACGTCTTCACAGCTACAGCACAGGTGGCTGGGCAGGGGAACGGAACATGCTTGGGACTCCTCTGAGCACCTCGCTGGGAGATGTAGCTGCTGGACAATCAAGTCCATTATTGAGTCTCATGTTCACCCTGGTTCCTGTCTGCACGTGACACGTGAGGAAACTGGGCTCAGAGAGGCAGTGCAACCTGGCTAAACCACACAGCTGACATGCGGCTGCATCAGACTCTCAGGGGGGGCTGTGCAACACTGTCTTGCTGCAAGAATAAAGCATCTGCCGTCCTTAGAGACAGCATGCTTACCCCACCCCTGATTCCTCGCCCCAGAGTAAGGTGTGTCCTTGGAGGTGTTTTCTTCAGCGACTGGGGTGAATATACATTCCCTGGACTAGACCTTCAGGTAATCAAAGGCCACCGAAGGCCCACACTCAGGAAAGGACTGGCAGTCACATTACCTGGCTGGAAAGGGACCCACCCTGTGCCCTGGGCTGAACAAAGTGGCCCAGGCTCCCTTATGAGACTGTCTTAATGGAGGGGAAA
The DNA here is from genome assembly GCF_937001465.1 of Orcinus orca. Taxonomy (NCBI): domain Eukaryota; kingdom Metazoa; phylum Chordata; class Mammalia; order Artiodactyla; family Delphinidae; genus Orcinus; species Orcinus orca. The sequence goes on from NC_064572.1 coordinate 83,172,206, forward strand.
CAAAACAAAACAGTAAATGAGCTGTTGAACCAAACTGGGAGTCTGTTCTCTGGGACTTTACACAGTCACTCTCCCAGTGTTGTAGGGATTTGCTGTGTTTTTAAGCAAATAACATTTCAAGAGGAGGGGGAGGAAGAACATTATTCAGGGACATGAAAGTGTTGAGACCCAGAGCCAAAACAAATGTGAACATGGGAACGAGGCAGCCTGTGTTGCTTCTTGAAACTCAAGCCAACTGCATGCATGACGTGTCAAGAGCTCATTCATCAATGAGAACTAACTGACAGGCAAGTTTCCTATATGCGGCCCTGCAGTTCTCGCTACCATTCAAGTCCTTTAAACCTGCCAAACCCTACAAGAGAAGAGCGTCCTATGGACTAGGATCTGCAGAGCAAACTCAAAAGGAGGGAAATGAGGGGTGGGGGGGAGAAGAACCAGTACTTACTGAGGGAGCACAGACTAGACACCGCCTTGTCCTCCAGACCAGGATGAGGGAGAGAAGGGGAGAGAACAGGGGACGGTGAGACACAGCAGGGACCCCAGAGATAATCTACTGAAATGTTAAGCCACTTATGGCCTAAGACGACCATGACCCCTTCTTCAATCAGACCTATTTACAAGTACAGTGAATTTAATCAAACCATGATTTGAAACCAAAAGAGATGAGGGGTTAAAAAAAAATTAAAGAAGAACAAAAATAGAGAAGCCCAAACAAGAGGCAGTGTGGCCTGTGTGAAGACAGCAGGACTTGGGACACATGGGTTCTGGCCCTGCCTCTGCCACCGAGCAGCTCTGGCCCGTTTGCCAAGTCACTTCCCCTGTCTGGCCTCAGACCCCTCACCTGACGAATGGAAGACCGGCTCAGACGGGCTCTGTTTCTGCCAAGTGAGCATCGACGTGCAGCCATGCATCAGCTGTGTGGCTCAGCCAGGTCACACTGCCTCTATGAGCCTCAGTTTCCTCACCTGTGACATGCGAACGGGAACCCGAGGGAGCAGGAGACTCAGTCACGGAAGGGGCTGCGTGAGCCGCGAGAGGGTGGGAAGGGCCGATGATGCCCGTCCTGCAGCCACTGCTCTGGTGGCCGTGTGTCAGCTGGCCTTCCCGGTCCTGCCCAGACCTGACCTCCAGTGTTCAAGGTCGCAGGAGACCAGACAACAGCAAAGGCCAAACTCTCACTGGCCGCCATCATGAGCCTCAGCCGTGGCCTTCCATATGGCCGAGTGGAGAGTGGGAAGCCACCTACATATTCCTTCGGGGCAGGTAACCGGGAGGTGGGGTTGCCCCCCTCTCTTACGTACCTACAGGCACGAGTGGGGAGGCTTGCACAGGTGCATTCTCCAAACTCAGTCCTTAAGCACACCAGGGTACCTTGGTGTCTTTCAGTGACATTAACAACATTCAGAATAAGGAGTTTCTTAGAAGGCGAGGAAGTTAGTCACTTACCGGTTTTCACACCTTCATCTCCTACCTCCTGCTACAAAAACAGCCGCTTCCTTTGCAAAATGTTTATGGACTTTAGGGCCCAGAGACAGCAACGTTCTCTCCCTCCTGCGGGATGACCTACCCTCACCCAGGCTGCACGCACGCTTCATGCCAGTGTGGTCCCAGGAGCCCCTCGGGCAGGGGGAGCGTCCCCGTTCCTGCCCGGCCACACACCAGCACTGCCCTCACAGAAGCCCCAGGCCGCTGCACAGAGCAAATGGAGCCTCCCAGCAGCTGGCACCGGGGACACAGCTGGGAGGCAGCCTCTCTTCATCTCAGGGACCTGGGGGCTGGTGGCCTCACACGGTGACACAAGCATCACACTGAAACACGGGCGGTGACGCAGGAGGGGACCAGGAGCTCTGTAAGAACTGTGAGGGACACGAGAACCAGGTTTCCCATCTGCCACCCACTTGGAGGTCACACCCTGATCTCACCTCGAAGACCAGGACTTCACCCTCCTGATCCGACCGATTTTACAGGGTCTGGTATAGAAATTAATCAGCCGGGCTAACCAATCTACACTGAGGCTTCCGCCTTCTCCCCTGCCCCCCACACGGCCAGCTGCACCGCACAGTCAAGAACGCTGTCATCTGCCAAAACAAAACTCTTCAGAGAGACTGCCAGACAGGTCCGTCATAACGACAGGTATCCGTGAGCTCCGGGGCACCTCTCAGTCAAATTCCCAAAGCCATCTCTCTGGTGCCTCCCAGGGGGCTTCTGAAGGGCGGGACAAACTCTACTAAGATGACTCTGACATCAGCTGCAGCATGGTGGCGAGGGAGCCGTTCTAAGTGTAACAACGGCCATCTGCCTGCAGAAGGACCTCAACAGCACCAGACTGTTGACTCTTCAGGAGGAGAAAGAGGCTCCTGTAAGAAGGGCTGCCCTGAGGTCCTAATTCAAAGCAAAGCCCAGAGATTCGGCTCTGAATCACTTAGCACTGTTCAGGGACCGAACAGAAGGAGCCTGGGAGCAGCTGCGTGTGGGTCTTGAGCTCCTGCTTCACCTTCTGGCAGAGTGTGCGGGCAGGAGAAGGGAGGGGCGCCTCATTTGCAAACCCATCTCCACTTCCTCTAAGCATCCTGGATATGACAACCCCGGCCTCCCGGGCTCAGAGCAAAGACCTCGAGGGGGTTAAAGAGGAAACGATATGGCCAACCAGATTCAAGCCCTGCTGAACTCTTCCAGAGCCTTGGTGGGGTGGGGGGGGTGCTAATCTTGACAGCTCTAAGTGAGACTCAAAACACCCTCAGAGAGTTTTACCTTCCAGAGGTGAGCAGATCATCGTCATCAGAAATGGCCCAGGCCCCGGAAGAAACAGAGGTTCACTCCACTGTTTGTCCACAACATATCCCAAAGTACCTGAAAAAGCAGCAAATGTGCCCGCGGCCGCTGTAACTGTCGTGTTATTCTCATCGTCCTCTAGGGGAGCCATCGAACCGAGTTTTGGTGCCAGCTTGTCCTGCCCTCAGGAAGCTCATTTCACTAAGTCAGCAGCAAAACTCTACAGCTAGGCCTCGGAGCACCTCCCACACCCACCAGCGAGCTGGCCTTCGCCTCGCCTGGAAGGAGCCTCACCCGGAAGGAGCCTCATCTGGAGGAGTTACCAAACGTGCGAGAGCAGGAAGGCTACAGCTGACACAGGTAACACCAGCCTCCTTGACCAGGAGTAAGCCCAGGGGAGGCGGGCATAAATCATCAACGTTCTCAGAGTTAACAATAACGATAATCAAGTTAAAAAAAAAAAAAAGCTGTCAGACTGAATAAGGGGACAAGATGAGAATGGATGAAATGTAACAGGTACTGGTCAGGGCCCAGCATTTAGACACCAAAACCAAGTTTCAGGTGTGCTAGGTGAATAGTTAACAGCAGGCTGTCCTCCCTGAAAAGCCTGATAGGACAGGAGTTGTGCACAAAAGCATATGTAAGTCACAGGCCCTCTGCCCAAGGAAGTAAAAATTATTAACTGATGCATGAGTGAAATGAAAAGTAAAATAAAATGCACTAAGAGGCAGAGTACATTTTAAAAGACAAATTACACGATATCATAACAGGGCCTTCTACGGTTCAAAAATGAGCACCGCAGGGCTTCCCTGGTGGCGCAGTGGTTGAGAGTCCGCCTGCCGATGCGGTCGGCATCGGTCCGGGAAGATCCCACATGCCGCGGAGTAGCTGGGCCCGTGAGCCATGGCCTCTGAGCCTGTGCGTCCAGAGGCCCACGTACCGCAAAAAAAAAAAAAAAAAAAAAAAAAGAGCATCGCAACCTTGATGGGGTGGGTGCAAAGCCATGCTAGGATCTCCTCCTCCCAGTCCGTGGTGGGTGTTCTTCCCGGGCAGATTCTTTTATGAATTGATACATCAATTATGAATAAATCGACAAAACATTTGCTAGAGCCATGATGTTCATGAAGCACAAAGCCTGGCAAGTGCCTGGAAGTGGCATCCACGTCCACCAGGCCCCAGCAGACAGGGCTGGCAAAGCTGCTCTGCAGGCCCCTGGTCTGGCCTTGCCTGGCCGCTGTGAGTGGTAGGAGGGTCAGAGTCTGGCACAGGTGCCCAAGGAGCAGTCCCTCCGAGCAATGTTGACCACACCCCTGGGTGAGTGGTGTTTCACGAGCCCACGGTGGGTCCGCTTTCTTAGAGGGGTCAGTGATGGGAGGCAGCACCAGAATGAAACAGTTTCTCCCCCAAATTCTCAGCAGAACCCAATTCAAAAGTCACTTGCCTTCCACAAAGAGGAACAGGGCAACTTCTAGAGCGAGGAAGCAAAATATAAACTGGGCCAATGTCTCTGTGCCATTCTACTGCCATCCTGGCGGCTCTCCTCCTGAACCTCAGGACCCTCAGATGCCAAGTTAACCTGCCCTACAGATAAGCCTGCTTGGGTGCAAAAAAAAATATGCGCCTTCAGCACAGATAGGACAGAAAGCAACTTAACTGCCTAACAGTAAGGACAGGATAAACAAATGTCCCGACATCCACGCAAAGGACAAAATGCAGCTTTTCAAAAGGCCTGATAGGCGCCAACAGGAAACCATCTTCCAGTCGAGCGTTAAGTGAAAGAGCAAAGACACACAGTGGACACAGTAAGCTCCTATTTGGGTAAAACTAAATAAATGTAACAATAATACAGAAGAAACTTAATATCAAGAGTCTTCAGGGAGAGGAAGTGGGTTGCTGAGAACAAAGGGGAGAGGAGACTCTTCAAGGAATACCATTTTGTACATTTTGAATTTTGAAGGTACGACCTATGCAAAAAATATCTAAATTTTTAAAAATCAAAATTGTATATATATATATACATACTTGCGCATCAATGGAATCTCTCTGGGAGAACAAAGAAAAAGGCGACAGGAGTTCTTCCAGAGACAGAAGCAGAGGTGTATATGAGGGACAGGGATGGGGGGAGAGTTACTTTTCACAGCTGAGTTTGTAACAAGCGCATATACTGCCTATTCTTAAAGACTAATTTTCACACACAGAGCTGCTTATAGCTCCCCAAACACCCCACACTGTTCCACGTGTCCAGACCTTCGCTCACACTGGGCCCTCTGGCTAGAACTTGCTCCCTGCTTCCCCCTGCTCCCCTCTCAGCCTCTTCAGCCTCCAGCTGAGCTAACTACTCTCAGCTTTTAGACTCCGCTCAGGTGTCTCCTCCTCCAGGAAGGCCTCGCCCAAACTGCAGAGTACGAACCAAAGGAGCATGAAATGAACTGGCAGTGTGTCCGTCTCCCCCATTGACTGCAGCGTTCGGGAGGGCACGAGCCCAACCACGGTCCCCGGAGTCCCAGGACCTGGCACAAAGAACAGCTCTCAGGGAATGTTTGCTGAACCAAAGAACACATTCACTACATTAAGTCAGTTCTCAACTTTCCTGATGCCAAAAGCTATTGAAACCTCTTGCTTGTGGGGTTTCCTACAGCTATCAAAATTGTGTTGTTAACACTAATTCGAAGCATTACACCTCCTGGTCCACGGAGGGGCTGGGCTCAAAGCTGTCTGGGTTCCACAGCAGCAGAGCACAAGCAGAACCTGTGGTTGGCACAAAATCACTCTGTCTGATACCGCTCACCTCCTGGAAACTTGCAAATACTCATCAGAGGCTCCTTGCTTGGGCAGGCGGGCGGGCAGGTGGCCGGCCCTTCGCACTCCCAATCCCAGGAAAATCTCGGCCCAGGGTGTTCCCTATGGTTTTGTTTCCCAAGTTCGGCCTTTAGGAGAAAGCACCTGGCTGCCCTCAGGGCTTGCTGGGAGGCAGCACCCCTACAGGCCAGCGTCTCCTGAGAAGGAGGGGGGCCTGCACGGTGAGCACGATGGGGTCGAGGGGCAAGATTATCCGGGAGAAGTCAAACGTGCACGTGATGCTGTGCTCCTGAACGAAGGGCATCTTCTCTGAGGGACTTTAAATCAACAGGCAGATCCTGTGCACACCCTGCGCTGTGTTTCTCTCGTCATTTCCTCATGGTACGAGAGCCCCAACCCAAGTCCAACACCCCCCGGGCTGGCTGTACCAGGGGCTGAGGCAAGAAGGCAGGTAGGTGTACCAACCAAGTTCACACAAACCAAGTGTTCAAACAGGTTTACCGCAAGGCACGACGAGTGCCGGGGGGGATGCAGGCTACGGGACAGGAGTGAGCTGTGACCCAAGCAGGGAGGTAAAGGTCTGGGGAGGGGTCCTAGAGAAGGTGGCATGAGTGTCGGACTTTGCGGGCAGATAGGAGTTCAACAGCCGGAGACAGAGCGAGGGGCTCCCCAGAGGAAGCCCATCAGTGACGCGTCCAGCACCCCAGGGAGCTGGGAAGCCAAGAGGTGAGGCCCCTTCCCAGATTCGGGTGGAAGCAGCCCCGCGCCGCCCAGCCGGGCACATGTCCGGCTGATGCCCGCGCCCCTCACAAGGCCTTGGGCCCGGGGGGGGGGCTCCGCCATCCAGGGCAGCCTCAGCGGCACCAGCCTCCCCACTCCTGGCCCGGCCCCACCTCGCCCGGCTCCCCTCTAGCTCTTGGGGGTCTGCCCCGCCACACCTGTCCTGCTCTGCCTTGTGCCGTTGAGAGCACCAGGCCAACAAGCTGAGCCATAAGGGGCACGAGCAGGTGCTTTACTCAGCCGAACGGAGCCAGGCGACCCAGGGGATCCTCACAGGGGATCAGAAACCACCCCCCTTCACAAAACGGCAGCATCAAGGTACACAGCCGCAGGACAGTTATTTCCATCTCCCAGTGCACCAACAGCCCCGGCGCTGACCCACACCGCTAGCCCAGAATGCCGACAGACAATACAGCAATTGTGTCCTCCCTTGGGAAGGGGGAGTGGCCACCTCCAGCCCCACATGAGAATGTCACGATCGTCTCGGACTCCCGAGCTACAAATATGTGATCAAGGCATGTGCCGAGCACGCGCTCACCACGTGTTTGCATGGCTATGAAAGCACAAGGGCCGATGTGCTTCAGCTGCCGGGGACTAGGTCTGGGGGCGGCAGAGGACAGGGTAACGAAAGGAGTCAGAAAAACAGCACAGAAACGCTTCATTCAAAACCATGACTGCTTTATTGTCCCCTAGTTTTTGAGGAGTGGGAGTGGAAGGGGGGACACTCCTTTACAAAACAAAACTGCAAAGCGAAGCAACATTGCTGACTGCCGTCGCCTCCCAGCTATTCCATCCTAGGCTAAAGACAGGAAAGAGGCAGTGATTTCAGATTCACTCTGGACAACTGAAAACCAAAAATGAGATGCAATCAATCTTCGCAGGCAGGCAACCACCACTGACAGCTCAGATCCGTACAGCCTCCAGCTGACGCTGTACGGACGCGGGCACATCACTTCCGGGCTCTGGGCCTCAGGTGCCCAGTTGTAACAAGAGCTCTTTCACTTCCAGAAGCCCAAGCTGGGCTAATCTGTTGGCAGGTAAGAGAAAGAAGGGATAGAGCACCTGATTCTGGGCATGGTTGGTGCCCCAGTTCCCATCACTACATGCGGACACGCATTTCAGGACACCTGAGTCAAAGGGCACCTCAGCCTCAGGACTGATACCTGGAAAGTCGAGCAACATGAAGGGAACAAGCTGCCCAGGAGGAGGCAGGGTTACCCAGCACCTCCATGCCAGATGTTAGCTCAGCCAAGTGCGGCCTTTCTTTGATGAGAATGGGTAAAATAAACCTACGTGGGAAACCAAAGTTCAAAACTCAAAATCATCAATGTTGCCTCCTCTGGTATCCAGGGTCCAGATTAACGGGGTTGGAGGCAGGGGCAGAGAGTGGGTTAGAAAAAAGAATTACCTAAAGGTAGAAAATAAATGTTTCTCCAACTATTATAGTGAGAGTCTAAAGATAAACAGCTTCCATAAAAATGGCTGGTGTCTTACTCTGCTGGGGCTGCTGCAACAGAATACCATCAACTGGGTAGCTCATAAACAACATTTATTTCTTGAGGTTCAGGACACTGGGAAGTCCGAGCTGACAGGCTCTTCTTCATTGATGGTCATTTTCTCATGCATCCTCACATGGCAGAAGGTCTGAGGCCTCTCTCTCTGGGGTCCCTTTTGTAAGGGTCTAATCCCATTCGCGAGGGCTCCAACTTCATGACTTGGTCACCTTCCCAAAGGCCCCACCTCCTAATACCATCACTTTGGGCTTTAGGTTTCAACACACAAATTTGGGGGGGATATAGACATTCGGTCCATAGCAACTGGAAAATGAAACATCTTTGGACATCTAGGGTCCAGTTTCCCAGGTGATAAGATGCAAAGCTTTGTAAGCATGTACCTCTGCACAGCAGGAAGTAAAAAGGGAGAGCAGGCTCATACGCAGGGCAGGCATTCGAGTCACCGGCTGGGACCCAAACCCTTGCCGGGGTAAACACTGGAGCGTTTGGCGCCTGCTTCAACAATGTGGTTCCAGTGCAGTGGTTCTCAAAGTGTGGTCCCGGAACCAGCGGCTAGCAGCCTCACCTGGGAGCCTGTTAGAGATGCAGTTTCACTCTCCACCCCACACTGACTGAAGCAGAGACTCTCTGGGTGGAGTCCGGCAATCAGTGTTTTAACAAGCCCTCCAGGTGAGTCTGGTGCCCCCGAAAGTTTGAAAACCAATGTTTTAGTGGATTTGGTACTTAGAACCCTGATACTTGGGGGGACAATTCTGCAGATGAAAACACTGGGGTCCATCAAGGTTAAGTCTCTTGCAAAAGACCATGAGGTCAGAATCGGGTGGAAGCCCTAGGCCCCACCCCCAGCCCTTCGTCTAGGCCAGGATGCGGGGACCTAGATAAAGATGACCCAGTGCTTGTCCTTAAGGAGTTCCCAGCACCCCCTAGAATGCACTCAAGAACACCAGTGGGGCGGGGCCTTCGGGGTCCTTCTCAGAAGTCTCAGCCCAGTGGAATCAGGGGGCGGACAAAGCTCCCAGGCATGGAATGGACTGGCTGGGAGGGGATGAGGAAGCAGATGAGGATGCCACATTTCTGCTGCAGATCAGGGGGCCAGGAGGGCTTTCAGGCAGTGGGACTTGTGGCCCACATTTCTCAAATTCAGCCAACAACCCAGAATGACACTAAGAAGCCCAAAGGTTGACAGTGTAGTGAAATGTGTGAGAATCAGAAGAAAAAAAAAATTGTTTGCAGAATATTTGCCACAAGAGGAGGAAAAAATGGGGTTGAGGAAAAAAAGTAAACGAAAGGAGTGATGATGTTAAATATTTGGAGGAATCTGGGAAGAAAAACTCAATTCCTGAAAGAATATAAATCGCCATTGGGAGGCTCTTTACTTCCACTTGCTTCACCGAGTCTCTGTCGGAAAGAATAAGCTAAGAGGCTCTGAGAAGCGTGTTCTCATTCACCCTAAGACATTGTTCTCTTTCAGCCACCAGCAGAAGTTATCTACTTGATATGTGGCCACTAGACTGCCTGTCAAGATAATTTAGAGATTAAATCTTTGTTTAAAAAGAAAAAATCTCGCAGCATCTGTTAAAATCATGGAAGCACTTTTGGACTAAGAAGATGAAACTGGGTGAAGCACCTGAGTGACTTTAGCGGGGCTGGGGGACAAAAAGGATCCCCAAGTCACCTGGCATCGCAGGGCAACCGGAATGAACTCTGGGGTGGAGACCGGCTTCCAAAGAGTCAGGCACCTTGTTCGAGGAGCTGACCCCGAGCCGCATCAGGGGTTACATCAGGAACAGCAAGGGGAAAGCTCCACACAGATGAACGAAGCACTTCCCCTGCCCTGAGCCCGGCTCATCTCTGTCAGTTTCCTTGCAGGTGGAACAACAGGCCAGATAACGGAGGGAGTGACCCTGTGCAAGGGGCATTTCCACCACAGCCCCGCCTTGCACCATACAACCTGGGGGGCCAGAAAACCTGAATCTACCTTCTGAACGTCTTGTCCACTCCAGAGATCTCCAACTCAAATGCCTTCTAGAGCCAAGCAGGGAACAGAAACGAGTGAAACGCGCTGGGTGGAAACTGTGACGCAGAGCCGGGGACGTGGCCCGGGGAGGGTGGACGGCTAACACTGTGCGGCTGCAGGGGAAAGCGGGCCCAGGATAATATGAAAGATCTGATGCGTCAGGAAAAGCTGAAAATCCCACTTTTTAAATGTTGTCAATACATGCAAAAATGCATAAAGCATCATGGGGGCCAAACAAATCTTGCCCAAGGACCACATCTGGCCCCCAGACCACGAGTGCACAACCTCTGATCTAACAGACACTGATTATTCAAGCTCTGAAATCGCCCAGACAACTGCATTACACCTTGGTTTGAAGGGCCCTGTGGATTCGCCCATGCTGAGCACCCCACAGTCACGCATATCCATCTGCATCACTCCTGGCTCCTTCCGAGCTAGAGGAAGGCCTAAAAAGGACTAGAAAGCGCAGACTGTCTGAAATCCTGAGCACATCAAAGCAGCACCACGATACTCCCGATCCCGGACAATGGAGGCCTGCCTTCCCACGCACATGCCTGCAGAGGTGGGCGAGCTGCGGCACCACTGGGGGCAGAGGAGGGCCTGGGACCCGCCCCTGTCCTCACCAGGAGAGCTCCCTTCAGACCTCGCCCACAATGGGGGATCAGGGAAGGAAGGCGTTTCCATGCCAAATTCTTTAAACAAATCCAAGTAAACCCAGCAGATGGAAGAGACGATTCTGGATCTCTGACGCCTACAGATGGCTGGCTTTGGTCGGGTCATCGTGAACAGAACAGATGCTTCCTCCATCACAACTCCTGCACAGAACACAGGATTCTGTTTTGATGACATCTGTGCAAGATATAGAAATGAGAGGGGGGTTTCCTGCCTTTTATTTCATAACAGCCCTGGACAAACGAAGACTTCTTGTACCATAACAACACAGTCAAAGGAAAGCTCCACGAAGTAGGTTTTCTTAAATGTCAACCCGCAGAGCAACCTACTTCTCTGCCCACAGGCCATGATAAAAATGCGAGTAGGGAGCCCATCCAGAGGAGGAAAAGATTCCTCTTTCAAATGGCAGCATGGTCCATGATGGGGGTAACGCCGGGTATGGAGGAGATGAACTGGGGTCCAAGCCAGGCTCTAGCCTGTTAGGACCTGTCCTCTCAGGGATATGCCGGGAGCCCAGCTCCTCCCGGTGGGGCGGAGCTCATTATCCAACAGCCGACTGTATGATGATCAGATGAAATACAGGCACAGTGCTTGGCACATAGCAGGTGCTCAACAAACACCAGCTCTCTAAGTAACAAACAACTTCCACTGTAAACTTCTTTGTGCCAGGGTTCTTTCCAGGCACATGCAACGTATCCCCTTTTCTGGGTGTTGAGACAGCAGTGAGCAATTCTGCGCACAGCCCAATCTGCCGTGCTCTCAGGTCCCCACCGGCTACAGAAGGCAGACCCAGGAGACCATTCTGAGTGGCTGGCTAAAGGCAAGAAGAGTGTCAGAGGGGGGCGCACAATCAAGTCTGGGCTTCCAGGGCTATTCTTTCCCTTTTTAAAGCAAGAGCGAAAAAAAAAAAAAAAAAAACTCTGTGTGCATCCTCTTAACTCCAACTTCCTCCTTACCAAGCACTTCTTTCATGCAACTGTTCTATGGCTAAATGCACCAGACTTATCTGGTTTTCTCCCTTTTTCACTCTTGCCCAAGGTCCTGAAAGCTCCGCCTGATATCTTAGGCTTGCATTTTGGAGAAGTTTCCATCCTGACTGTAAAGGGAGTGTGCACTGTCTAAGCCGGGAAGATTCGTGCAGACTGGACCCATGTAAACCCAACATGGAGAGGTCTAGCCGTTCCCAAGAGCAGGAATGGACTGGACTCCTGACAAAATGCAGCATCTCATTAATGCAGCTAGCCCGGGGCCAGGACAGCCCAGCGGTATACAACCACGCAGCTTTTCTCCACACTCAGTCTATCAGCGCACACCAACGGCAAGGAGATGGTTCCAGCACCGATGCATTACTTACAGTCAGGCCCAATGAACAGAGTTCAAATCTATGTTCTCCACATTTGCCTTCACACCTCAAAATGACTCCACCTCTAATTATAGCTTCCAAAGAGACTCCTATTAGGTAACATGGGAACGAAGCAAGAAACGAGCTACAGTTCAGCCCAGCTCCCAGCTGGTCAACAGACTGTCCCAGTGTTGCAGCTGATGTCATTTTAAGGAGAAAGCCACGTGATGCTGGCTGGCAGAGGGGCCTGGAACTTGTCTTCCTTCCTCATGCTACACAGTAGCCACCATTCTGAATGAATAAAGTAGTTCCTTATCTGTCGCCCATGGAAAACATGGCCACATCATCAAAACAAAAATGTTCCCATCCCAGCACAGTAGGAACAGTGGTACAACCCATCGGGTCCAGATGATCCAGAACAGAGCACGATCTGAATACAGGGAAGTTTGGATTTCTGTGGCTGTCCGCAGGGCCCGGCGCGCGCACGCACCCACACATGCGCACGCACACACGGGGTGGGAAGGGGGAGTGCTGGGTGCAGCAGAGCTGATGCGGCCGCGGGTCCAGGTGAGTCAGGAGCTGGGGTCACAGGCTGGAGGGTAGCAGGGCTGAGGGGGTCCTCAGGTAGCAACTGGTCACCTGCAGTTGGTGACCATGGCCTGCACGGTGTGGCTGGCTTGCCCACGGTCACATGGAAGGTGTGGGGCAGCTTCTTCACTCCAGGCCCAGGCCCCCTCTGTCATGTCACACATTTTCCATCACCTCTGGGTCAACGGACTCATTATCCATTCTGTGCTCTGGGGCCAGGAAAGTCGGTGTCCTTTCTTTCACTGGAATGCCTCCTCTACACTTGTGCTTCCCTCAGATTTGGATTTTCCACACACTGACAGTCTAGTACACCTCTGCCCCCCGGAACTTTCTGTGATGCTGGCTAAGTTTTATATCTGTGCCGTCCAACCTGACGGAGAAAAGCTGCACGTGGCTACTGAGCACGTGACGAGTGGCTAATGCAAGTGAAGAACTGAACTTTCTATTCCATTCTATTTTAAATTTAAATAATCACAATTGTGTCAATTATCCCTCAATAAATCTGGAAAAAAATTTAAGCAGTTACATGTGGCTAGCGACTACCATATTGAACAGCACAGGTCTGGAGTACAGAGCATCCTTATAGGGACGGGGTCAGCACATTTTTTTTCTGTAAAAGGCCAGACAGTAAATATCTTAAGCTTTGTAGACCATATGGTCTGTCACCACTGCTCAGCTCTGCTGTGGCAGCACAAAGGCAGCCACAGACACCACGTACACAAATGAGTGTGGCTGTGTGCCAATAAAACTTTATTTACAGGAACAAGCCATGGGCCAGATTTGGCCTGTGGGCTTAGTGTGCCAACCCTGATCTAGAGTACAGGGCTGAAGTTCAAATCCCAGGACGACTGCCCAGCAGCTGGATGATCTTGGGCATCTTTATCTTATTAAACCTCAATTTCTTCATCTAGAAAAAGGGAACATAGTATCCACTTCTCCGGGTGGTTATAAGAATTAAATGGGAAGCTGGTAACACACTTAGCACAGGGCCAACACAGATGGGCGTTCAAAAAGTCCTTGAGGGTGAATGGAAACTGGATACGTACTGGGTGCTCTGACTTAAAAATATCCCACTGCTTCCTCCCTTTCCTGTGAAGTGGACACTAATACCCCCAGCTGACAGAGAAGTGGCTGGTTCAAAGTCAAAGACAATAAAGTGGCAGGACTAGAACCCAGGGCTCCCGTTTCCTGGTTCCTTGCCCTGGTCTCCCTTCCTCTCAGGCTTTTCCAGCTGACATGAGCTCTGCCCAAGGTTCCGCTTGACTGGGCTCACGTGAACCACCTTGTACTGTAAGAGGCTCGCATCCTTTACAAAGGAAATTGTCAAAAAAAAACAAAGTCAATGACTTCCTGAGGGCTCTACGATGTCGTGCTCTACTGGTTCCTGTTCTGTCCACTGTTCTGGGGCCCCTGTCACCACCAGAGACCCCTCATCTAAGGCTGTCAACTACCAGTACACCATGGGAACACAAGGTGGGCAGGGTCAGAATGAGGTTCGGGTGCTGCAGGTCCCTGTGAAGATCTGGCTGTCGCCCTTCACAGCCCCGCCTCCCCACAAGTCCTCCAAAGTTGAAAAACGCTACCCCTACCCTGGTGATGGGGTCACACAGAGACGCTCTCTGCGATTCCTTAGAGAACTGCACGATCTGACGTGAGCAGGCCCAGCTCAGATACGGACGCGGTGCTGGCTTCCACCTTCCTCTCGGCTTCCTCCTGAGCAGAACGAGGTGCCGAGGTCTGCTCCCCCATCTCCTCAGCAGAGTCAGCCAGGACCATTCCCGAGCAGAGGAGACGGCGCTCAGGATCGCCATCTTCTTCCCCAAGGGCCCTAAGTAAGACACCATCGGCTGTGCCCGCCATGCTGGCTTAACTGCAACAACCAGGGCATGGGGCCAAAACCCCGAACAGAGGCCAAATCGGAGACGGGCAGCCAGCTGGATGGGGGCGGGCCCCTGGGCCCCGGCTCTCTCCTCCTGCCATGGAGAGGGGCTGAAAATCAGGCCCCCGTCCCCCAGAGCACCGGAAGCCTGGTCGTGATGCTCACGGCCTTCCATGAGGGACCTCACCTGGTCTCCCCACAGACCCGCCCAGAAACTGTGCAGAAGAGGCCAGCTCAGCCTTTCTCTCACAAGCGCAGGGAAAGGGCTGGCCAGGCATCTTCACACACGTTCTAAGCCGAGGAGGATGCTAGCGGGCCAGGAGCTCCTCAGGCCCACACAGAGCAGGTGCCACGCTGGCCCTGCTCCTCCGTGGCCAAGCGGAGGGCTCTGTGCCACGTCCTAGAGCAGAGATATCCTGGGGTCTTTTCTGCAACACTCAAGGATGTGCCCGAACCTTACAAAAGTTTAAAAACCTGATTTTTTTCTTAAAAAGCAAATTAGAACCCATTCACCTGTAGACAGGCATCCACTACACACCTCAGCCAGCAGCCCAGGCACCTGACGGGCACAGCTCTTCCACTCCAGGCTTAGCCTCAGCCAGGCCTCACCTCTCTCTTACTTTTCTAACAGGTGAGGGTGTTTGCTAACCGCCCTAGGAATCAGATCAACAGGAGGCTGACTGCCAAACTTGCGGCCACTTGCAGCTAACTTACCTACTTCTCTCCTCAAGACTAAATGCTGATGAGCAAAACCCCCATAGGGCTCGGAAAAGACACCCCGAAAGCTGACATGGGCAGCCCGTCTCCGTGGGTTCACTATTTTCCTTCACTATTGTCCTTTGGGCCCACGTCACACGCCCCACAGCCACCGGGGCCTGGAATCCTGGCTGGCATCTGAGGGTGCGGAGTCCCCAGGAGCGCCAGGAGTCAGGTGACCCAGGCAGAACGGTCTCGCGTGTTTGTGTCAGTGACTCCCCCACCCTCTGAGATCACCAGCGAGAACACGCTAAGACAGAGCCCAAAGGGCACCCAGACTCCTTTTTCAATCACACCAACATGGTCACTTTCTTTTCCTTTAAGGGGTGGGGGAAAAAAAAGTAGGTTTACACTGAATCAGACTTTTCCAACTCATCCAATGCCAGAAGGTTTTGTTCGTTTTGATTCCTTTAGTTCCAGTGCAGGCACAGGCAAGGAATTTTGGAAGTTCTTGGGAATCCCAAGTGCCCCCACTGAAAGCAAGAGCTTCAACTAAAATAAACACAGACCACATGCCTCTGACCAAGTAGGTGACACTTGATGAAAATTCCGTGTGTAGGGCGCTAGTCTAGTGCCCTCCAAGGAGGTCACTCCAAGGTCAAAAGGATGGGGCCCCTGAGCAGTCTCCCTGGAAGGGGGCCCCTAGTGAGGGCCGCTGGAGAAGGCCGTTCCCTTCTCCTCCGGCTTCCTCACCAGCATCCAACTGGTGACCAACCAACCAACCGCTACCCCCTTCAGCCCTCGCCCTGCCCTGGTTTGCCCCTCTCTCCTGGGTCACTCTGTGGTCTCCCGGTGTCTGCTCCAACCCTGTCCGCAGTGCCACTCCCCAAGGGCAAGCATCAGCATGTGCTCCCCAGCTCCCAGCCCTCGGGCGATAAAGTCGGAACTCCTCCGTCTGGCGCCCACTGCTGTCCTGACCTCGACCAGCTTAGCTGCCAGCCCAGCAGCGCGCTTCCTGCCCTCGAGCCTAGGCTATCCTCCACCACCCGAGGCAGTCTCCGGTGCCCCTGCACACACTGCTCCCTGGTCTGGGACACCTCCTCCTCCCAATTCTGCATCCGTCTAAACTCCTGCTCATTCCTCAAGCCTCAGGAAGCCTTCTCAGCCCTCCTCCCTTCGGCTTGGTTTAAATGACCCTCCCGTCACTCCCACAGGACTGTGGACTCACCAGAACCCTGTGGACCCACACCTCCGCTACACTTACTACACACAGCACGTGGTAGGAAGTGGATAAAAACAACTGCAGTCTGAGTGTTCACGACACAAGCCGAGGAGCTCCTCAAAGGCGGATTTGGTTTACTCACGTGCGAATTCCTCAGGGCCTGACGCGTACGGTAGGCGTTTGCTAGATGTGAACCGGATTGCGCCTGGGGCACCATCAGCACGGCAGAGTGTTCCGTGGTCACCACAGAAACAGCGACACGTCCGAAGAGGTACAGAGGGTAAGGAAGATGAGTTCTGTCACATCTGCCAAGAGCAGAGGCAGCCCAGGCGCCTTGGTCACCTCCCTCACACAGCCCCTCGGTCGCCAAGCTTCATGATGTCCGGGAAGAGGGTCTGTGTCAAGGCCACCCAAGGCCAGACACCTTGGTGGGTCCTCTGGGGAGAGCTCTTTAAAGAGCTCCCAACCAACTGTACCAGCCTCTGAGGGCACCTGCCCAGAACCTAGCGAATAATAGTCTTCGCACCCCTGTACGAAAGGCTCTCCCGCAAAGCTGCCCAAAGTACAGCAGCAATCTCTCGGGCCAAGACTGTCCACCCCGCTCACCCCATAGGATGCCAGGCTGGGGCTGACAAGGGGTGACACTTAGAAGACACGGGGAGTGGAGATCTACGCCCACCAAGGAGGGGATGGCCTTTCCCTCCATCATCCCAGTCAAGGACTCGTTTCAAAAGCTTTCATGGAGGGGCTTCCCTGGTGGCGCAGTGGTTGAGCGTCCGCCTGCCGATGCAGGGGACACGGGTTCGTGCCCCAGTCCGGGAAGATCCCACATGCCGCAGAGTGGCTGGTCCCGTGAGCCATGGCCGCTGAGCCTGCGCGTCCGGAGCCTGTACTCCGCAACAGGAGAGGCCACAGCGGTGAGAGGCCTGAGTACCGCAAAAAAAAAAAAAAAAAAAAAAAAAAACCTTTAATGGAGCTTAGATGAGCTCTTGCTCCTGGAGAAACTGCCACCACGTTCAGGTGGCAGGGGGATCCGGAGACAGCATAATCAGACCCCAGTAGTCGGTGAAAGGTGGCCAGGCTGGGGGCAAGGGCCACAGCTGCAACCACGCAACCTGCACCAAGAGGATGCGGGCCACAGCTGTGAAAGGAAGCTCACCAACTTAAAAGAAGCATCAAGATGAAAGAAAGACATCAGCTGCGGAGAGTCTAAAAAGAATCTTAAGGTAAATGGGCCTCCCACTCTCAGTCCAGATAGGTGTGCAACCACTGAGGTTTCCAAAGAACCCATTCACAGAAGTTGGTGAGAGCAGAGCCAAGATTCCAGGGCCGCATCATGACACTTGCATTTAAATCTTCTATGTTTAGGACCAAATTAAATCACTTTTGGTAAACAGAGATTTTGTTTCCTAAAGAGAAAGCTTAAAAGATTTCACTCACCTTAACTCTTGTTAAGATACACAATGCAAACTGAATTGTAACATGTACTCTCAACCCTTCTTCCCCCCAAAATCACATCTGCGAACAGAGAATGTGGGTGAAGAAAGGCTCTACCTGGCCTTATCCAGCCAAGCCCAGCTTCGAGTTAAGTCCCCTCTGCTCTGTCCCTCATCCTGTCACCCACTGGGGCCACGGGCTGCACACCAACATTCGCGGGGCTCCAAGTGTCCCCAGCAGCCACGGCCTCACTTAGTGCCCGCAGCCCACGGGCTGGGTGCTGTCGGCACGGCCATACTCCAGAGGAGGGAAGCCAGGTGGGAGAGGCAGTCAACGGCCTAAGAGCAGACAGAGGGCAGACCTGGGATTCGAACCTAGGCACTGATGCCACAGCTGAATGCTGCCCTTGCAGTAAGCGACACAGACCGGGGTTTCACCTCCTCTCCGCCCAGAGTTCCCCCGTGCATGTTCTTCTCTTGCTGACACGCAGCCCGCCCTGGACCGCCTGGCAGAACTTCTGCCCACCCAGTCCAGCTCACGTCCCACCGGCGGCACCGCACCTTCGCCAGGTGCTTCTCGGACAGGCTCTCACCCAATCCTCCCGAAACCACTGGGAGGCAAGGCCAGCAAGATGAGAAACCTGAGGCCGCGAGGGTCACACAGCAAACTGGGTCCAGCAAGTGAGCAGTCGTGTGCCCGCTGCTTTCCCCCTGGGGAATCCCACTGTCTGACTGCTCCGGGGCCTTCGGGGGAGGGGGGTTCCCAGGACCACGCCACAGAGGGGGCCCCTGCATTCCACACCCCGTCTGGAGTCTCAGAACCACAGACACCCCCGGCCCCCTCTCCTCACCCAGAGCGCAGAGGCGGCTGGCTGCCGAGGACGGTGTCCTTCCACCTCCGAACATGCAGAGGCTGCTCGCAGGCGGCTCACGGAACGTCCCTCCACTCCCAGGCCCCCGGCCAACATGAAGGCCAGAGCAAGGGGAATTCCAGGCACGGCGGAGGCCTCTCCCAACTGGGCTGTGTCCATCAGGGCACTTCAGCCAGAGGGCAGCCGGGAAGGAGGGTGGCCTCCGTGGGGTGAGCAACCTCCTCCCGCAAGGCCCTGCTCCCACTGCCAGGACACAGAGGGGCCCCGGACAGACACTGCTCCCTGGGTCCCCTCAGGCCCCCCCAAGCAGGCTCTGCCACGTGGCCACCCCAGCCCCTCCTGGAAGTGGCAGCGTGGTCCCCGGTCCGTAATCGCCGGGGACCACCCCCTGGATGATGCCCCCTGCTCATGGCAGGAAGCGCACCTCCACTGCCCCAGGGCAGCCGCTGGACCAAGAGGGAGCGTTGGACCAAGAGGGAGCGTACGGAGGCCCGCCACAAAGAGCTAAAATGCCACTGTCCCGCCCACCAGAGGCAAGGAATTTCTCTGAGCAGCGGCATTTTCAGCAAGAGGCGGAGCGAGTTCCTCAGCCATGGGCTCGTGCTGAGGATTCAATGAACTAATGAAGTAAAGTGGCCAGCTCGGCGAGGGACACCCAGCAGGTGCCCAATCAGTGTCTGCTAAATGAATGCAGGAAGAACAATCCCCCTCCTCCCCACCTCATTAGGCCCAAACCCAACTCCCAGCGGAGGAGAAAGAGCCCTTATTTACCCACCATCACCAATGCGCAGAAGAGCAGATGGACAAACCTTTGCCAAGGCGACCAAAAAGGCCTTTTCATCAAGCTCAAGGTTTCAGCACTTCCCAACAGGACTCAGTTTCCCCGGCTGCAAGTTTCACGAGGCTACACGTTCAGTAACTGAAGGGATGCCTGCTGCACACGCATCAGGGGAGGAAGTGAAAAACGGGATGGACTGTCAAAGTCAACCAAGAGCTTCGGAGGGCATGTTTCACTAGGCTAAAGACCTCTGGACAATGACCATGCTGCCTGTGGGTCTGCTACAGTGTGCTGTCCTGCAAGCAAGAATGTGTCCCGGGACTTCCTTGGTGGCACAGCGGTTAAGAGCCCGCCTGCCAAGGCAGGGGACACGGGTTTGAGCCCTGGTCCGGGAGGATCCCACAAGCCCCAGAGCAACTAGGCCCATGCACCACAGCTACTGAGCCTGCGCTCTAGAGCCCACGAGCCACAACTACGGAGCCCGTGTGCCACAACTACTGAAGCCCACGCACCTAGAGCCCGTGCTCTGCAACTAGAGAGGCCACCGCAATGAGAAGCCCGCGCACCTCAATGAAGAGTGGCCCCCGCTCACCACAACTAGAGAAAAAGCCTGCGTGCAGCAACGAAGACCCAACGCAGCCAAAAATGAATAAATTAAAAAAAGAATGTGTCCCAGAGTCTCGCAGGAGAGAATGCAGCACTTGAGCAGGGCACCCAGGAGACGCAGGTTCTGGCCCCTCTGTGCCCTGGCCCACATGACCTTGGGAAAGTCACCTCATCTCTCGGCGTGGGATTTCCCTTCTGTAATCTTACATTCTGTAATCTTACATTCTGTAAAAGCAGGCCACAGTAGCTCCTGCTCTCCCAGCCCCTGGTCATCCTAAAATAATTCTATGAAGCGTAATCCCAAGCATGTAGAAGGACAGGTTCCCAGCAGTCAGGTACAGCCAGGTGGCTGACAGCATGACACTCACTGCAAACCAGGGTGAAACGGACCAACGGCTTACTGAGAATCACCAAGATACACCCTGAACCCAAAGTGCATCTTCCCACCCCTGAGCGCCAGAGGGATACTATGTGCCAAACCTCCAGAAAGGAACAAGAAGCTGAAAAGACTAGCAGGATGGTGGGGATGCACGGCCTGCATGAGAACTACCCTGAGACAACAGATTGAATAAAACCTGCCCTCTTCGTTCCAGAAAGGAGGTGGCTCAGAGGGGCTGTACCGAATCCTGTGTGGGGAAGCGCACCCAACGCCTGGCCCAGCAGAAACAGGAGCTACCTGGATGATGTCTGCAGAGGCACTTGGCCCAGGGATGGGTACCTTTCAGATTCTCCTTCACTGAGACATGGCAGCAGCGGAAAATTCCAATAGGTTTATTCCACTCCTGAACAGGAAGGTCCCTAATCCCTGCTAAGGGAAGAGAGGTATACGTGGGGTCTATTCCAGCCCTCGTTCCTCAGTCTTAGATGCACAACAGAGTCAACTCAGAAGCTTTAAAAGTACCAACACTGAGTCCCATCCCTTCTCTCCAAGATTCTGATGTAATTGGTCCTGGATGCTGTCTGGGCATCCAGATTTTTTTTTTTAAACCTCCCCAGGTGATTCTAATACGCAGCCAAGGTGGAGGAACACCTGCTGTAAAGTCTAGAAACTTGCTGACAGGGGCTCCCAGCCCTCTCCCACAAACTCTCTAGGAGCAGAAAGGCCGGCAGACCCAGCCAGGCAGCCCTTGCTGGAGATGTGGGGATATTTACCCCACCTCCACACACAAACCACGATCAACCTGCACGAGCCATCTGTCTGAGACAGCATGCAGGGCCTCTGCCCAGCCCTGGCTGGGGCATACCAACTGCCCACATGCTGGAGGACGTACAGTTGTGTTCAGTTATTTGATGACTTTAGGCATGTAAACAAAATGTGATATTGTACAAACCTGGGGTGGCAAGGACCACAAAATGATTTACTATGAGACATCTAACTTACAAATGCAAAAAAAAAAAAAAAAAAAAAAAGCTGGAAACCCTTTTAACAATCTCTTTGAATGGAAAATGGGATCTGCATAAATGTGATGCTTCTAGTGGGCTGTCAGATTTATTTCCCATTTCCCCCAGAAGGTCACTGGGAATATATTATTTTCTTATGAACCTGTCTTTTGTGAGGATGAAGCAAAACATTTCAGTCTTCCCAACTGAGGCACTGTCTTTGGTCCTATGGTAGATACAGAATCCAATTACTCCTTCAAAGAAAACAAAAAAAGGCTGTAGGAAACAGGAGCAAGGAAAAAAGGCAGTTAAAATTTCTAAGTTTCCCTGTGGTGTTAACAAGACTAAACAAAATTTATGCTTCGAGATAAAACAGAACCCAATGCCTCTGTCTTATGAACACACCAACCCATAGCACAGTGTATGGAGAGCAAGCAGGCTCTGAAGCCAGACAGACCGGAATAGAGCTACCAGATGCTCAGCCTTCCCGCTGTGTGGCCCTGGGCCAGTTACTTGGCCTCTCTGAGCCTCAGTTTCTTCAGATGTAACTGCAGGACTTCTTTGAGAATTAGAGACAGTGTATACAAAGCCCCTGGCCAAGGGTGAGCCTTCAACAACCAGTGGGCACTGCTATTATTCTTTGACTAATCCACACCCACTTCAGCTAAATCCTGCTGCACCCAACTTTTTACAGGCCTGGATCTTGGGAACCACACTATATCACTACAGGAGGAGAATCTGTTTCTTTGTTTCAAGGGAGAGCGAGAACGGCCAGGAGTTGGTCTGCTCCTGCATTCTGGGGTCAAATGGGCTGTTTACCGACATGATTTGCTTTCGCCTCCTGAGATGGGCCCAGTGGAAAAAGTCCCTCCAGGGACTACAGATACCTAAGGGGAGCTGCTGTTTCCGTGATATTCCTGCACAGTCTGGCCAGGCTGCCCCCATCCCCCCTGCAAAAGGCAGCTTCCCATGCAGCCCCCGCAGCAGGAGAGGAGAACCGTAAAGAAGCAGGGTGCCTGTCACACTTCTCCGTAACCCCTGACGTGATGTGAAATTCTACAAGGTAGACCCTTTGAAATGCAAAATCTTCCCAAGTCCTTCAAATGTGTTTTTATTTTCTTGGGTTCCTAAAGGCTGCTTTCAGACCCACCCATCAGCATTTCCCCCTCTCAATCAACCCACACTTAACGAAAAAAGGAACAAGAAGAAGATGAGGAAAAAGCAGGAGGAGGAGAAGGCAGCTGCAGCAAAGACGTCTCTGTTTTCTGAAAACGCTCAAGTATCTCCAGTCACTGCAAGGGGGAAAAAAAAAAACTTGTCCTCTGCTCCAGCCTCCCTGTATCCCTCCTCCAAGACACCCTGAAGCCAAGTTTCCTCTGGAAGATTTCCTCCCATCCTAACCAGCACAGCACTAACTGCTGCTTCTCAGGATCTCAGAGAACTTTCTTAAGACAAGAATCCAGATGCCTCCTGACCAGAAGTTCGGGAGGGTTAAGACCGGCACCACCAAAACCACAACCCGCAATTTTCGAAGCCCAAACCTTGATCCAAAACTGTGTGCACAGGAGGTTTGGATTAAACATCAAAGAAGAAGTTACCTTAAAACAAAGTTGTTTGGCAAAGAAAATTACTTCACCATAAGAAGAACCCTAGGGAATGGTAAATAGCTTTTGAATATAGACTTTTCAGTGGCAAGGTCATTAATCATGTTAATGTAAACTGCCCTAAAACAAAAATTTTCTAAGCCAGTCTCCAGGGCACATCAGCATATCTAAGCCTCTAGGTTTGTTTCCAGAGTTCACATCCCAGCATGCAATAAAACTGTTGTTAATGGGGTCAGCTATTACAGTGCAGTCCCCGACCTTGGGCCATAATAAAGGTGACTCAGTCCTGTACAAAGAACCCTTCTAAAGTTAGGCAGGAAACAAACACAAATTAATCAGAGAAGGAGAGTCAATGATTTCAGAAAGTTTATCCATTGGGCAAGTTTAAACAGCAACTCTCCCTGGATGATCACACATTTCAGAAAAGAGTTGAGGGAGACCAGTCAACATTCCTTACGGCACCCAAGTCCCTCAGCCAGGCCCTGTTTTGTAGGGTGGAGGGCAGGACAGCAGCTGGACAAGGCGAGGAGAGTGGAGCCCAGCAGAGTTAAGCTGTGCTGAGCCCCACCAGACCCAGCCATGTGCTTCATGTTGGCAACAAACCGGTTCTTTCAAGAGAGGAAGAGTCTGACAAAAAGGACAGCTGCAGCGAGAAGCTGAGAGGCAAAAACTTCGAAAAAGCTCTGGGTTTGGGATTCTCCCTCCCCTCAAGTCAAAAAAAAAAAAAATCACCTTTGGGGTTTACAAGGGCTAGTTAATCTATTAAAGTGTCTCCCTTGCTGGATCAATTAAAGAGAGCCCCTCCACATCTGGTTTCCACCTAAAACCGAAACTTGTATTATCAGCATATTACATAACAAATTATGCCTGCAGGTTTCTTTTATTACACATCAGAGAGGTGTGTGTAGTGGTGGTAATGATGGGGGTTGTGCTGATCTGAGTATCTGCTTATTTCAGTCTTTTTTTTTTTTTTAGGGCAAGAGCAAAGTTTTCCACACAGTGTGCAATCCAAAAAAGTCACACTGACTGGGTGAAACATCAACTGAACAATCCAACAGTGTGTCCGGGGCTCAGTCTTGAGGGCCTACTGCATCAAGCAGTGGGTCAGAAGGGTGTGCTTTCTCAAAGAGCAACGCAAAGGTATACCAAATTGCTCCGAAGCGTCCTCTGCTGCCAGCTCCCAGATTCTACACAAGGCTCCCTCCTCTCCAGCCTCCTGCAGGGGAGGAGAGCTGGCTGGCCTTTCCTGAGCTTCGATCATGGGTCAGGCGCCTGCTCCCTGAACCCACTTAAAGGACACCCAGCCCACTAGGCTCCTACAGAACCAGGGAGATGGAGAGGCCGGGCAATGGTGAAGGAATCAGCAGGGGAATAAAGGCTAAAAGGAGTGGTGGGAAAGAACCTAAGAAATAACAACAGGGCTTCCGATAAAATGTCAGTTAAGTGTTGCCACCATGATTACAAGAAGGTATCTTAAAGCTCTTCTTCCTCAAAAAACTTTATGAACTTCCAAAATGCTACTACACGCAGCATACCCTAAGTTCAAAACAGAAGGGAGAAACTGACTAAAAATATCATCAATCAAAACAGTGGAATGCTCTATTTGTCCTGCCGGCCTCAGAACATTCAAGTCCATTTCTGTAGCAACTATACTGCTAGCTTTTATTTAAAACTTGTCTTCGATGTTAAAACAATTGCACAGCAATAATCACCTTCTCAGGGGAAAAGAAGTCCTTGGGCAAAATTATCTGAACTGGTCTTAAAACCGCCTTGTTCTCTGGAGGGGCATTTGGGAGAAAGAAACAGACCTGCCACAGGCCTCTCCTTCATTTTCTGGCCTGGAACAGCACCCCGGGAGGTGAATCAGCAGGCTCCTAGGTCTGTACCATGGCTGGCAGCATCCAGACCCTTGCCAAGTACAGACACAACGTCAAGGGCTACCAATCCTGAACTTAAGACCCAAACCTTCTCCCACTAACGTGGGCCTATCAACTGGGACAAGAGGCTGTTTTCTGTTTATCTAGTTGTCCATAGCTAAGGAAAAAGGGAGGAAAAGAAAACAAAAAAAAAACCACACTACAGATCTGCAATTCAGTATCAAAACTGTAACTGAGACAAGTTACTGTTAAGTGGATAAATTAAAATGAAACCAAAACCTGGCGAAGTCAGGAACAGTGAGTTTCACCCAGTCTACTAACTCCATTCCTTTCCAAGTCCTCAAACCTGATGGCATATTTTAACCCAGAGTCCAGGATCTGGAGAAAGAAGGGATCCCCTTCCAGCCGGTGGGAACTGCTGGGAACACATATGCTAGTATGTCATTTGGAAGTCTGCTAATATGTTGTAAGCAGCACAAGACGCTTGCCTGGCTTCCCAGGCCAATAAACAATGCCATTCCAACTCCTGCAGCAGTCAATAGAAAACAGTCCCTTGTCTCCACCATGCAACAATTCAACAAACATTTGTTCCTGTTGAACAACCGTCAGCCTGGCTCCATCTGCACCCGCTCCGGCAAGACGAGCGTGGCGGAGGCGGCATCGGCACAAATGCCCTGCCCAGGTCCGGGGCCCGGAATGCAGCCCACCGCGGGGGCCACTTGCCCAACACCACCGAGTCCGGATGCTGTAACGAATGGAAGACTCAGAGTGTGGCCTATAGGAGGCAGAATCCCATTCATCAAATGCCGCAAAGAGCTGTTCTTTGTTCACCATCGTACGAAGTACAGTACGTGTTAATGAACCCGGGCGGTCAGATGGAGGCAGCCTGGCTTCAGGGGGCGTCCGGGGGCGAGGGACGCGAGCAAACCGGCTCTCGAGACTCGCTGGTGCTCCGCCGCCTTGTCCTGAGCCACGAGCATTGTTCCCCAAGTCTGCAGGCGGGGGTAGGGAACCGGGGGGTGCCGGAGAAGGCATTTGGGGCAATGCAAACCGAGGGCCCTCCCCGGGACTCTGGGCATCCTCCCCTTCTTCGTCCCCGCCCCACCAAGAGAAAGCCCGAGCGGCGAAGACGACTCCCACGGGCTTGGAAATCAAGGACTGGCAAAAATGTGACTCGACCAGTGTGCCCGTGCCGGACGGCCCTTCTCGCCATGTGCAAAAGCCACGCCGGCACGGCCCCCCTGCACCCCCCCCCCAGCCCCCATTCCGCAAGTCCCCGCCGCGGCGACCCCGGGGGCTTCCCCTGCCCGGGACAGAACGCCCTCTCACCCCCTACGTGACCTCCCCGGCCGGTCCAGCCGCCGGGGAGCCCGCCGCTGCGTGCCCGCATCCCGGGGTGGCGGACGCAAACTTCCGCGAACAAAAGAGTTGTCTGCAAACGATGCGGGAACTCCGGGGTGAGCCGGGACGCCCGGGTCCCGGGGCTCGGCGCCTTCGCCGCTGCCGCAGCCAGGGCTCAAGTTGAGACGTGGAGAGGAGGACACCCCCGGGCGCAGCAGTCCCCGCGCCCGCCCCGGGAAGCGCAGACTTTTCCGCAGGGGCCGGGCTGGCTCGTTCCCCTGGCTGCGCTCTGACAAGTCTCACGCATGCACCAGCGGCGACACTCAGCGCCCCGAGAAACCACCCGACCCAACGCGAAACAAGGTGGACAAAAAGGAAATCAGCAACATAAAAATAAAAAAGGTCAAGGCCAGCACACACGCGAGCCGGGCTCCCTACAGCCGGCGGCTGGGGCGCACACGGCAGGGACCTCCGCTCGGGACCGGCCCCCCGGTCGCCAACGCCGCCGCCCGGCCCGGGGTCGCTTACTGTGCGCGGCGGGACGCTCCGAGAGCGGACCCCGCGCCGTTGCCGCCGGCGCTCGCCAAGTCTTCCAGGCTGCCCGCGGCTCGTCCGCCGCGCGCACGCTCTTCTGCCGGCGCCGAGCGCTTTGTACCGAGCGGCTCCCAGGGAGGAGGAAATCGACTTGTCACTTCCTGAACTGTTTGCAACTCGTCCCTTTAACCAGCCCCGGCCAAGCCGCCCGCGCCCGCCGCCGCCGCGGGGCAGCCCGACCGCGGCTGCGTGTCGCTGGGTCCGGCGCTCTGCGGGCGGCGTCGCGGGCCCGGGCGCTCAGCGCGGCGGCGTGCAGGAGCCGGGCAGCGTGCGGCGGCGGGCGAGTGTGCAGTGCGCGCAGCCGCCGGTGGGCGGGGAGTGGGGGGGTCGCGGCGCGCCGCCGGCGGGGCTAAAGGGCGTCCTGCGAGCCGAGCCGCGCGCCGCTCGCCGAGCTCGCGCCTGCAAGGCCCCGGAACGCGGGAAGTGGCCCCGGCCCCCGGCCGCGCCGCCGCCACCACCACTGCTGCCCGGGCCCCGAGCCAGAGACCCCGGGGCCGTCTCCCCCCGCCCCCCGCACGAGCCGGGATAAAAACCCCGGGCCGCGTGGACTTAAGACGTCCAGCTTCCGGGTTGTTGGGTTTTTGAGGTTTTAAGGAAACGATTTCAGGGCGTGCTGGGCGGTAGGGGAGGGGGGACCGTGTTAGTGTTGTCACACTTTCGGAAAATAAATCGCTACTTTCCTAATTCGGGGTGCTGATCGAAATAAAGGAAAGTGTACTTCAGAAGCCACATCCAAAATACATGCAACCGGTGAAGGAAGGATTTGTGGTTGCTAAGCAGAAGCAGAGCATGTTTAGTTCTGTAACTTAGGATGTTGACTTAAGTTCAGGAATGTAACCCTGATAGAATAAGCAGAGTATTTTCATTGTGCTGCTCACCTGGGGGAGGGGGATTGTTTTCCTTGTGAAGTGAAGCCCTAGATTTCCCATTACTCCTTCCTACTGGTGTATGTTATTTTATTAACCATGTATCCAAAAAGAGATTTTTTTAAAGAGAAGGTTTTTGAAAAGAACTCCCTATGCCTGTTTTGTGTTCTCCTTTGCCAAAAAAACAAAACACCTCATTACTTTACATGATTGTGTCTGCGCCATCTGAATGGTTCTATTCATAAATCAGGAAACTTTTTCTGCTGCTTCTAGGAACATTTAATTGGTTTTAATCCAATGTTTCAATCCCAGTATCAAACATAAATGAACAATTAACTTCTTGAGCTTGTGTACACTTGGGAAACTATTATATTTCATGGCTATTGCTAAAATATTTCAGCTTCTCATCACACTGGACCCATTCTTTTTCAGAAAACCACGAGCAAACATCTCCTTTCACACTAACTACAGCTAACTCTAGAGATTTCTACTGTAGGATGGACAACAAACAGAAGAAGGATGTGAGTATTCATTCAAGTAGATGATGTGGGGTAATGATCAATTCATCCTAAGAAAGCCAAAGTGAGCTAATATGCAGAATAGTAAGGTACGGATATCTTTATCCACAAACACTGCTCTAAAAAAAATGTATCAAGGGCCAATTCTGAAAGGAGCAAGAACCAAGTCTTCCTAGATTGAACAAAGAAAGGCATAAGGGATAATTTGAGAATGCTGCTACACTGCCCTAATGCCATCTTATCACAGCGTCACCTCAGCCTTCGAGAGCTTTAAGGATATAGTTTAATTTACTTTTTATTAGGAGGCCTAGAGTGACTCCTGCTGGTAAGCATTCAGTTTATTCCTGCAATTACTAGTTCATCGGGTCAACTTAAAAAACAAAATTCAGGGGTCCCAAACCTGGAAACAATTATTGCAACCATTATTCTTGCTGCTTTCAGGATGATTTTAGTCTCACAAAACTGCAAGGACTGTGGTTATGGCAAGGTCCTTTGCTGTACCGCCTCCTTTCTAACCTAAAGCAGCCTGTTTTTCTGGTTCTGAGGCTTTCTTAAAAGTGTAGAGAATTAAACTATCTGCTTCAAGAGTTCTGCTACTAACCAATGAATAGCTATTTCTCATATACTTAATTTGAATGTCCAAAGACTAAAAATATACATTAAGGCCTGTGCCACTAACCTTCCATACTATAGGCCTTCCCACATCATGTAATAAAGTCCTATAGATATAACACACACCACTTTTTAGGGCTATACTACATAGTTCTTTATTATAAAAAATCCTACCCAAATGTTTGTATATTAGAGTTGCTCAATTCAAAAGAGTAAATACAAACTCAGTCAAACTCTGGACTTAAAACTATGTAAACTGCAGTCGGAGGAAGGGTGGGGGGCTAAGCTGTCTACCTTTGTTCAGTCCTCAAAGGTCAAAACCAAATCAAAACCAGATTTAGAGCACAACCAGACACCAATATGCAAATTCATAGGCCAATTTAGGAATAAATCCATAAATAATCCAAAAATGATCACCTGTAACTTTTCCATTATCATCAACCAACACTAACCTGGTTAAGCCATAGAACAGCCTAGGGATTACATACAATCTCACTCCAAGACCAATATATGGATCCTAGGGAGAAAGCACGGCAATACTGGCTCTTCTGGCTCCCGGCTCCCCGCAAAGCAGAACTACCAAAAGAAGGAATGCCTGTCTGTATGGTATGTGTGATATGTCCACTCAACACTGCCTGGGAGATACAAGCTGAGTAGCATTCTATGCTAGACGGTTCCCCCATTCCAAGTTTAAAGCTCTTAAGCAACAGGAGGCAATAAGAGTGTATTTTATTAAGAAAGGGTGTAACCAACTATAACTTGTATCAGCAAGCTAATAAAAGTATTCACCTAAGCACATTTGTGCAGAGGAGGGTAAAGATTGGGTTTTGACATGCACTAAGAAATGTCCTTGGTAGTTAGTGGGTGTTTTATTTTTGTGCCTTCAGAACCAGATAAATATGATGTTCAAACACCAAGGAGCTGAGCTTTGAAGTCTGAGCAAGTACCAGTCAGTATTGCTCAGTTTCTCCCATCAAATTTATCTGTACCTATGATTGTAAAAAGAGCTCACCACTAAAAAATGATAAACTGGTTTGTCTCTGAGAATAACATTCTTTTTAGACTAACAACGTGAGTGAAACAGACACCGAACGTGTTATACATTGGACCCAACAGCAGTATGCAGATGCATGTGCATTAACCCCTTTATTCAGCTTCCAAAAGCCACTGCCTCTTTGTCACAACTGCTGTATTAAAAGCCAGTCATTCACATTTCACACTGTCCTTTCTACATATGAAAAGATCTTTTTTAAAGGAGAACCTTTTAAAATTGCTTATAATAGATGATGGGAAGATAGACATCACGAAGTCCACCTGAAACATTTTCAAAGGGATTGGCTACTGAAAACAAGTTAGCGAAATACACTTCTTTTAAAACTATGTAAACTTTTTGGTTATTGATGGAAGCCAAAAATCTGAACCTACTATGGGGGCAATTTTCTTATGCAGCTTATTCAAAAAAATAAGTTCTATAATTGTTCCCACACCTATGATCCAGCTACAACTAACAGCCCTACCTACATAAGCATGTTATGACACACTAGTCCTTCTGTTCTTTCCTTTCTATTCTTTTTGTCTTTTGTTCTGAAACCTTTCCACTAATGAAAATGAGTTACAGCCCAGGCTGGAATCTCATATAGATATAGATATATAGATATAGATCTATAAATCTATCTCCTATATCTATATATACACACCTTTTTAAAGAGGTACTTTGGTTCTTGAAGACAGTTATTTTTTGATTCAAGAGATAAATAAAATGAATTTATTTTCATTGAAAAATAAGCACAGCAGTGAATTTAATGATACCAATCTAACTCCTTTGATACAAAATGAGAGTTGAAAGCAGCTTGAAGGGGAATGCCTATTGAAATCAGCGCATGTGAATCTGCACAGCTTTGTAACCGAACGTCTAGCACCATTGAGGTAAGAAGCATGCCAGCTGGGACGGCATTGTGCACCACAAAGTGTGGGTTGTAAGCCTAAGTCCTGAGCACAAACCCTGGTTTCCAAGTTGGCAGGTGCTGAAAACACAGCAAATGTCACGCTTGCAACTCACTGGATGGAAGAGCTCTGAGTAAAGTAAGCTAAAAAGAACAGAGCAACAGTTAAAACTTATTTCAATTTGATATTATTTTTTCTTTGCAAAGTTAATAGTAGCTATTAGTGTTATGTGCTAAAAGAAAACTCAAGCATGAAAAAAGAGACACTGAAAAGTTTATGCATGGGAAATAAGCAAAAATAAATATAACAAAGTAAATCTATATTCAAAGTTACTGACATATGTAAAACTTCCCAAACCTATTTTTACTATTTTAATACTAAGATTCAAAAGCAGAATCAATTCCTGGCCTTTCCCTGATCCATTTATGATCTTAGCTGATCTAACTAGTATCTAACTAGTATCACTATAGCATGGTTAGTCACCTATAATCTAGTTTGCCTCAGTTACTCCACCAAAAACACAGCTAAAAACAAGTTACAGCATTTTCATACTGCTATACATTGAATTTAATATAGAAAATATTTCAACAGCACACTCAGACTAAATGTTTATGTTATCATCTTCAAATGATTTTTTTTCTCATATATTCTTTTTTTTTTTTGGCTGCGTTGGGTCTTTGTTGCTGCGTGCAGGCTTTCTCTAGTTGCGGCGAGCGGGAGCTACTCTTCATTGCAGTGCATAGGCTTCTTATCGCGGTGGCTTCTCTTGTTGCGGAGCACGGGCTCTAGGCGCGTGGGCTTCAGTAGTTGTGGCACGTGGGCTCAGTAGTTGTGGCTCACGGGCTCTAGAACACAGGCTCAGTAGTTGTGGCGCCCGGGCCTAGTTGCTCCGCAGTATGTGGGATCTTCCCGGACCAGGGATCAAACCCGTGTCCCCTGCACTGGCAGGCGGATTTTTAACCACTGCGCCACCAGGGAAGTCCCTTCTCATATATTCTTTAGTGGAATTCAGATTTAGTATTTGAGATATTAACCCCAAAATTTAACTTAATTTTTCTATCAACTACCTGCAATATAAGTCACTGCCTCAAGAAAAATCTATTTTTAACTCATCCCTAGTGATACGCTCAAAGCTACCGCTATCCTGCCTATTACCCAGAAAAATGAAAATGAGTGAATTTCATTTTCAGTAGGTAAGAGGAAACTGAAAGATACAGCTTGTGATTTCATAGAGTTTAAATACCCAATCTGAAGACTGAATCCTTTGGATTTAAAATATCAAGAAAAAAAATTAGTCCCTGGCTCCAATGGTAGAATATCCCTGGGAGCAGTATGAAAAGCACATTTGCCCCACATACTACATTAGCCTGTGAATTTCTTCACTCTTCTTGTCACTTTGTCAATCTTCTATATTAACCGAAAGCAAAGATATTTTGTTTTATCATACCCATTACTGTTTTTAAGAAGGACCAGCCTTGCCTATTTTGTCCTAGCATAACCTGCAGCTGACCTGAAACAGAAAAGAATTGATATGAATGAGAAGCTGGCATGCTATTTTAAATATCACTTTACATCTTTTAATTTTCACCTAGAAACAAAACAAGAAACACCTTGATCAAAACCAAGTTATTCAGGGACTTTCCTGGTAGTCCAGTGGTTAAGAATCCGCCTTCCAATGCAGGGGACGTGGGTTCGAATCCTGGTCGGGGAACTAAGACCCCATATGCCATGGGGCTGCGGGGCAACTAAGCCTGTGCGCCGCAAGTAGACAGCCCGTGCACTGCAACTCCTGAGCCCGCACGCTCTGGAGCCCACACGCCACAACTACAGAGAAGCCCGCGCACCAAAACGAAAGATCCCGCTTGCCTCAGTGAAGATCCCATGTGCTGCAACTAAGACCTGACACACCCAAATAAATAAATTTTTTAAAAAAACAAGTTATTCACCCCTTGTAATGTTAAACTAGCTAATTAAAGGTAGCGAAGCTTTGGGCTTCCCTGGTGGCGCAGTGGTTAAGAATCCACCTGCCAATGCAGGGGACACGGGTTTGATCCCTGGTCTGCGAAGATCCCACATGCCGCGAAGAAACCAAGCCTCTGCGCCACAACTACTGAGCCTGAGCTCTAGAGCCCATGAGCCACAACTACTGAGCTCACATGCCACAACTACTGAAGCCTGCGCGCCTAGAGCCCGTGCTCTGCAACGAGAGAAGCCACTGCAATGAGGAGCCTGCGCACCGCAATGAAGAGTAGCCCCCACTCACTGCAACTAGAGAAAGCCTGTGCACAGCAACAAAGACCCAATGCAGCCAAAAATAAATAAATAAATTTATTAAAAATATAATAATAAAGTAGCGAAGCTTTGATTATGTTCTATCCTTATGACGTACATCATATCGTATTGACCTCATCTCTGTAGAACTTTTTTTAAATGGTTCAAAGATTTAAACTCTTTGAGGTTAACTAGAGAAAGTGACACTGCTCTGGCCAGCATTTCTATAGTAATAGTAAGCACTCTAAGCATTGAGATATTCATTTAACCACCAATAAAAAGGTTAAATAAATAAACAAATCTGAAAACCAAGTGTCTTCTACACTAGCATAAACAACTGATTCACTGTACTTTACATACTATACTGTCAGTTCCAACATAAACCAAGGTCAAATCAGATAAACTACTTAAAGTATTGCCCAACATCAAACTTTAAAATGCCACTGTGAATGGTACTGTTAACTCAACTTACAGCAAGGAAAACAAATGTGACTCACTGATCAAAGAAATCAAATCTAGATGATGCAAGGTGGAAATCAATGATAAAATCTTAGCCCGCAGCTTCCTAAATGTATAGTAAAAAACCCAAACCCAACTCAACAACTCAGTGAACCTAAGGCATGGTCATTTGGGGGATCTGTTCTCAGGTCCCTTGTTAGTTGTCACTGGAAACAATGCCTTGGTGTTCAGACCTAAGAAGGAAGGTGCACCCTATCCTTGACCATTTGTTTTCAATTCAAATGCATCCACATTAACATTTTCCCCATCATACCTACATTTATTACTAAATAACTACCTCTAAAACAGATAATGATCTTAAACCTGAAGGGTATTCTTAGAGTCTGCTGAAACACATCATAAAGGACATTTCGTGAAAATCCAGAATTAGGATATCTAGCCTTCATTCCTTAACTAAATAAAAAGGTGCTTTCAGCATCAGCCCTATCTAGAGACTAAAGAAACAGCAGCTATACAGTATGATTTCTTAAGACATTCTGAAAGGCCCACCTATTCCAAACCTTCCCTCTTACTTATCTACCACTCATTCGCCTCTCTTCACTCATCTAATCACTCCTGAAATACAAATGCCTTACAATGGGACTGAATACATTAACTCAGTGGCACTGAGGGTTAAAATCCTGAACAATTCAATATATTGGCTCTGATGGGAAGGTTTCCTTGGAGAAAAGAATATTTATTTGGCACTGGTGTGCGCTAAGAATTATGCTAAGATGATTTACATTTATTTTTCTCATTTAATATTCACAACCCTATTCTGTAGAGTCTACACAACTGCTTCTCTCTCCACTATATCAAACTGCTTCAAAGAAATGTACTAAAGGGAAACCAACTTGAAATAAGTATCTACTATATATTAGGCACTTTGCCAGCGCATTTAAAATATTGATACTTCATTTTCATTGAGGGGGTAAGCAATTTTAGGACAGACTGACAGTAGCCCAAAGAGGTAGAAGGCATAAGAAGGAAAGACCCATGTACTACACTCTGTATAGCATGAGAAGGTAGAAATCTCAAAGCCATGGGCCTTTCAAGTGGTAAATAAGGTCATCTGTGAGTGCGTAGTGGTAGTGTGTGTGTCTGGGGTAGGGAAGAATCAAATTAGGGAGATTCTTCAGGTTATCATAATTTTATATAAAATTAAGGTGGGACTAAAAAATTAGATGTAAATTTCTGAGTTTCTCAGATAAAACAACTCTGTGGTCAAATGGATACAAACTGAATTATCAAACATATATCAGAGGCAATCAATACTCAAACCTAAAGTTTACCAATGAATGCACAAAGACATTTTTAGACTGAAAAACAATCATGTGATTGCTTCAAATGTTTTATTATGTGTACACATATTTTTTCATATACATGAATAGATAGTTTGGTTTAAAAGAATCAGAAAGTGACCTAACAATTGATATTTAACTAATGGAGTATTTAAACGCCCCATGTATAGTGGAAATCTATTTTGTGAGCTTTCTCTAAACCTCAGATCAATTTCAGCTGTTATTATGGACTGAATGTGCCCCCTAGAAATTTATGTTGAAGCCCTAGCACCCAAAGAAATAGTATTTAGAGATAGGGCCTTTGGGAAGTAATTAGGGTTAGATGAAGTCATGAGGGTGGGGTCCTCATGATGGGATTAGTGCCCTAATTAGAGACACGAGGGAGTTTGCTCACTCTCTCCCCACAAGCACGCACAAAGAGAACATGTGAACATATAGGGAGATGGCATCCATCTGCCTACAAGCCAAGAGAAGAGACCTCAGAATGAAACCTACCTCATCAGCACCTTGAACTTGGAATTCCCAGTCTTCAGACAATGAAAAATAAATTTGTTTGAGCCACCGAGCCAATGGCAGCCCAAGCTGACTAACACGGGGGTAGAAAAGAACTTTAAATATCACCTACTGAACACCCTTGTTTCACAGAGAGAAAAACTGAAGCCCAGAAAAGGAAAGTGACTTGCCTAGGTTCCAATCATTTTTTTCTCCAAAAGTTAATATTTAAAAAAAATCACTTCTCTCTGATATTTATTCTATAACATTTTAAAGATAAATTATCTGGTACTATAAAATGAACCAAAATAAATTTCAAGTTCAGAAAATAATCTGATACTGCACTTGTTGCAAATTAAGTCATTATTCAACTGGACTTAACAAAATGATCTCTCAATTCTGGCTATGTAATGTCTTTATCATATAAAGATTCCACGAGGAAATCTTAGTTCACTAAAATGAACAAACTTTTGGAAAGGTGAGGCTTATTTCATAGTGAGGTTCAGTATATGGAATATATTATGGAAGTATATTCCAGAGGGAATAAACAGCTCTGACTTGCTTATGACTGATTCTCAAAAATCAACAAATATTATTCTTATTCAAGACATAGCATAAAAGCAGTTTCACTGAATCACAAAGGTTCTATTTATAAACCACACAACATGTAGTTTTCACTCACAATTTCAGGCCTTTCTTCCAAAACTTGCAAACAGCTCTTTAATTCAGCCCAGTATGTTTTATTAAATACCATATTATGATTTTCCCCATTCAGACTCCAACTAGACTTCTTGTTAAGGACATGGAAGGAAAACCTAATTAGTGCTGCTCCAGTGCATCTAAATTTATTTCACCACGAAAATCAACAGAGTAGGGGCTAGATGCTGTCACAGAAAGGCAGACGGATATGGAATGTAAACTGCTCTTTCCTCTACTCTTCCCCTCTCCCACCCCACCCCTCCAAGTTCCATGGCTGGAAATCATCCTAACATTTTTTTAGCCAGGATGTACTAAAATTAGATGGGAACAAAGGACTGACATTTTCATATTAGAGGAGGGGTTAGGAGAAAAATGCGAACTGGCAGCACCCACTCTCTTCTGCATTTAGCCTCTTCATCCTGACTACTCCCTCATCTTTGAAGCAGCAAGGAAGGCAATAGCAAGGGAACTACAACTATTCCAATAGCACTTCTATTCTGCTGTGATCACATAATGATAAACTGCTTCATCTGTAACTATGTTAATGAAGAGTGATAAGTACACTTCATGGTCCCCTTATTCAGAGTATTTCATTACTTCTTTCTAAGCTCCTCAGATAAAATCCAGAACATGCTAATTGCTGGCTCATGTGTAAATTTTTAGGTATTTGGGAAAACAAGTATGTTAGATTCGCTTTTCTTATAAAGCTTCTGGATAGCATGCACAATAAAGCTCACTCACTAACACACCATTTCCTGATGCAGTAATAACAATACACATTTAAAAATATAATATAGAAGAATTTATCATTTCTTCATGAAGGGTCACTTAAAAATGAAAAAAGTAGATTTGTTTTTTTATATCTTCCTCCAATAAACTAGGCCAGTAATTTGCAAATACTTTAAGGCACAATTATCTCTTGGTTGTAAGTCTTTCTTACAATGGTATCAGCATGACAAAAGTGCATTCTGCCAGCCTCTACATCCCAGTTTTTGAAGTTCTGCTCCATAAAAGCAGGATACTGATACATTCATGTCTTGAGAATTATTCCTATCTTTTTAATTTGGTTTCCCTGGGCCTAAACCACAGGTCCGTACAGTGACAGCTCAAAATGCTGAGCTGTTAGAGAAGCCCTTTTAATGATTAGTCTAATGCACTGTGTTGTAAAGATTTTTAAAACTCAGTAAGTACCGACTCAAGCTCTCTTTTTTCTTCTGGTTACTGGAGCCCATCTTGACATCTAAGCTGGAAATGAATGATCTTTCAACAACACTCCAGGGATTTTGCTAAGGTCATATTCAATCATTCATTAGGCTTCTTACCCCTTGCTTTTCAGAGTTCCATTGTAGAGCTGGTTTTATTCAGCATTTATGTAGCCCGTGGGCTTGGGTATTTGTCTGCTTAATGTTGAGTTTCATTTCTATGCCACTAACATAGGAATCCATCAATTGACCAAAGAATTTCAAACTATTCTTTTACTTTTCTAACAAATTGCATGGTATGTATGAAGAATAAATTAGCATTAATTTTCTTACATTAACTGTTAATAAAACATGCTCATGTGCTCCCCCTTCTTTAAGGACATCTCTGTTTTCTGCCTAGCTAAGAGAAATGACAGGGTTTCCTAATTTTTTTCCCACTATGCAATTGTCCTTCAACCTACCACGCTCCTCATCTCCCACAGTCAAACTCTAGGTCATAGGCAGCCTCCTTCCAGTGAAGTGTACTAGACAAGACTCCTTTCAGACCCCATCAACACCCGCCCCCCTGACACACACAAACACAATGAACTAAAGAGGTTACTACAGCGAACACAAGACATTTGGTCTCTTGCTCTCAAAGCAGAAGGCTGTCTCTGGAGCACATACATTCTAGCTCACAGTGTAAAAAATAGGAAATCAAACCCAGGTCTCCCCACAGTGGCAGAATGCTGATCTGGAAAGCAACTAATTTTTCACATTTACATGTATTTTCATTATAGGCTGCCAGACGCACACACACACACACACACACAAATATATAAAATAAAATTATTTAAGACAACATAAATCAAAGTCTATTCACATAGGCAGGGATACTCTATTTCTTTGCATATCAATTTAAGAAAAATTATTTCAAAGCCATATAAAACTTAATAACTCATATAGGTACTTTAAGGTTTCTATTATACTCTGGATGAATGTGAATGAACGTCAACATATAGTAATGCATTACAGTATCATGAATATTTAAAAATAAATAATAAGTGAGTTGAAACACATTATTCATACCAAAAATAAAAATCTTTCATATATGTTTACCTCCCTTCCTCCCCCAAAATAGCCAGAAAATTGCACACATAATCACAGATGAAGAAAGGCAAACTCGTTGCTACTACAAAGGGAAAAAAATCATTCAAGGACAGTTTGTACTTATTGTAAAATGGCTTTAGTCAAGCTGCCAAGAGTAGTGTCAGGTTTGATTCTCAAATACATAAATGCCAGTCCCAAAAAGCAACTCGAACTTGTGCACCTGGCTTGAAACAAAATGTTCCGAAAACTTTCTATTTGTTAATTGGTGTAACGCACCCATTCAGGCCTCCAATCCCTTTGGACTTGCACACACACTTCCTATACACACAGAAGTGGCCTGTTATGCAGCAATAACATCATCATGAAAAGCAACAATTCTGTGCAGGCTCCACAGAGAAGTCTCGTTTGCATTTCAAACAAGTTTCCTCAAAATAAGGGTGTCTTTTGATGTAATAAAATTACAATTCCAACTTCTTATCCAAATAAAACAGCATTCACTACATAACTTACTGCTCCCTTTTATAATTGCATAATTTCTTTCACAGTTACCCACATATTCATATGACCTAACAAAACTAAGTTTAATAATAATGTATTTATGACTTGTTTCAGTAACTTGGGGACATTAACTGGCCTGGGTTTTAAAGTGTGATATTACTTGAAAATACTAATAATTTATTGTTAGCATTTTTGGACCTTCCATTTGTCCTGATTTCAATCTCTGAGAGGCTGATTTCCAGCAGGATTAAACTGATAAGAAGAGATGACAACTCCCTGTTCCTAACCGTTATCAACAGCTCCATGATTCCCCCCCAAACGTCCTACATTTTTGCAAGTGGAACACACATACCCCCCACAATAGTGACTCACGGAGCTTTTCAACAAAGGCCCCCTCCAAGCTCTCAGTGAATCCAACCCAATGTCTCAATCTGGTTGCACAGAAGGCCTATTTTGTTCCATCGATGCTTTAAAATAGCATATACGTAACAACTCAGAATTCTAAAAAAGTACTTATATACTATTACATATTTAAAATCAAGAAATATTAATGTGAAAAACAACAAAAACAAAATCTCAATAAATTATAAAACACTGATTCTATGGTTTAAGATCCCATGTCTAGTTTATAAAATCAACACAATTTTACACGTTTAAATCACAGATATTTTAAAGTAATTTCTCACTTTTTACATGTTAAAAATTAAAGCTTTTCCAAAAATGTTATTTGTGTTGAAAGTTTATGTAAATGTCTTCAGTTATCTTGTGCAAGGCAGACAGTAATCTTAATGGTTGATTAATGTTGATCTAAATCAAACCACCCTTCTCCTCCCCCTGTCCCCCCACCCCTCCCCGTAACAAAAATGAAAAGAAAAGGTTGTAATGCTAGACTTGCTCAGTACTAGGATAACATTTGCCAAACAAACAAAAATTCTGTTTGTTTTGTAAGCCAACAAGCCCCCAAAGCTGAAAATCATAAAAATTATTATCACTTTTTAAAAACTCATATTGTGACTCCAATATTAAACTATTAGCCCAAATACAAAATGGCACTAAGGATTAATAAAACTTATTTCTTCAAAAACGTTCATAAATAAACTGTTCCTCTTGCTTATTAGCCCCTAACTAGAACACGTTTGTCCCTGTATCCCTGAGGGTGTATATATATAAAACTTACACCACCTCTCACAGAGGAATGACACAGTTCAGTTCTTGATGACGTAAGTCTTTTAAGACAAGTAGGGAAATGGTGAAAAGTAATGAAGGATGACTCACTATTCTCACAGTCCACTGATCAACAGTCACTAACAGGGAGGTGCAGATCTCCTAAAAATAACTGCCCAACTTCTCTAACAGAATTTTCGATGTACGAGTCCTAGTTCCCCAACTGAACTGTAAATGCCATAAAGGCAGAGACTTAGACCTGGGAGGCAAATACGCTAGAGGAAGAGAACAAGTTTTAGAGTCAGACCCAGAGAAGAATCCTGGCTCTATCCTGTACTAGCTATCTGATATGTAGAAACAAGAATAAGTAATACATGCCTCGAGAAGATATTGAGGGAATTCAACGACTTAGGAAGATAATACAACTTAACCTAGTGCCAGCATATAACAGTATCTCTTAGTTGCCTTTCCTTCTACTATTTATCCCTCACAGTGTGTAGAAGATCATCAGCCACAAAATACAAGCTCAATAAATATTTCTTGATCAACTGATACATTTATCTGATTTTGTTTAATTATACACATAAGGGCTGGGGGATTTTCTCAGGTATTAAATAATTTTTTTAAAAAACCACTATTCAACTCAAAATATCATACTTACTATGTTTTATAATAGTCTAATAAAACATTAGGAAAGTCGTTTGGCTTATTATTCTGGCCCTGGAATAGCTTGGTCGTATCTTCATAAATAGCTATATTCAATTCACCTTTACCAAGGCACAAAAATCAAGAATACATACTATCTGTAAATCCATTTACTGCTTTAAAGTTTTTAACTGTTTAGCAGTTACAGGAAATTTTTTTAAATCAGAAAGAAAAATATTTACATCTCAAATACAAAAGAAAAATTTTAATTATTCTTGGTTGATCTCTAAAACCGAACTACTTCCACGCTCATGATTTTTTTTACCAACCCATTTTATGTATTCAACATGTGCATCCTGTGTACTTACTAAACATTTATTTGCACTTGCATTTTCTGTATCAGGTTTACTTTGATGTAGAGCTTCTTTAAAAAAGCTAACTGAATTTGTCCAATGAAAAGTCTCACGTTTTTTGGAAAACCAATGCTGCTACACTGTTTCCAGATCTGCCTCCAAAGCTGAACCTGGGTGTCCGCAGCTCTTCAAAAAGTTCAAATCCTGCCAGACAGAAGCAAAATACTTTTATTAGGGACTGAATCCCACAGTTAAGGGATATTTGTATTAACAATGTACTTGTCAACCTTTTACAAAATTACGTGATTCCAAACTCTAAATTGTGACTAAATTTCACTTTATGATCTTCTATCCTATATACTATAGGTGTATATGTGTATACACCCAAAAACACTTTGAAATGAACAAGTAACAGACAAAATCAAACCGGAAAAAAGACGCTTTCCATCCATCCTGTTTATCATCCCTGTTTATCATCCCTTCAACTCTGCATCTCCAGTGGCCTCCTTTACCATCTAGTTGTAGGAAGCAGATTACCATGTGTTGAGGTCTTACCATGTATCCGACACTGTTTTGAGTGCTTTATATGCAGTAAGTCAATTAATCCAAATCAGATATATAAAAGCACTTAATACAGAGAAGATAAGTAACATGGAAATAAAAATGAAAAAGTCCTGGAGACGGATGGTGGCAATGGTGGCACAAGAGTAAGAATGTACTTAATGCCCCAGAACTATAAACTTAAAAATGGCTAAATAGTAAATTTTATGTTATATATATTTTACCACAATAAAAAAAGAGTTTGTAACCAAAGATCAAGACCCAAACTGAACTGAACTTGGGAAGGTAAGGAAGTAGTAAATTTCAAAGCAGCACAGGGTGATTTCTTTTTTTTTTTTTAACTTAACATGTATTCAAAAGTCCTGGGTTCAAGTCCCAGCTCTACCACTTACTAGGTGAAAGGTTACTAGATTAAGGTCAATTTACCTTAACCAGAATCCTCAATTTCTATGCAAGGAGGTTACAGGTATCACTGCCCCTATCTAACTTACAGTGATTTTGTGAAGATTAAAATAAGAATATGTGGTGTTCTCCTAGCCTATAAAACAAAATGGAAATTTAATGTTTTATTATTCTGTTTTCAAAAAATAAGACGAATAAGGGTGGAAGGTTGGTTAACTCTTAGTTAACCATGGTTTTCTCTCAGTGATGCAACTATCAGTTTGGGAGAATTCTTTTTCTTTTGGGGGAGAAGGTGTCTGCATTTTCTAAGTTTCCATGTCTTGAGCTAAAGCTCAAATAACACTTGTAAACAGAAAAAAATGCTTAAATGGATCAACTGGTTTTTTTATACTTTGCTTCATAATTCATATTCTTAATCAAGCTTCACCAAATCTTAACAAATAACTAAATATTAACATACTCATTAAAAACTGATCATAAGAAAACTTTTCCAAAGAAGGCCAGGACTTTTAAATAATACGATACATTTTAATGCTAAAAAATGGAGCCACTGTGATGGGTACACACCCATATTTGTTTTCTGAAATTTTACATATGCTTAAAATATTTCGTAATAAAAATTCTCAAGAGAAAATGGAGCTGTCTGGGTGAATTTTCTAGGACTAATCTTTTAACTCCCTGGACTAACCCTACAGAATTTAAGTTTTATATTTCAGTAGATAATACATCAAAATGTTGATGTATTATCAACAATACAAAGTGGTTGTACACCAGAGATAGATAACAAATTTTAATTATTTTAATCTATATACTTATGTGTTGGGGTTACTGATATTTTAAAAATTTTTTCATAATGAATCTGATTACTTTTTCAGTAAGATAGGTTTGTGGGTTTTTTTTAATTCACTAGTTGTAAGAAAGTCAAGTTCCTTGGACATCAAATTAGAATATCCTAGTGTCTGCCAAATGATTAAGTAATCCTCACCAAAACAAACGGCAACACAAAATATTTATATAAATAAGGCTACAAAAGAAAAATTCATTTCAATAGATTTATGAACATTTACATTTCAAATTAGGAAAGAAGCAAAGAACCTTAAAAAAATTAGTGAAGCAATCTTTATTCTATGCAAAAGGGACCATGGAAGTCAATCTTAAAAGCTAGTGACAAGGCCCTTGGCAGTGATACATGGCAGTGTGTTCTGTTAGTGTCCTGTATCTATCTAACTCCAAAAACCATTTTCTAAGAGAAGCATGCCTAGAAAAATATCTTCAATTGTATATAATTATTTCTTTAACATTTCCTGTTGTAACATTTCACTTATTTAAATTCTGCATTAAGCTCTAAAACTGAACAGAAGTTAAAGAATTTATTCAGTAGTTCTCAGACACAGACACATTTTTAATCACTCTTTACAAGGCTAAAGTCTGTTCCTCATTATGAAAGACAGACAAATATGTTTTTGTCTGGTGGTTCCAGGGATAAAAGAGAACACCTGTATTTAAAAACCAGGAAAGGAACTTGCCCTACACAGTGTAACTTTGGGCATTTATTAAAACTGTCAAGCTTCAAGAAGAAAGACTATTGATACGGGGCCTCAATAGTTCTAAAGGAAACAAATTTAACATAGAAGATAATAAAATTAATGACATGAAATAAAAGACAATAAATCACATAATTCTTGTTTTCCAGAGGCAACAGTAATGAAGCTCACATTTCAAGCCTCAAACACTTCAAGTTTTACATTATATAAGCTGCCAAAGCCATCGAATGCACACAAAAGGACATGTGTTAAGTGTTCTCCCTCCTACTGCCTATCCCCTTACTACCAAAAAGAAAACAAACTCTGAGATAAAGCGCTTGCAATACGGTTAT
Organism: Orcinus orca; assembly: GCF_937001465.1. Lineage (NCBI taxonomy): Eukaryota > Metazoa > Chordata > Mammalia > Artiodactyla > Delphinidae > Orcinus > Orcinus orca. Next base: position 83,215,966 of record NC_064572.1, read on the forward strand.
AAATTCATTTCCCATTAGCTTGTGACAACTGAGGTTCAAAATTTAACCACAAACTTAGTACCATATCACTTATTAATACTCCATCCTGAAAATTCTTCCCACTCCTTTAAAAAAAACAATACTAATCTGAAATGGAGTCTCAGGAAAAAACAAGCAAATATATAGCTACAGATTCTCAAGGTACTTTCCCAGGAAGTCCTGTGCACTGCATGAGTAAAGTGACAGGTGAAATAATCCTTAAACCATACAAGAAACAGTCTTCCAAAGAGCTCAAAATATTTGTGTATGGATTAAAGGTTCTCGATTCTTACAAGATCCCCATTTAGTAGACACAGCACTAATTATACTTTGCTAATGGGGCAAAAAAGGATCCTGTCTTGGCACCAAAATCTTGCAAAAAGTAGAGATTTCCTCAAGAATTAATAGGTACTAATTCTTCTAAGTCCCTACATTTTGTTTCTGTGCAATGTTAAAAAAGAATATACACTGAAAACAAGAAGAAAAATCCTAAATATCTAAATGACCACTAGGCAAGACAAAGTATCTATAAAATGAAAACTCTCATACAAGACTTTAAAAAACACTACTACCATCTGCATTATTACTGTTATTACTAATTACCAGTATATCAGTACACTGAAGTCAGAAACACAATATATGCACTTTCTTTGCTTGATTCCCCAAGTAACAGATTATATAGCTTAAACAAAGAACTTAATTTTTACAGGCTCATAAACTTTAGTACTTAACTGCCAGGATTTTTTGGAAAATTTTACAAAGCACTCTGGATCTCAACCAATATTATTTCTTTGCTCTTTGCATATACAGTTAAAAGTACTACCATGGTTATTAACAAAGAAGAAAAGCAGGCGACTCCCACAAATAGAAAAGTAAAATACTATAACTCCATGGAAAAAAAAAACCTATTTAAGTGCATTAAACCTGAGGTAAGAACACATTTAAACAACATAACAGCCATTTACCTTCACTGAATTCATTTAGCAACTCTTCCTTGGTCCAATTACATGAGGTTATTAGAAAAAAGCCTTTCACTTTCAACACCCTGGAGAGAGATTTCACATATTGCTTCCTCTTTTCAATTGCATTGTCAGGATTAAGGCTTATGGCATCAAAAGTCCCTTTGTCAATACAAATGTGAAATCCAGACAGTTTTGTGGAAGGATTCAAAAAGTCTTCTACCTATATTAAAAATCAATGTCTATGTGAGAACAATTCACACACAATATTTACTGAATTTAAGTAACAATCTGTAAAAAGTTACAGATAAAAAGAGCAATTACTTATGATGGCATTTTACATATAATAAACATTTGCAACTTTATAGCTAACTTTTATGTGCTTCATTCCAAGATCATTAAAGCTAAGATTAGTAAGCAAGACTGACAGTGTTTCCTGGACATTCCAAATCTCTACAAATTTGGAAACAAATCAAAGCCAGGTGTACTGCCTAATAATACCAGCACATAAATGGGGCTCACAAGCCTGGTTTATGAAAAAGTTATTTCTGTCGAAAAAAAGAATATTTGAAATATTTTTTAAATGACAAAAAAATATCTGGAACTCAAACAAGGCACTTGAAATAAGATGATTTTTAGCTGACATTACTAGCTGTATGACCTGAGGTAAACATGGTAAATCAAAAGTTCTTTTGCCTTGACTCAGCAGCTTACAAAGCAACTAATGGATACAATGAATGGCACAAAGCTTAAGAAATTAAAGGACTGTTTAAGCTGCAATTACTTAACTTTATAAATATCATGCACCTCAGATTTTGAAAGTCATGTATCAGCATCTCACTCATTTTCAATAACTTCAATAACTTACTGATACTTTAGAAGCATTTGAAATAGTGATCTGCCTCAACTTCATAAAATATTCAAAATAATTTGCCAACAAACTTAATTCTGAAAAGCTGCTTTGAAAAAGTAATTAAGCAATTAGCTCGTGATTATTCATATAAACTTAAAATAATCATAAATAGTGTATTATCTGAAACTCTTATTGTTTGACTTGAAAATGTGTATTGCATGTTTACATACATTTGAACATAGGTTTCCTGCCCCTGCCTCACATCAAAGTATTCATTACACCTGAAGCAAAACAATGACTACCACTCTTAAGAGCGAAGTTTGGAGAAGTTCCTATCCTAAATGCCTATATAAAAGTATTCATTTAGTGGGACTTCCCTGGTGGCGCAGTGGTTAAGAATCTGCCTGCCAATGCAGGGGACCTGGGTTCGAGCCCTGGTCCAGGAGGATCCCACATGCTGTGGAGCAACTAAGCCCATGCGCCACAACTACTGAGCCTGTGCTCTAGAGCCCACACGAGCCACAGCTACTGAAGCCCACATGCCTACAGCCCGTGCTCCACAACGAAAAGCCACCACAGTGAGAAGCCCACGCACTGCAACAAAGAGAAGCCCCCACTCACTGCAACTAGAGAAAGCCCACGCGCAGCAACGAAGACCCAACACAGCCAAAAATAAATAAATGAATAAATAAAAAAATAAATTTATAAAAAAAGTATTCATTTATTCAACAGATATTTCATAGACACCTATTATATGCAGGAACTTTACAGGCCCTGGGACTGTAACTGCAAACAAAGCAAAACAGGTCCCTGTATGAGAATATATCTCATGTTCTCTAAAAGGAGAGGCAAGCAATAAATAAGCTAACCAAATTATTTCAGATAAAGTGCTATGAAGAAAAAAAAAGAATAATGAAGACAGTGAGTGACTGGGAAGAGAAATGTTTTGGAAAAGGTAGTCAGGCAAGACCTCTTTAAGAAGGCGATATTTGAGCAGAGATCAGAATGCTGAGAATGAGCCAAACAAACTGAGATCTGGGGCAAGAACATTCTAGACAGAGCAGCAGGTATAAAGACTGGAGAAAAACAGGGCTGACATGTATCAGGAGCAGAAAGAAAGCCAGTGTGACTGGGGTACTGGTGATAAAGAAGGAAAGAGGTAAGAAACGAGGGGCTTTGTAAGGCTGGGTGGGCGTTCAGATCCCATTCTGAGTGCAACGGGGAAGCCCTTGGAGGCTTGTGAGCAAGGAAGTGACACAAGCTGATTTATATTTTAAAAACTAACTCTGGGTACCCTGTGGTAATGGACAGCAGGGCGGCAAGAGTGGAAACAGGAAGGCTAAGTAAGAGGCTACTACAGTCATCTAAGTGAGAAATGATGGTGGCTTAGATCTGGGAGGTAGCAGTGGAAATACCAAGAAATGATCACATTCCTGATATACTCTGAAGATAAAACCAACAAAATTGGCTATAGGATTTGTTGTTGTTGTTGGCGCCTTGAGGCTTTCAGGATCCTAGTTCTCCAACCAGGGAGTGAACCCGGACCACAGTAGTAAAAGCGCCAAGTCCTAACCACTGGACTGCCAGGGAATTCTCTGTTATAGGATTTAAAGGAAAGAGTGGGGTAGGGGATGGGAGGTGCGTGAGAAGTTTAAGGAAGAAACCAAGAGTTTCACTTTGGACCAATTAAAAGACTTAGCTATCCAAGTGGAACTATAGAATAAGCAGTGTTTATATAATTCTAGAGCTCAAAGGAGAAGCCTGGGATAAAAATATAAATGCAAGAGTCATCATCTCCGGCTTCCCTGGTGGCGCAGCGGTTGAGAGTCCACCTGCCGATGCAGGGGACACGGGGTCGTGCCCTGGTCCGGGAAGATCCCACATGCTGCGGAGCGGCTGGGCCCGTGAGCCATGGCCGCTGAGCCTGCGCGTCCGTAGCCTGTGCTCCGCAATGGGAGAGGCCACTACAGTGAGAGGCCCGCATACGGCAAAACAAACAAAAAAAAAAGAGTCATCATCTCCTCACAGATCAGAGGGCAAAACATAAACTGAGTAATCTTTGGTGGCATTATACTACTTTAGGCATTTACAACTTTTTGATCTAGTTAATCCAAAGTTAGCTATTATTTGTGTGTATTTGCAAAAAAAAAAAAGAGCGAGAGAAAGAATAAACATACTTGCACACAAGGAAGAGGAGAAAATAACTTTCCCAAACTGACTAGACTGAAAATTTTAATACTGTCACTTAAAAAGTATCATTTTGGATTATTTATGATTGACCCTTAATTTATGAGCTCAAAGATGTCAGCAAATTAATATACTTCAGAAACATTTAAACTTTATAACTTATTACAAATAAAAATAACAGTTACAGTAATATAAATAATAGTTACCTTCAACTTAATGTTAGATAAACCTTCTTTCTCTATAATATTTCCAGAAAGCTGTATTGCAGAGGGAGAGTAATCAATTCCAGTAATATTAGAGAAACCAAATTTTGCCTAGGGACAGAGAAATAATATTATACTTTAGTTTTCAGAAGTTTTAAATACTGTTTTACCTATGAATTATATTATTCCTTTAGGACTGGGGCTGTTTTTTTTTTTTAATATATCAAATGACATATACTATCCAATAATCTAAAATGTTTAAATTTTATTGTAGAATCTAAATAGAAACTAAAAGTTTAAATTTATATAATGTGACAATTTATTCTTTTATAATATTTGATTTCTTTCTCAAAAGGAAATTCATTTTCTTAAAGACAACGAGAATATATGTGTATTTCGGCCCTAAAGCAGAAAAATGTAGTATTAACTTCTAATGCTGATATGCTTTAATTCACACAAAAATCTGTCATAGATTTTACTTAACACAATTAAGTTACATGAATAAATTAAATGCGTATGTAATGTTCTTGCTTTTAAAAATTTTCCTTCAGTGTACTTATAAATCATGCAATTCTCCACCAACCATGTGATCATTAACCATCTTATATTTGTATAGTATTTTTCGTTTTTGAAATATTTCATACATTCCAATAGACCTTTACAAAAAACCTGTGAGATAAATTGGGCAGGTATTAATACCCCCAAAGAGTTAAAGAAAGCTCACTGGACTTAAGAGGTTTGAGACTAAACCTGCAGTCCAGCTGTTTACTAACAATATTAACCCATCTAAGGGTGTGTGGAGCCTGAGGCAGAAGCATGATGGCCTCTGGTCTTCACCTCTAACTATGCTGAACATTGTAAGACCAATCAGACTAAAGAAAATATCAAAGGAAATTTGAAGAAGAACAGAAGTTGCAGAGTAGAGTGTAGCCTGAAATTCTCTTCCAGCTCTTCACCATTTACTAAATGGTTACTTCCTTCAAAACTACTTAACCTACTCCAACACCATCCATTTAAGACTTATTTAGACTTTTCAACCTTAAGTGACTGATTCCTAACCTAAACTCAATTAACACAACAATCATTTTCCGCAGGGCATTTTGCTCCCTTTGATCATTTTTATTTTTAGTCTTAAGGTCTAATATCCCTTCTTTGATGCCAACCTCCTATTCTTTTAGTGATCTCAATCCATATTCTTCAAGATCTTCATTTTCTCCCAGTTTCCCTCATTTATCAGACCTAGAATGCAGGATGATTCTATTAATTGACTCTTACCAGTTCCTTCTTCTCCAAGCCTGTTTATTCTTCCCTTAGAATTTATAAAAATCATATGTAGATGTTTTAAGTTTCTAGAACAATCATCCTCAAACTACTGCCAACATTTTTCACATTCAATTTCTGGCACTCAGTGAGAAATAAGCAGACATTCAAGGAAATAATAAATGACCAAAAACCAAAGGGAAAAAACTTACATTAGAAAAAGACCCACAGGAGAATCAAATAAAAGAATGATCAGAAACATATTTAAAAAACTGAAATAAATGACAATTTGGAGAACTGTGACAGAGAACTGAAAACTATAACAAACAAACATACAAATAAGAGAATTTTAAAATGCAATGATTAAATTAAGATACTCAAGGATGGACTTGATAGGAGATTGGACGCACACACAAAATAGTGAAGTGGAAGAAAAGTCAGAATACCACTTTAAGCACAGAATGACAGAAGGATGGAAAATTAAAAACAGGAAAGAACATAAAAGACATAATATGGCACAGAGTATAAGATCTAAATATATATAATAGAAGTCTTAGAAAAAGAGGAAATAAGAATAGGGCAGAAGAGAAAATGACATATGACTGAGAACTTTCTAATTTTGAAAAAGGATCCCAAGCCACAGATTCAAGAAGCACTATAAACTCAAGGCATGATAAAAACAAAGATAGTATAGTATAATATATATCTGATAAAACATATAATTTATATTATATACAAATAGTATAATATATCTGATGAAAACCAAAATCAGAAAAATCTCAAAAGCATTCAGGGAGTGGGGTGGGGGATACAACGCGACAGATTACCTGCAAAATACCAACAGTAAGACTGACAGCTGGCCATAAGTCATAAAGAATGGAAGCCAGAAAACAACAAAAGGAAAATGCCAATCTAAAATTATATCCCAGCAAAAAAAACAAAAAAGTATGTATGTGTGTGTGTGTGTGTGTGTGTGTGTGTGTGTATCCATCAAAAATGTAGGTGGTCACTGAAAAAGCACCGAATATAAGCAATGACTGTTAGCATGACAAAAATACAGAAAACTAAACATTATGTGTCACATAGGCAAATATACATGACCACCTATTAAATTTACTTGTTTTAAAAAAACTGAATTTGATAAAAATCTATGGATCAGAGGTAAAGAAACTTTTTCTTTAAAGGAACAGAGCATAAATATTTTACACTTTTCCAGTCATACAATCCCTGTCACAACTACTCAACTCTACTACTGTAGCACATAAGCAGCTACAGACAAAGCTGTATTCCAAGAAATATTTATAAAAACAGGGGAAGCCTAGATTTGACTGATAAACTATAGTTTGCTGACCCTTATTCTAGATTTAACTTCCAACCCACAGAAAACACAGGGGACAGAAAACATGTTAAATAATACTACAGAGATGCAATTAGGAAGTCCACACTGTGGTAAATCATTTGGGACTAATAAACTACCTTCTACAACAAATAAATCACCAAGTTACATAAAGAAAAAGTGTAGGGAGAACTTAAAAGAGCCTTCGGAGACTATCAGCCAACTGCAATATGTGGACTCAATAACAGAATGGAAATGACAGAAGAAAAGTCAGTGAACTTGAAGACACATCAATACTAGTTATCAAATCTAATCAACAGAGAAAAATAATCGGAAAAGAATGAACAGGTTCTAAAGCTTCAGGGACCTGTGGGACAATACAAAGAGGCTTAACGTTGATGTTTACAGACTCTCAAAAGGAAAGGAGAATGTGATTCAGAGGAAAAAAAAAAAATTGAAAACATCCCAAATTTGGCAAAAGACTTAAGTTCTCAGATTCAAAAAGCTCAGTGAACCCCAAACAGAATAAGGAGAAAGAAATCCAAGCAGCAGTACATCATAATTAAACTGGTAAAAACTAAAAGACAATGGAAAAAATCTTGAAAGCATCTAGAAAACTGATGCATTACTTACAGGAACACAACAATTCAGATGACTGCAGATTTCTCATCAAAAACTATGGAGGTCACACAACATTTTTAAAGTACTGAAAGAACAGTTAATTCAGAATTCTATATTCAGCAAAAACATCCCTCAGGAATGAAGGTGAGATAAAGACATTCTCAGTTGAAGAAACACTAAGAAAATTTCTTGCCAGGAAAGCTGCTCTAAAATCATTCCTGAAGGAAGTTCTTTAGACAGAAGGTAAATAATACCAAAACAAACGAACAAACAAACTTGGAAGATCAGGAATGAAGAAAAAAGCTGCAAAAGTAAATATCTGTGTTAACATAATTAACTACTATTCTCCTTTGAAAGGAAACATTATAGCATTATCCTACAGGATTTTCAATGTAAAGGTAATATTTAAGACAACTGCAATATAAAGAAGGGAAGATTAAAAAACTCACAGGTGGTTAAGGTTTTCACATACCACATGGAACGGTAAAACACTGATTCTAAGTAGATTGTGTAAATAAAGTATGTATATTATAATCGTACAGCAACCACTAAAAAAGCCAAAAAGATACAGTCATTACAGCAACCACTAAAGAAACTATACAAAGACATTTATAAAACTAGATATATCTAATTAAAATGGAATACTAAGAAATGTCCAAATAAAGCAAAATAAGCAGGAAAGGAGAAAGGGAAGAATGAAAAAACAGAGGTAACAAAGAGAAAAGAAATAATAAAATGGTAGACCTAAATCCAAATGTTCTAAATATACCAATTAAAGGATAGAGATTATTAGAAAGGATAAAAAACATGACCCAACTATATGCTGGCTACAAGAAAGTCACTTCAAATATAATGATATAGGTTGGTTCAAAGAGAAAGAATAGAAAAGGATATACCATGCAAAAACTCATTTTGGCCTGCGTACCAAAAAAAAAAAAGCAAAAACTCATTTTAAAAAGTTGAACTTCACACCCACAAGGATGGTTACAATCAAAAAGATAATAAAAAGCGTTGGTGAGAATATGGAAAAACTGGAACTCACATACAGTGCGCATGGAAGTGTATAATGGTGTAGCCACTGTGAAAACAGTCTAGCAGTTTCTCAAAAGGTTAAATATAGAGTAACCATATGAACCTGGGTATAAACCCAAGAGAAATGAAAATATATGTCCATACAAAAACTTATACATGAATTTTCACAGCAGCATTTTTCATAATAGCCGAAAAGCAGAAACAACTTAAATGTCCATCAGCTGGCGAGTGAATAAACAAAATGTGGTAAACCCATCCAACAGAATATTAATTGGACAAGAGGAAAGAGTATTGATACATGCTACAGTATGGATGAACTTTGAGAACATTATGTTAAATGAAAGAAGCCAGACACAAAAGACTACATATTGATGATTCCATTTATATGAAATGCCCACAATAGACAAATCCACAGACACAGAATGTAGATTAGTGGTTGCCAGGGGTTGAAGGGAATGGGGAATAAGGAGTGAACGATAATGAATATAGGGTTTCTTCTTGGGGTGATGAAAATCTTCAGGAATAAAATAGTGGCGATGGTTGTACAAATTTGTGAATATACTAAAAACCACTTTCAAAGGGTAGATTTTATGGTATGTGGATTATATCTCAATTTTTTAAAAAAGCTGGAGTGGCTTTATTATTAGCATCAAAGTAAAATCAAAGTAAAGAAAACTACCAATGTTAAAGAGGAACATTATACAATAAATGGGTCAATTCATCAATACACAAACACATAAAATCCTAAATGTGTAACCTCTGAACAACAGAGTTTGAAAATACATGTAGCAAAAACTGACAGAAATAAAAGTTAAAATAGACAAATCTACCAATACCGTCAGACACTTCAACATTACTATTTCCATAATTAATAGCACTAATAGACAGAAAATCAGTAAAGGTATAGAAATGAACAACACCATCAAACACCATAAGTCTAGTTAACATATACAGAATACTCTATCCAGTAACAGCAGAATACACATTTTTTTCAAGTGCACATGAAACATTCACCAAGATGGATATATCCTGGATCATAAAACAAAGTAACACATTTAAAAGAATTTAAATCATACAAAGTATGTTCTCTGACATAATCGAATTAGACTAGAAGTCAAAAGCAGAAAGAGAAAAATCCACAACATGTGGAAATTAAACAACAGAATTCTAAATAATCTGGATCAAAGAAGAAAATTAGAGAATTCCCTGGTGGTCCAGTGGTTAGGACTCCACACTTTTCACAGCCAGGGGCCCGGGTTCAATCCCTGGTTGGGGAACTAAGATCCTGCAAGACTCACGGCACAGCCAAAAAAAAAGAAGAAAATAAAAATACAGCATATCAAATTTGTGCGGTGCAGGAGCACCTACAGAAAAATTTATAGCACTTATATCATTAAATGTTTACATGAGAAAAGAAGGAAAGTCCCAAATCAATAATCTAAGCTTCTACCTTAAGAAGCTAGAAAAAAAGAGCAAGAATAAATTAAAAGCAAAAAGAATGAAAAAATAATAAAATTAAGAGCAGAACCCATTGAAAATGAAACATAAAAGCAATAGAGAAAGTCAATGAAAACAAAAGCAACTTTTTATAAAAGATAGAAAAAATGAATCTCTAGCATCACTATCAAAGAAAAAGAGAGAGAAGACACAAGTTACCAACATTAGGAATGAACAAGGGGATTTCAATACAGACCCAACAGACTTTAAAAGGACAATAAGAGAATACTGTGCAGAACTCTATACACACAAATTCACAATGGACTAATTCCTCAAAAACCACAAACCACACAAACTCACTCAAATGAAATAAATAACCTAAATAGGACTGTGACTATTAAAGAAATTTTATTCATATTTTAAACCTTCAGAAAAGAAATTTCCGGGTTAAATGGTTTAATTGCAAATTCTACCAAACACTCAAGAAGAAATAACACTAGTGCTACACAATATCTTAAAAAATTTAAAAAGGAGGGAATTCTTCCCCACTCATTTTATAAGGCCATCAATGCCCTGAGACCAAAACCAAATAAAGATAATACAGGACTGCAGGGAAACTGCAGACCAATATCCCTCAGGAATACAGATGTAGGGAATTCCCTGGCAGTCCAGTGGTTAAGACTTCACCTTCCAATGAAGGGGGTATGGGTTCAATTCCTGGTCGAGCTAAGATCCCACATGCCTAGTGGCCAAAAAACCAAAACATAAAACAGAAACAACACTGTAACAAATTCAATAGAGACTTTAAAAATGGTCCACATCAAAAAAATCTCTTTTTAAAATTAATTAATTTATTTGGTTGTGCCAGGTCTTAGTTGTGGCAGGCAGGCTCCTTAGTTGTGGCATGCATGTGGGATCTAGTTCCCTGACCAGGGATCCAACCCGGGTCCCCTTGCACTGGGAGCGCAGAGTCTTATCCACTGCACCACCAGGGAAGTCCCCAAAAAAAAGCTTAAAAAAAATACAGATTTAAAAGTTCTCAACAAAATAGTAACAAATTGAATCTAGCAATACAGAAACAGAATTATACATTATGACCAAATGGGGCTTATTCCACAAGCGCAATACTGGTTCAATATCTGAAAATCAATTAATATAATCCACCATATTAACAGTCTAAAGAAAAAACACCTCATGATTATATTCACTAATGCAAAAAAATTTTATTTTATTTTATTATTTTTTTAACGAAATTCAAGAAATACGTCCTAAAAATACAAGGGAACTTCTTCAACCTGATAAAGGGCATCTAATAAAATCCTGCAGCTAACATCATCCGTAATGGTGAAAAACTGAAGACTTTCCCCCTAAGATGGGAACAAGGCAGGAATGTGCCATCACCAGTCCTAGTCAATACCATATTGGAAGACCTAGGTAGTGTAATCAGGCAAGAAAAAAAAAGGCATGCATATTGGAAAGAATGAAATAAAACTGTCCCCATTCACAAATGGCATGACTGTCTACATAGAAAATCCCAGAAAATCCACTTAAACCTCCTAGAACTAATAATATGCAAGATTACAGGATACAAAGGCAACACAAAAATCAACCATATTTCTAGCAATAAACGATTGGAAACTGAATTTCAAAAAGCAATACCATTTTAAATACTCCCAAAACAAATATATAGGTATAAGTCTAAAAAATATGCACAGGATCTGCATGCTGAATGAAAACCAAAAAATGCTGAGGAAAGAAATCCAGGAAGACCTAAATGAATGAAGAGAGACACTATGTTCATAAACTGGAAGACTCAAGATAGTAAAGATGTTGATTCTCCTCAAATCACAGATTTAGCTCAATTTCAATGAAATTTTCAACATGGATTCTTTTGTAGATATTTACAAACTAATTCTTAAATTTATTTGGAAAGGTAAAGGAACTAGAATGGCCAATACAACATTTGAAAAAGAATAAAGTTGAGAGACTCACACTACCCAACTTTTAAGATTTACTAAAAAGCTACACTAATCAAGATAGCATCCAGAGGATGTCACCATGAATTCTTCCAAACATTTAAGAAAGAAACAAAACTAATCTTACAAAAATCCTCTGAAAAAAATAAAAACAGAGACAAGTCTCACCTCATTTTATCAGACCAGCATAACCTTGACACAAAAACTTTACATTAAAATTGCAAGTAAGCACAACTGGACAGCCCGCATGCCTCAACGAAAGATCCCGCATGCCGCAACTAAGACCCTATGCAGCCAAAAATAAAGTAAATAAATATTTTTAAAAATAAAATTGCAAGTAAGGAAAATTACTGGCTAATCTCTCTCATGAAGCTATATAATTCCTAAGTAGAATACTACCAAATCAAATCCAACAATATATGAAAAGGATAATACATCACAATCAAACTTGGTTTACTTCAGGAACGGAAATTTTTTATAACATTGAACAATCACTACAATTATCTCAATAAAAATGTCAATTAAAAAAAAAAACTGGGCTTCCCTGGTGGCACAGTGGTTGAGAGTCCGCCTGCCAATGCAGGGGACACGGGTTCGAGCCCTGGTCCAGGAAGATCCTACATGCCGCAGAGCAACTAAGCCCGTGCGCCACAACTACTGAGCCTGTGCTCTAGAGCCCGTGAGCCGCAACTACTGAGCCTGCGTGCCACAACTACTGAAGCCCACGCACCTAGAGCCCGTGCTCTGCAACAAGACAAGCCACCTCAATGAGAAACCCGCACACCATAACAAAGAGTAGCCCCCGCTCACCGCAACTAGAGAAAGCCCACACACAGCAACGAAGACCCAACGCAGCCAAAAATAAATAAATAAATAAATTTTTTAAATTGAGGACCCCCACCAAAATCAATCAGTTCAACTCTAACAGAATCAAGAAGAAAAATCATCTGATCATATCAATGAATATTAAAGAAAGCAACTGATCGAGTTCAACAACCCAACCATTATGATTAAAAACTCTTAACAAACTAGAATATAAAGGAACAGCCTCAATCTGGATGACTACCTGTAAAAACCTAGAGCTAACATCATATTTAACAGTGAAATATTAGCTTTCCTCTTCTAATAGGCAGTGTTAGAAGGCTATCTGCCTTCACAATTTCTATTCAATGTTGACCTAGAGACTGCACAGCATTTTAATAAACAAAATATTAAGAATGGAATAGAAGAAATACAACTACTATTTACACATGACATTACAGTCTTTATAGAAAATCCAAAAGAATCTATAAATAAATAATTAGAATTAATGTGTGACTTACTGGATACAAGATCAATATAAAAATCTGTTGTACTTATACATAGCAGCAATAAACTATTAGAAAATAAAATTTAAAAGCATAACAATAATAGTCACAACAACAAAAAAATCTAGGAATCAACCAAGGAAAAATACTGGTTGGCCAAAAGGTTGTTCTGGTTATTTGGGGGTTTTTTTAATATATTTTTAAATTTATTTTTGGCTGCGTTGGGTCTTCGTTGCTGTGTGCGGGCTTTCTCTAGTTGCGGTGGGCAGGGGCTACTCTTCGTTGTGGTGCGCAGGCTTCTCATTGAGGTGGCTTCTCTTGTTGCGGAGCACGGGCTCTAGGCGCGCGGGCTTCAGTAGTTGTGGCGCGCAGGCTCAGCAGTTGTGGCACACAGGCTTAGTTGCTCCGTGGCATGTGGGATCTTCCCAGACCAGGGCTCGAACCCATGTCCCCTGCACTGGCAGGCGGATTCTTAACCACTGCGCCACCAGGGAAGTCCCTGTTTGGTTTTAAGTAAAAATAAGACACATTTTTCATTTTCACCAAGAACTTTATTGAACAATGTATTCATTAACCGAGCAAACTTTTTGGCCAACCCAATATATAAGATCTCTGTACAGAAAATCTCTATACAGACAAAATACTACTGAGAGAAAATTAAGAACTAAATAAATGGAGGAATACATCATGTTCATGGATTCACTCGATACTATAAACATGTAAATCCTCCTCAAACTGATCCATAAATTCAATACAATCCTAATCAAAATCCCAGGGTGGGTTTTGTTTTTTTCCTGAAAAGTGATGATTCTAAAATTTAAATAAATATGCAAAGAGCTAACTAACAACATACAAGACAACAATGGAAAAGCTATCAAAGTCAGAGAACTTACGTTAACCAAATGGGGAGACTTGTCCAGTAATTAGGACAATTTGGCATTGGCATCAGGATAAACAAACAGACCCAAAGGAATAGAACAGAGGATCCAGAAACAGACCCAAACACATACTATTACTGGACTTATGACAGAGGCACCCCTACAGTGCAGTGGGGGAAAGAGCAGACATTTCAATAAGTGGTGCTGGGTTATCTGAATATTCATAGGTAAAAAAAAAAATAAACCTTGACTCTACCTCACAACATACACAGCAATTAATTGGGACCTAAATGTGAAAAGGAAAAGAACAAAGTTTCTAGAAAAACATATAGGAAAATATCATTTTGACTCTGGGTAGGCAGATTTACTACACAATATTCAAAAGCACTAACCATTTTTAAATGCTATATTAAACTTCAGTAAAATTAAAGAACTTCTGTTCATCAAAAGACACTATTACAGGGACTTCCCTGGTGGTCCAGCGGTTAAGATTCCAAGCTCCCAATGCAGGGGGCCTGGGTTCGATTCCTGGTCAGGGAACTAGATCCCTCATGCCGCAACTAAAAAGATCCCGCGTGACACAAGGAAACGCGACAAGAAATATCCTGCGCGCTGCAACTAAGACCTGGCGCAGCCAAATAAATAAATAAAAATTTTTTTAAAAGGTACTATTACAGGGCTTCCCTGGTGGCGCAGTGGTTGAGAGTCCGCCTGCCTTTGCAGGGGACACGGGTTCATGCCCCGGTCCGGGAAGATCCCACATGCCGCGGAGCGGCTGGGCCCGTGAGGCATGGCCGCTGAGCCTGCACATCCGGAGCCTGTGCTCCGCAACAGGAGAGGCCACAGCAGTGAGAGGCCCGCGTACCACAAAAAAAAAAAAAAAGATACTATTACAAAAGTGAAGAGACAAGCGACACACCAGATACAAAGGTTATATACACAGAATATATAAAAAACTCCTACAAATCAATAAAAGAAAGGCAACCCAATCTTTAAATAAGCGAAAGCTTGAATAGGCATTTCACAAAAAAGAACAGCCAAATAGCATATGAAGATATGCTCAATATCCTTAGACATCAGGGAAATGAGAATAAAACCACAAGATACCACTACACACCTAGCAGAATCACTGAAATTGGATAAGCTGACAAGAGCAGGTGTTGGCAAGGATGTGGAGCTACTATAATTCTCACACACTGCCAGTAGGAGTGCAAACTAGTGCAACCAATTTGGAAAACTGTCTGGCAGTATTCATAATAACACAGTGCTGGAAATGAGTCAAATGACTATCAACAGGAGGATGAAGGAATAAAATGAATGAATAAATCAATAAATAAATTGTGGTATTTTCATATAGTACAGTACTAACCACAATGAAATGAAGCACTCTAGTGCTACACACAATATGAAAGACCATGGGTAAACCTAACAAAGCCATGCTCAGCAAAAGAAACCATATCAAAAAAGTGCATACCCAAAGATACTACTCACATCAAGTCAACAAGAGGCAAAACTCAATGAAATGGAAAAAGGATAATCTTTTCAACAAATGACGGATGGAACAATTCAACATTCACATACCAAAAAAAATTAACCCCAACCAGTATCTCAAACCTTCTACAAAAATTAATTCAAAACAAATAATAGATCTAAATGTAAAAATTTTAAACTTTTAGAAGAAAACCTAGAAGACCTATGTGACCTTAAGTTAGGCAAAGAGTTCTTTAATATGACAACAAAAGCACGATCCACATACGAAAAAATTAATAAATGTGACTTCATAAAAATGAATTTCTGCTCTTCAGAAGATATTGTTAAAGAGAATGAAAAACAACAAGCGAACAAATGAGAGAAAACATTTGCATATCACATACCTGACAAGGAACTTATATCCACAATACATAAAGAATCCTCAAATCTTAATAAGTTAACAGGCAACCCCATTTAAAAATAGGCCAAAGATTTGAACACACATTTCACCAAAGATATACAGATGGCAAAAGAGCACATGAAAAGGTAATCAAAGTCATTAGGAAAATGCTAATTAAAACCACAATAAGAAACCAGTACAGCTGACATGAAAAATAGCCTAACTTATGATGACAGAAGTCAAAATAATCATTACCTTTAGGAGGGAATGAGTGGGAGGGGACACAAGGGGGCTTCTTCTATGGTGTTAATAATGTTTTCTTTGTTGATCAGGTTGGTGAGTTACACACAATTATTCATTTTGTAAAAGCTGTACACTTATGACCTATTCACTTTTCTACACGGATGTTATACTTTATTCAGTAAGTTCACATTAAAAAAGAAAAAAACTTCCCAAAGCGACTCCACATCTAGGTAGCTTCACCAGTGAATTCTACCAAACATTTAAGGAAGAAAAAACAGTTGTCAACAAACTCTTTCAAAAAATAGATTCTTGTTTAATGATGTCAGCATAACTTGATACCAAACCCTGACAAGGACACTACAAGAAAGGAAAATTACAGGACAATCTCCCTCATGGACAAAGTTGCAAAAATCCTAAACAAAATATTAACAAAGTGAATCCAGTAATATATATATATAAGTTGGGTTTATTCCAGAAATGCACTTAACATTTGAAAATGATCAATGTAATTCACCTACATGAATAAAGGAAAAAATTCATATGGTTACCTCAACAGATACAGGAAAAACATTTAATCAACAACAACACACACCATTAGCAAAGGAGAAAAACATTTAATCAACAACAACACACACCTTAGCAAATCTGAAGTCTGATAACAGAGTTATCTACAAAACTAACTTACAAGATAACATCATACCTAACAGTGAAACACTGAACGTATTCTCTGAAAAGGGCAGAAAAAGACAAGGATGCCTTCTGTCACCACTTCTTTTCAACATTCTCCCAAAGGTCCCAAACAGTGTAATAAGGGGGGAAAAGTTACAAAGGATTGGAAAGGAAGAAATAAAACTCTCATTATTTATAGTTTGCCTAATTATATATGTAGAAAATATAAAAGAATCTATAGTTAAACTATTAGTCTAAAAGGATAAATCATTAACCTCTACAAGTGAGCTATTAGAATCCGAAAGTATCTACAGGTAAACAACAGAGTGAATAAATAAAATTGTGGTATAATTGTACAAAGGATTCATATACAGCAACAAAAACGAATGAACTGCTATGTACAAGTTGAGTGAATCTCACAGAATGTTGACTGAAAGACACCAGAAAGAACACACTGAAGGCTTCCATTTATATCGAAAACAGACAAATTAATCAATGATGTTAAAACTCCTTGTAGTTGCCTTTAGAGAGGAAGGAGGAGCAATTTAGAGGATTATCAGGGAGTTTAAGGGGGGCTTCTAGAGTCTGTAATATTCTGTTTCTTGATTAGGGTGATAGGTGTGTTCACTTTGTAATAATTAATTGAGCCATACTCTTTTGGTTTGCGCACTTTAATGTAGTTATGCTGCACCTCGTTTCAAAAAAATTTATTACAATTTTTTCTAATCACATTTCACTGCTTGAAACATTTTAACGGCTCCCCATAGACTAAGAGTAAAATCTAAGCTCTTAGGCATGGCATATGATATGGCTCCTACCTTTAATCTAAACCTCATCTCTATCTCACACATACACTTTATATTCTAATTTACCAAATTATTTATAGGGCCAGAACCTTCATGCCTTTAGATAATGTTTCCACTTCTTGAAATTCTCTCCCTCTTTACACTCTACCCACACTCAACACAATTTCCACCCAACTTGGATATTAGCTCCTCCAAGACCCTTCTTATCCCTCTTCCCCAAATCACTCCCTTTCCTATACTCAGTATATCTATTATTGCATACATCAAGCTACAGCATTAGCTATTTATGTCTATGTCAGTCTATCCTCTATTGTACTGTGAACAACTCAAGCACAAGGTCTAAATTTTCATACTGCCAGTGCCTACCACAAGGCTTGACAGGTGGTAGTCACTTAGCAAGTTTCACTGTTACGTATATAACCTTACAAGCTGAAACAGTAAAACCATCTAGGATGAAGCCTAAGTCTTACACCTCCTCCACAGCACTCGGCAGAGCAATGATACACTACAGGCATTAACGGTGATGGTTTAGCTAGTAGTAGAACCTGTACCAAAACTCAGTTCCATGGACAAAATGCACTTTTCAAAGCATATGCAAAACACTCTTCAAAAACCATATGCTCACCTAAGAAAAGGGATGTATGTCCTACTGGAAATGTAAAAAAATCATCATCCTTTTATACATACAGATTTCCAGAGTTTTGAGCTAGAAGAAACCAACAGAAATCACCTAGTCAAAATCTTTAGGAAAGAACTGAAGTCCAGAAAAAAAAGTGGCTTGCTCAAGGTTGAGACAATAGCAAGAAGGGCCAAGACTAGGACTCAGATCCCCTGGCTTCTCACTTAGTGCTTTCTCACAGCCCATGCAGCCTCCCTTTTGTACCATGTGACTTCTCAAGGTAAGTGGTACGACTACTTTACTACTTTGGATTTAGATAGCTAGTATCCTCAATTGCAAGATTTTTTTCTTAATTTCATTTTTAAATTTGGTTCTAACACATGAATACTAATAGTACCAACAAGTTCAACCAGGAAAACACCATTTCCAGTTCCAATATCAAGCACTGAAGCATCCAATGGAATCTTGTGTTTCTGCATCCACCTTATTAGTCGAGTCATACTCTCTTCTCCAAACCTATTAGAAACAGAGAATCAGTTAATCAAATAACAGAGGGATAGAGAACAAAGGTTATAACTACATTACACTCAAGCAGCTTATTCAGTTTGCTCAATTAAGTCTTTTTTGAAAGTAAGAAATAACATCTGTAACTGCTTAATCTTCATCTATACTATTATTCAGAAGAAAACACCCCCAAGAATAGAACAGAATAGCTAAGGCTGGTATGTTACTTATTAATGTTTCTCTACATCAGCATTAACACTTGTACATGTTGGTGGCTAAAACGTGCATTGCTTATTGAAAAAGGACAGTTATAAAATAAGGGTTATTTCCTAATACTGTCATCAAATTTAAATCTGGGCCATTAAAAGAGAAAAGAGACAGATTCTTTCAATCTACCCACCAAAGCCAGAATCAGTCCAAGGTTCCCAAGATTTCTAGGGTTTCTCTGGGATAAGCACTTAAAAGACACACACACACCTACACAATCTTCTGGATCATAATCCCACTACTTTTTCTAACTTACCAGATTTCTCCTGTATCTCCATATTCTTGGAAAGTTTGCAGTTCTCTCTCATAGACAGCATCCCAACTATATGAATAATCAAATGCAAAGCAAATTATTCAATTAAACTGTATTATGAATTAAAGGTATATTTCTAATACATTACTGGGATAGTTATGACAGAAATTTAAAACATTATTAGTGTTGACAAGTGCACACCGCTCAATCTTTTAACATCCTTGTGTTAAAAGAATGAAAGAAATAAGATTATACATGTAAAGCACTTACAACAATGCCTGACATTTAAAACGGTGTATGTTTTAGCTTAAAAAATACAAAGACGTATCTGTCCAAGGATCCCTAAGTCCCAAACACAAATCCAAAACTTGACTGTAAAGGCATAGTGTCATTACAGCACTTTTCAGTTTAAAATGTAAAGACAATAATTTTCTACCAATTAGGTGGTTACTCACAATGGAATTCGCCAAAAATAAGCTCCGCTTAAAGGTTAAGTTTTAAGACTTACTCTCACTCCTTTTAAGGACTCCTCCTCCATCAATTGCCGTCTCTTCCTATTTCATGTCTATAGAAGCCCTTCTCCTCCTCCAAGTTACCTCTCATTCTTACCTTTCCCCACAGTCATTCATTCATCCATTAATCCATTAAATAAGTGCTGAGCGTCTGCTTAGGTCAGACCACTTTCTCCTACTCCAAGATGCCCACTATCTCCTCGCTCCCTCCTTACACCATCCCCCCCCACTCCCACCCCTTCCAGCTTCCACGTCCCTGCCCTCGTCCTCTTAACCTTTTCAGCTTCCCAGCCGAGCAGTTCTCCTCCGGCCTCCTACCCTCGCCCACCAGCCGTATTCGTCAGCCCCGCCCACTTTCACCCCACGGGCCCCTTAGACGTCAACCCCTTGAAAAGCCTATTTACAGCCGCCAGTGTAGTCCCTCGGGATTCCATCCCTACGACCCCCGCCCCCGGACCCTCGTCCAAGGCGGCCCTTTAGGCTTCCTCCCGTCACGCCCCCTAAGCTCTCCCCATCTTCCGGGGCCGCCTAGGCCCCATCTCTCCTTCCCCTCCTGCGGCCCAGTCCGGGCAGCGCCGCTCACCCTCCCCTGCCCTGCGCCACACTCACTGCTCTCGGGTGCCCAGCGCAGACGGGGCGAAGCCATCCCCTCGGGGACTGCCCCCTCGAGACCGCGCCGCGGCCCCAGCGCCGCCGTAGTCGTCCGCGCCCTCGCTCATCGCGCTCCTTACCCCGGAGGGCCTTTGGGGCCGCCATAGAGACGTGGCGCGGGCAGAGCGGACGGGCGGGCTGGCGCCTCTAGGAGGCGGGAGTCGGCCCTCTCTACTGCTCCCGGCCCCGGTGGGGGTCCGCAGTCCTGCGCTTTTCCTGCAGCCACCCTGGTCCAGAGTCCCGGATCCCAAAGCCCAGAGTGGGCGGGGCGGGGCCTCGCCTCGGTCCCCATTCTCCCTCCAACCAGCGTTAGATGCACCCCCTTCTTCGAGGTGCCCGCCTAAGCACCACTATATTTGGGGACTGCTGTTCCTAAGGGACTGTTCAAGGTATTGCATTTTGGAAAAAGGCTGGCGGTGGGGGAGCCACACTGAATACCTAAGCCGACACTGCTCAACCCAAATGTACAAATCACCTCATCTCTCCACGTCGTGGGCAGATCTGAGAAATGAGTGGGACAGTCCATCGCATTATTTGGCTTTCCTGCCCAAGGCTAATTTCATTTGCGGCTGGCATTCCGCCTTGCAAATAGCACTCTGGCCTCTTCTGACTTGACGTCACTGGTGGACGAGGGAATTTATGCCCAGTGAAATGAATGCCATACGACACCCGCCCCCCCCCCGCCCTCCTCCCCGCCCTCCCAAGTAAGCCAATCACGGGTATCAGAGTGCTAAGTGAGAAGAAAGGTCTAAGTGAAAGTCAAGATGCCTGTCTCAGCTCTGCCCCTAACCAGGCGCCTGGCCCTATCCAAGACTCCTAACCTCTGTGTGCTTCAATTTCCTCACCTGCAGCTCGCTGGTAATAGAATGCTCCCAACCAGTGAATCTGAGATTCATCCACCTCTTGGTGGGACTGATGCTGGAAGTTCTGCAGCATAATGCCAGAGATCTTATGGGCCAAATGTCTGGGGGGACTTCTGTAGCAGCAATGAAATACTGGTAGTCCAATGCCCTAGGCAAGAATCTCAAAGGCTCTTAGCAAGGCTGCCTTCCAACCAAAACACATGTTTCCTAGGCCACTTTTCTGTTGACATGGCAGACAGAAGCCCAATAACAAGTCCCTGGAGGTAAGTGGCGTCAACATTTGCCTTTCCAGCTCACAGAAATCCCGATTAAGACCGCATGTGCATCTCCTCTGATGCAAGACGTTCCAAGATCTTCAGGCAACCACTGGTGACAGAATATGGTAAAAGGCAGATGGGAATCTATGTGTATAGTGATTAAAGAACTCAAGAAAGTGCGTAAGTAACCTTATTACAGAGTAATAAAACCACCAGATGC
Source organism: Orcinus orca (assembly GCF_937001465.1). Classification (NCBI taxonomy): domain Eukaryota; kingdom Metazoa; phylum Chordata; class Mammalia; order Artiodactyla; family Delphinidae; genus Orcinus; species Orcinus orca. The sequence goes on from NC_064572.1 coordinate 83,237,767, forward strand.
CACGGCCAATTAGTGCTGCCCTGAGCGAATGGTTGTTTTGATTTTTTCTAGACTCGATGCTCAAGAGAGTAAGCTTGAATGTGACTGAGTGGGTCTTAAAAAGTTTTAGGTTCTAATTCAGAAGCACCCATGAAAGACAAGGCCGTCTTCAATCTGATGTCTTGCCAACACTTAAGATGTTTTTGCTGTGTTTGCTGAATGCTATAAACAGTTGTTGGTATGGAGCCCTGGAAAAAACCCATGGTTTATACAGAGTTCCTTCTCTGGCTCCAGGATTACTCTGGGTGTTTAGTTCTGAGGGCTGAATGGGGCACCACCTCTGATCTCCCAGGGCAACAGATTCTTGGTGGGGGGGATGGAGACGCTCGATCCGAGCAGAGCTGCCCATCACCAGGGAGAAGGAGGAATGTGCCAAGGAACACAGTCCCTTCCACCAGGTGCTCGTTCCACAAGGCAGGAGGGAGGCTCTGAGGGTATTCTGGGTTGCCTGTCTCCCTCTCATTCTGCCAATCCCTGCAGCCTGGAACCCTGCTCACCTATAACTTCTCTGAAACTGCTTTCAGGAGTTCTCAAATGCTCCCCAATTGGCAAAACAATGGTCAAGTTCCAGGCAATTCTGGTTAGGGTTAGAAGGGAAGGATTCTCTGAGAGGGTGGCACTGAGTGAAAACCTAAAAGAGTTTGTCACAGGTGGTATCCCTAGGGAAGCAGAGTGTAAGACTGAGATGAACATGGCAGAAGTTTATTAGGGAGTGCTCTCAAGATCACCACCTATCGGGGAAGAGAGAAGCAGGGTTGGACAGAGGAAGTAGTCAGGCTGGGGTACCATTACGACTGAGCCTCAGTTAACACCCTCTCCCCTGACAGGGCACTGTGAAGCTGGGATGATCCTTTGGAATTTTCAGGTTGGACTGAAGGATGTGAGCCTCTATTCATCTACATTGACCAGGCATTGAATGCTTGTTTGCCCAGAAAAGGAGGATTGACCTTGGGTGATGAGACTCTTCCATGAAGGATAATTCCAGGAGAGGGCTGTCACCTGACAACCTCCCCAGCAGCTGGGAAAATAATGCAATCAGTTGTGCAAGGGGAGATCTGGGTCACACATCACCACATCTAGAGCAGAGATAATAGAGTAAACCTTGCAGCTTTCTGGGAGAAGAGCATTTCAGGCAAAGGGAAGAGTGAGTGCAAAGCCCCTGAGGTAGAATGAGATAGGGGTATCCAGGAAGCAGAAAAAAGACTAGTATAGCTGTAGCAGAGTGAACAAACGGGACAGCAGCAGGAAATGAAGGAGTCAGATCATTGTAAGGTTTGGGATTTGACCAAGAAGCAACATGATTTAAATTTAAGTTTTGGGGGGCTCCCCTGGTGGCGCAGTGGTTGAGACTCCGCCTGCCGATGCAGGGGACACGGGTTCGTGCCCCAGTCCGGGAAGATCCCACATGCCGCGGAGCGGCTGGGCCCGTGAGCCATGGCCACTGAGCCTGCGCATCCGGAGCCTGTGCTCCACGACGGGAGAGGCCACAGCAGTGAGAGGCCCGCGTACCGCAAAAAAAAAAAAAAAAAAAAATTTAAGTTTTGGCGTGACAATTTTGGCTGGTATGTTGTGAATAGATTTGGCAGGGAAAGGGTTAAAAGCAGAAGTGGGAACACAGGGTTTCTCAACCTCATTCCATTGACATTTGGGGGGGGATAATTCTTTGCTGTGAAGGGCTGTCCTATGCATTGTAGGATGTTTAGCAGCTTCGTTGGCCTCTGACCATTAAATACCAGTGGCACCCTACCCCCACCCCCAGTTGTGACATCCAAAAATGTCTCATTTTTGCCAAATGACCCGTGGGGCAGAATTGCCTCCAGTTCAGACCCCTTGAGTTAGGGGCTGTTACAATGATCTGGGAGAGAGATGATGATAGCTTGGACCACTGTGATGGGTATGCTGATGGTGAGTTGTAGGATTCTGGATATATTTTGAAAACTGCTGATCGATCAAAGGGAGCATCAAGAATATTCCAATGTTGTTGGCCTGTGCAACTGTCAAGAAACAGTTCTGTTTGCTGAGTTTGGAAAAAGTGTGGTAGAAGGAGCTTTCTGACAGATTAAAATCCCAGTTTTGAACCTGGAAGATTGAACAAATTGAAGAATAATGATTGGAAAGGTTAGTTCCTTCCCTGAGGTTGGTTGTAGTTCATTTTCACCATTATTTATGTTGATTTTTTTAAATCTTCTTTCCATGATTTTTCATTAAATTTGTCTTCCCTTGTACCCAGAATCCAGTTGCTTCTTAACCTCCAGCGTTACCACCATCTCACTTCAAACCATTGTCATCCAGCGTCTGGATTATTGTGATAGCCTCCCTTCCCCGGCAATATATTTTGGACATTGCAGCCAGAGTGGTCATGTGAAAATTGAAATCACATCATGTTACTTCTAGGTCAAACACAAAACCGTACAGTTGCCCGAATCAACTGCCTCTTTTATCCTTGAGCGTGGCAAATGCTGGCTTTTAATGCTAAAAGTTTCGTTTGTAAAGAGAAAAAACGGTTTGGGGAACTACCAAGAGCTATACAGAAGAGGCAGTGTCTGGGATGCGCAGAGCACGAGACCCACGGGGAGGATACAGTGCTTGGGTCGGTTCTGATCGCGTAAACCTGCACTTCTCAGCCCTCGCTCCCCGGCGCACAGAGCCCTTGGCCTCACCCGCTGAAGACTCCATTTCCCAGGATGCCAAGGGGCGGGGCCGACCGGAAGGCTCTGTGCCCTCCGCGGGGCATGATGGGGGAGTTGGAGATTTCCATCATGGCGGCTTCCATTTCGGGCTACACCTTCAGCGCTGTGTGTTTCCACAGCGCCAACAGCAACGCCGACCACGTAGGTGCTGGGCCCCCCGCCGCGGCTGCTGGGGCCTCCAGCCTCGGTCTCAGGCCGACGCCTGCGGCCAAGCTGCGATCACTTGCGGCTCGCCCCCCCGGGCTGGCCCGATTAACTGATGACCCGGGAGGCTCCCGCCGCCAGCGAACTCCTGCTGCCCGGGGCCCTTCGCCCCCGAGATGGGCCCCCTCGCTCGGTGCCTTCCGCCGCCTGGCCGTCCCGGGACGGCAGTCTCCCGTTTGGCAGAGCTTTCCCGGCCGGCCACCGACAGTGTCAGGAGTCGCTTAGTGGAAACCGAGCGCCTGCCCCTCCCTGAGAGTCAGGCTTCTAGACTTGCGAGGGGAGTCTGGGGTCGGGAAGGAGCCGAGAGACCCGGCTTTAGTCTAGGAGCGCAGACACCCAGCCGCGCCCGCTGGTCTGACAGGTTGTTGTGGGCTGCGACGAGGGAAACCGTGGCTGTCACTATTCGTACTTGTTAGATACGATCGTGTGTTTTCTTCTCCTCGATGGAAAATGGAGATGTAACCAGGAGTGTTAGGTGTAGGGTCTCTTTGCCTTGAAGTTGCATGTTCAGTTCCTTGGCGAAGGTTCTAAGACCACGGAACTAGTCGCAGTGAAATAGGGAAGTGACAGGCCTACGTATGAATGATCGGAAATGCATTTTTAATGTCACTGGCCTCTGGATGGAAATTCTTTATGAAACTAGATAATTTTTATCTTTAAGTACTTGCCCACCAAATTGAGGGATTGTTTTAAGTGATTTTAATAGTGAATTATTGAAGTTCATTAAATAAACGTAGTGGGGGGACTGTTGTGGTTGTGTAGTCATCACAAAGCAAAATGATACACTGCAGAAGAAGGAACTGGACTTGGTTTCACTTCTGCACTCCTTGCTTCCATTAATAAAAACTGATTTCATGTAGAGGTGGTTCCATTAAATTGAATGGCATTAAATTATTGTGCCGTTCCTCGCTTCAGTTTGATAGTAGGGATTAAGGATAGGAGTATACACAACACGGGTTTCTCCAGAGGCAGCTCCTGTCTCTGGACACTAACACCTTTGATATTGCAGACAGATATTTAATAATGTAATGCAGTTCCATGTAAAGGTAGTTTGTGGCACTTCTAGTGTCCTGTGGAAGTATTAAATATGGTTCACAATAATGCTTCTTAACCTCTCTAGACCTTGGAGTGCCTAGTAATATCACAGTTTATGTATAAGGCAAAATTACTGTAAGAATAAGCAACCTGTTGAAAAGTGGATAGTTTCTTTACAAACTGCAATGAGACGGCCGTGTTACTTAGATTGTTATTAATTTATTTCAAGAGCTATCTCTTTAATATCTGTGCTATGCCAGGCATGGTGCTAGACTTCACGGAAATTTTCACCAGTGACAATAGTTTGCAACTTGTGTCTTATACGAGGATACCTGCTTATATTAACCTTGCCACAATTATGTAAGTGGAATACTTTAAAGTAATTTCAATTTCATATATTTTAAAGTTGAAGAACCAAGAATTTGTTTTTGTAGTATGTTCTTGTTTTGCCCTGGCAAGAAATTAGTTTAAAACCACTCATTTCAATAGAGTTGGAGTTAACAGACTTTTTCTGTAAAGGGCCAGACAGTAAATATTTTAGGCTTCATGAGCCATGTGGTCTCTGTAGCAACTACTCAGCTCTGCTGTTGTAGGGAGAAAGGAGCCATAGACAATAAGTAAATTAGGATGACTGTTTCCAATAAAACTTTACTTATGTACACTGAGATCTGAATTTCATATAATTTTTACATGTCATGAAATATTCCTATTTTCTATTTTTTTTCAACAATTTAAAAGTGTAGAAACTTATTCTAAGCTTGTAAGCCATACAGTAGCAGGCGTTAGGCTGGGTTTAGCCCACACAGTATAATTTGCCTACTGTTATAAGGTAACAGTGGCTCAGATAATCCAGACCAGTAGATAAATAGGCATTCATGTTATACTCGTCTTTAGAATGTCTTGATGTCACTGTTGACTTTTTCAAACGGAGGCCTGTGGTAGGATTGCCAGATAAAATATAGGGCACCCAGTTAAATCTGAATTTCAGATAAATAGTAAGTAATATTTTAGTATATCGCATTTATTACATAAAAATTATCCATTGTTTATCTGAAATTCAAACTTAACTGCATGTCCTGCATTTTTATTTGCTAGGAATCTGTAGATACGTTCTTAAAGTCTAAAGTTGTGTAGGAATTTTAAATTGTATTTTCCACTTTGATTAAAGAAGAAAGTTTTTAACTTGTTACAAAGACAAAGCTTGTTTTTTGTAATAAGAACTCATAACTGAAAGACTTTCATAGGATAAAACAAGCTTCTTTAGTCTATGTTTTCCAGATTAGTAGTCATGGACTCTAGCTCTGAGAGAGGTTTTTTTTTGAAAGAGGGGTGTGTATATTACTAAAGTTTGAGACATGCCCTGTACATGATGATTTGGGATTTTAGGACACTCCACTTACCTTATCCAATACAAAAGCTATGCTGAAAAACATCTGTTTCTCCCTCCTCACCCCCACAGATTCCAACTGGGATTTTTTTTTTTTTTAGTATTTATTTATTTATTTTTGGCTGCGTTGGGTCTTAGTTGCAGCACTCGGGACTTTTTGTTGCGGCGCGCAGGCGTCTCTCTAGTTGTGGCATGCGGGTTTCCTCTCTCTAGTTGTGGCACATGGTCTCCAGACCTTGTGGGCTCTGTAGTTGCAGCGTGGGCTCTCTCGTTGTGGTGCACGGGCTCAGTAGTTGCAGCACGCGGGCTTTGTTGCCCCGCGGCATGCAGGATCTTAGTTCCCTGACCAGGGATCAAACCCGTGTCCCCTACATTGGAAGGTGTATTCTCAACCACTGGACCACGAGGGAAGTCCCCTGGGAATGTTTTTAAACTAGGAAGCTTCTTTAATTGATTAGAAGGGTCAACCTAGAATGGAAAGGACATTGTTTCATCAAATGTATTCAAGCAGCATTTATTGAGCACCTCCTGTGTGCTGGGCACTGTACGTGGTGTTGAGATACATAGTGAACAAGCACAGAGTCCCTGCTCTCGTGGAGCTTATATTTTAGTAGGAGCAGGCATTTGTTAATACATATAAATATGAAATATGGCAGATAGTGAGGAGACTAAGAAGAAAAAGGATGCAGGGTAAAGGGAACAGTGTCTGGCAGACTCTGATTCTGTTCCACTAGCCAGGGAAGGCCTCTTGGATGAGGCGCTATTTGAGTGAAGAGTGGAATGGAGGGAAGGAGCAAGCCATGTGGATGACTGGGGAGGGGGAGTCTGGGACAGCCTATTAGTGCACCACCGACAGGGAAGTTATTTTGACATTTAGAGTTTATGTTCTCCAGCTGTGCTTGTGCTGAACACTACAGCAAGTGCTCAAAAACAGTAGGTTATATGCTGAGTAATCCAGAATTGATGATGGCGGTATATGTTCTCCAAAGGTGTAAATAAATTTACCTCAGCATTTATTAAAGAAAAACTTTCATGTAATGTTAAATTTATTTGCTGGAATGCTCATTTCCCATGCCAGCCCGTACAGGAGCGGTTAGGTTGTGCATTGTGTCAACTTCTTTATACTTTTATCATTAGCAATGTTTTTTTGTGTGTTTTTTTTTTAATTTATTTTTGGCTGCGTTGGGTCTTCGTTGCTGCACGTGGGCTTTCTCTAGTTGCGGTGAGCGGGGCTACTCTTCATTGCGGTGCGCGGGCTTCTCATTGCGGTGGCTTCTCTTGTCGCGGAGCACGGGCTCTAGGTGCACAGGCTTCAGTAGTTGTGGCGTACGGGCTTCGTTGCTCCGCGGCATGTGGGATCCTCCCGGACCAGGGCTCGAACCCGTGTCCTCTGCATGGGCAGGCGGATTCTTAACCACTGCGCCACCAGGGAAGCCCCCATTAGCAATGTTTTTAAAACAATGGAATAAATTACATGCTGTTTCAAGAAAACAACCTTGGAATATTTCTGCTTCCTGAGCTTGTTTAACATTGGTTCTTACACTTAGTAGGATTTAGGTGATGAATTCACTCTCCTTATTTTCACTTCAAAAAAACCAGGGTTTTAGGGGAAGGGATTAAAATAATATTTCATCTTGTCAGGAAATCCTTTTTTCGAACAATCCAGTTAATAGCCAAATCTCAAATTGCTTTAGTCTTACTTGTTGGTTTGTGGATTAGTAGTTTACATGGCAGACTTATTTGGATTATTGTTAAAGTTATTATAAAAAATAACAATGTCCTCGATTCCTCTTAATTCCAGTAAAAATCCCTTTGATTTTTAGCTGCAGCTATTTTCTTCCATTGCTTTCAGGAAGGATTTTTGCTGGGAGAGGTAAGACAAGAGGAAACCTTTAGCATCAGCGACTCCCAAATCAGCAGCACAGAACTTCTGCAAGTCATTGGTGAGTGAGTTTATCACGGACCTTAGAAATACTCTTCTTGTATATATGCTGCTTGTTTTGTTCTTTGGCCCTTTAACTGATTTTAACCTAATGGTATATTAAAAGAGTACATAGAAAAGCACTGAAGTCACAATGCCAATTATTTGCACTAGTAAGTGATGTGAAATGTTTTTATAAGTCAGTGTAAACTCACAGTGTGTAGCTATAAGTTCAGGTATCCTGTGAAGCCATCCCTCACCCACTGACTGGTCTGACCTATGAATGGCTGTGTGGAATTACACGTGATAGTCTCTTCACAACCACAGTGATCCTCGAGTTTGCACCTCGGGCTCTGCCCATTGTGGGCATCACCTCACACTATAATGAAAGCACGTGTCGTGCTGGTCCTTCCTGGAGGGATCCGGCAAAGATGTTTACACTTGTTTACAGGAGATATTTGTTAAACCTACACAGCCTCTGAGGAGTAAGCCAAACAGTCGATTTGGGGGCGATTGCTGGGGCAAACGAAGGAGCATTTGTAGGTCACCCGCCCTCTTTGGAGCAGTCTCCTTTTGATAAAGAAGGATCGTAGTCCTTTCAGCGGCACCTCGAGCACTTCACCTAAAACCATATCCTGATACTCAAAGCAGAGCGGGGGTCATTTTATTCATTTATGCAGCCAACAATTATTGAAGAACGTCCCTGCGAGAGGCATTGTGCTGGGCAATGAGAGAAATGTCCAATGCATCCCTGCCTTCCAGGGCTGTGGGGAGGATAAGACGAGCGTACAGAAATACCAGAGGGTGCAGGACGAGTGCTGTCAGGAAGGAACAAAGAAAATCTCATGAGTTGGGGGAAAAAAAAAAACCCACTGCTAGTGGGTTAAATCAGTAAAGACACCATACGGGAGGTAAACTTAGGGTACATTCAGGGGATCCCAGTGCAGGGAGTGCATGAAACTTACAGAGAGCCTGGCCTGTTTCTGTGTGACTAAAATACAGCCTGTGTGAAGGTGAGTGGTTTGTGGTTTGAAGTACTGCTGGGAGGTTAGGTTATGTTGAGACCAAATCATCAACTTCAGCCTGTTCTCCTAGCCGTCTAGTACCTGGGCTGGGAGGCGGGGTGAGGACTGAGGTGGTTGGGATTGGAGGGAAACGAGACAGCTGTTTCCTCAAGAGCCAGACAAGCCCCCTCCCCACAATATACTGACTTGCTGAAAAAATACCTGATATACTGCTGCATGGCTGTTCTTTCACTGACGGTTTATTTTTGTGTTTTGTTTTGCTTAACTCTTTAAAATCCTAAAATAGAGAACTTGGTTTCATTGGCCATCTGTGCAATTATTCATTGTTTGTGCTTGGGTTTTCAAAACTAATGTGTTATATGCAGGTTTGCCAGATAGACCTGACAGAAAACCGTGCAAGAAAGAGCTCTCTTGCCTGGCGTGACCACAAAAGTAGCATTTCTGATGAATGTTCTGGCTGTTTATTTATCTTTAAAGAAATAGAATGGGAAAGTAACTAAAATTCTCCAGCGTAGTGTACTGTATCTTTGATTCATACACCTTCCGGTTCTTGCAGTAAATACCAGTTTCCATGGTACTGTAGATATGGAGAAGAACCAACAGAGAGTCCCAGTTAATACAGTGCCATGACAACCTTCTTTTGCTGTATAATGTTTAATTTATTAGCTACATTCAATTCGTTGTTTGAAATAGTCACGGATCTCATGAACAGAGTATTTGCTAGTATTATCTTAAATGTATTATTATCATTGTAATATTTTTCTTTTAAAAATAAATACATATTAGAAAATGTAAACCAAAGACTCTGGAAAACCTGGATTGAAAGGCAAAACATTAGGTAATGTGCCATGAGAAGTATTCCATACCACTAGTGTGAAGAAATTTTCTGGCACAGTTTAACCACCAGAATAAGATATTTTAAATAAAATAAATTGACCAAATTTCTTATTTGTTGAAAATGTCTGAATCCACACACAGACACCTTTCCTTGACTCTACACAATAAGGAGGACTTTATATGGAATATCACATTTTGAACACTTGTTTTGAATACATATTCATTTTTAAAGCTGTGCTCACTCACTTGAAGCGGAGTCGTCCGCTCTTAGTGCTGGGAGCGGTCAGGAGACAGCAACAGGGAGCTCCCTTAGTTAATAAGGTGATGCAGCAGCAGTTACTGGAAAGAACGGAAGGGGGAAGGACAGGAGCTGTTCAGCTTACCCACCAGCAGGAGAAGCAGAGACAGGAAGCTAGGCAAGCACAGCAGTACGTCCCAGTGGGGATTTTTACAGAAATGCGGGCAGAGACGCCATGCGTACGTGAAGAGGGGTCCACCGCATGGATGAGCTCTGGAGGCTTCAGAGACTCTAGAATCCGAGGCAAGCCTGCCCTGCCTCCCCCTGCTTCCAGAAGTCTATCTATCAGCTATTGTGCCCGCCAGCTTCATTCCAATCTGCACCTTATTGTGTTTGAGAGCATCCCCTTGTTTTCTCCATGGAGTGCTTAGTTAGGTATTGCAAAATCTTGTAAGAGAAAGCCTTAACTTCCTTTAGAAAATACCACATGATGTCTAGAGCATATCTTCAACATGCTTCTAATCCACGTTGCAAATCATGAGAGAAGTCTGCTGGGGTGGATTGATGACAGGACTGTATATTCAGAGTTCAGAATTTACTCCAGGGATTTTCTTGAACAAAATATTCTTTCCTTTAAGGTAGAAGAGTTTTTTTTTTTTTTTTCTTTTCCCTGAACTCTAGTTGACATTTTTACTACAGACATTCCATATTCTAATTACTAACAGTATCTCTGAAATAACTTCTGGTGGTATACCGTGTCATTTTTGGTGATAAAAGAAGGAAATATTTCTAGATGAGGTTTTCTTATTTGCATCACTATGTCGACAGTTATACTAGGCAAATGAGCTTTTCATTCCTGTGGAAGTACTGGCATCTCTGTCTGTGTTTTGGCAGCACTCACATCAGTACAGAAGCTAATGGGCATAGCCTGGTGTCCTTCAAGGTTGTGGTTTCATATTAATTGAGTTAAAATTGCAGACTGGAACTCTGTGGCTGTGGCTTTATAAGCAGCAGGTGATGATTCCCTGTCCAGGAGCATGTTGTTAATAGAATTGAGTGGTTAATTAGTCCCATGGTCTTATAAAGCAACCCAGACCCTAAGCCCCCTGATGAGCTTGAAGAAATTGTTCTCTATGATTAATCGCCGCAATCTTTTAGGAAGCCGTTTGGATCTGCCTTATAAATGACTGTTTCCCTTGGTACTGAAAATCTTTGAAAGGGTTAATATACTTTCAGAGTTTCCGCCCTTCCCCTTCAAAACACCTGGCCCAGTTGTCCTGCGTTGTTAGTAGGTTACTGATAGTAGGGTGGTAAGGCCTTCCTTTCCCCAAGCTGTCCTCACAGCTCTTACCCACCTTGATCAAATGCTTCCAGGCATTGATTCCTTTTTCCTCTTAGGCTTTGTTTAAATTGGTAAGATTGAATGAGGGCACACAATAGCTGCCTGTTCCTGAATAAAAGCTTTCAGATGTGTGCTCATCATACCTGGACAAATGGACCCAGAACTTTCATTCACCAGTCTACTTTGTCCTGAGAATGTGTGCCTGGGTTTCAGTGTTAAAAAGACATACTGCCCTCACTAGTGTACACACTGTTCGGGAGAGGAAAACTGTCTTTTTATTGTCTGAGATTTTGGTTAAAAATTTTTTTTAAATCCTGAAATGTTTTATAGTTGTCTGTATCTTACATGATTAACTGAGATGTATTTCCTCTTTCTAATTACAGAAATCCACAACCATCAGCCTTGTTCAAAACTTTTTAGGTAAGCCACATCCTTCTTTGTAGCTTTTTGTCCTTAGTAAAAGATTAACTGATTGAAAACTAGTGAATTTAGACCTGTATGTGATTATGGCTGTAAAGTTATAACTGAGGGCATCCAAATTCACTTATTTTTTGAGTGCCAGATGTGTGTGTGGCACTGTGTTAAGTTAGGAAGAGGAGAAGGGAGACAGTATAAATCTTGGCCTCAGTGGTTTAGAATGGAAGCCTTTATGCCAGCCGCTCTAGCAAGGGCTCTTCATCCATAGAGAAGGAAGTTAACCAAGGATCGCATATAGATAAAATAATTGGTGTTGTTAAGAGGGATAAAAAGTGTTCAGTGTTCAACTTTAAAATGTAAGGAAAGGGAACATAAAACCTACTTTTTTGTGTTTAATATACACCAGTTGAATATTATTACCAACTAAAGGACAGAAAGAGAAAAAGACAGGAGGAGAGATGTTCAGAGGGAGAAAGCAAAGGACAGAGAGACTGACGGAGGCCAAGGTGAGGGAGAAAGTGGCCAGCATCTCCCAGACACTGGACTTCTGTTCCCCAAACCGCAGTCCAGGCCTCTGTCTGCTTTCTCAGCCCCAAACCCTTCCGCCTGATGGCAGGTATGATGAGCTCCACTCTGTGTTTCGTAAAGCTCCCTGAGGCCCTATTCTTCTACTTTCCCAAGAGCCAGGCCAATACTTTCCTTGCATTGCTGCTCATACTAGCCGGATTCGGCGTTCTTGGTCAGCACTTCCTTCTTTAACACCTGCCCACCCTTTGTGCCTGGCTGTTCCTGCTGTGTGTTCCCTGCAGCTTTCACCCTGACCCCGCTCCCATTCTCAGCTGACCCAAACACCCAGCCCCCTTGCACCCAAGAACCCATGGGGACTTGCACCATGTTCACCACCCACCTTACCCCCACCCCTCACGCGCACACTTGCCCATTATTTCAGAGGATTGTTACCTGTGAACTAAGCCTCAAAGTAGCTGAGAACCTCATCTCTTAGATTTACACATAACTGAAAGAGGAGCAGGAAGCAAGACACGGAACCAGCAGTTCATTTGAAAAGAATCTCAGAGCAAATGAAATGATTCAGGCCCTGGTCCACACACAGCCTCTGTCTGGGTCAGAATGGGTCCTGTTTGGCCCTGACCATCTAAAGCTTTGCTAGGTGTGCCCTGCCCTGCCCTTCTGAGGATTTCCTTAAACCACTGTCAGCAAAGTAGTACCAGAACATAGACTCATAATTTAAATCATAGACTCATAATTCTTAGAACTGATAGAAATCTTAGAAATCATCTGTCTACTCCAAAATCTTTATTTTGCAAAAAGGAAATGGTGGCCAGGTAGGTTAAAGTGACTTGCCCAAGATCATACAGTGAGAAGCAGAATGGAGCTGGAGCTGGTATCTCCTGACTCACAGTTCAGTGTTTTTACTGTAACTTGAACTCCTTCCTGCCTTATAGGCCTGGGCTTATGGTGGTAGGAGGAGGGGAGGAGGGTGGCATGCCTAAAACCATGACCAGGGGTAGAAAAGCCCACATATCATTATGCCTGGACTGCTCATCATGGGATTCAGGTCAGATTGGTCTCGTTTAAGGGTGAGTGCATTCAGTTTGAAGCTGGTCAGACCTCGCTTCAAATCCCAACTCTTCCATCTACCAGTTCTGTGATTTGGGGCAAGTCATTTAACCTCATTATCTTTATCTAGAAAAATGGGAATAAAACATGTTGACTGGGACTTCCCTAGTGGCGCAGTGGTTAAGAATCTGCTTGCCAGTGCAGGGGACACGGGTTCGATCCCTGGTCCTTGAAGATCCCACATGCCGCAGAGCAACTAAGACTATGTTCCACAACTACTGAGCCTGTGCTCTAGAGCCCGCGAGCCACAACTACTGAGCCCGCGTGCCACAACTACTGAAGCCTGTGTGCCTAGAGCCTGTGCTCCAAAACAAGAGAAGGCACCGCAGTGAGAAGCCCACACACCACAACAAAGAGTAGCCCCCGTTCGCCACAACTAGAGAAAGCCCACGCACAGCAACGAAGACCCAACGCAGCCAAAAATAATTAATTAATTAATTAATTATTTTTAAAAAACAAAAAACATGTTGACTTGTTGGGCTGAACTAGTACTTATCTCCCAGCATTGAGGCAAGGATGAAATGAATTAACACAAGGAAGCATGCAGCTGAGTGTCTTATTAAGGATTCAGCAAATACTCATTTCCTTTCTTCATTTCTCAGAAAATGAGCTGCTGTGTTCTTTTTTTTCCCATAGGTAATTGATACTTAGAAACAAGAAAAAGATGTCACAGCCATTTGAAACCACATATTTTATAATTACTTGCTATCAGCTCCTCCCACTTATGGAAGTAATACCCTTTGAATGTAGCAGTCTTTTGAGTAGTCTTTGATGCAAAAGATATATCAGTAAAGCATTTAGATTGTTTTCTCTTTATATACCTATTGCAGACAAGCAATTGTATCTTTATTACCAACTTTTAGGGTTAGATGACCCATAGATACATGTTACTAAGCATATTCATGTCAAAATACTATGTGATTTTAATAAAATATTTTTTCTCTTAAAAAAACCCAGTTTTTATGACTATGCAAGCAAAGTTAATGAAGAGAGCTTGGACAGGATTCTTAAAGATCGGAGAAAGGTATGTTCTGTTTGTCACCCAGTCTGATTTGGAAATCAATCCTTATCACCCAAACTTAAAACCAGAAATGAATGTAAAATGAAACAATGAGATTTGATGTTAATATATAAGAATTCTGTTGAGTAGATTTTAAAGGTAAATTGCAAATGTGACACGATGTTTACAGTGTATCAATAGAACAAAATTTGGATATTTAGAGTGATTCCATTATGCAAAAGTCAGAAGAAAAAAAAGAACATGAACTATAATCTAGAAAGTTGACAATAGTTGAGTTGATTCTGGGTGGTTCTATCTTCCCATTATGTAATTTAAAAAATAATTTTGCCAACATTTAATACACATACATTAATTTTATAATGAGGGAAAATATTTTTTAACAATACAAATTGCAGTCAAACATCTTTAGATATGTTACTCCTTCAAGTTCAATTAACAGTGAACATAGATGTTTTTCTAAAAGGTCATGTGTTTATCATTTCTGTCAGCATATGCATATGATGTTCTGAATATGTATACATGGTAAGCAAGTCTGAACAAAATTGAAAATGAATCAAAGCTTTATTGCTGCAGCACTGTCTGATGGTCTCATTTATAATTTACTGTACCATGTATGAGGTTTACTTTTTTACCTTGGTATATTAATTCCAGAAAATAGATTGGTCACTAAACCATCACTTGAGGGAAAAAAGTACCAATGAAAGCTTTCAACTTATCAAACAGAAAACAAAATGCCTTTGTTTAGAAGCATGTATTATTTAAAAAAAAAAAAAGCTTTAAAAAGATTACCTGTGCATAAAAATAATCAGTGTGGGATTCCTAAGATGTCTGAAGAAGGGCGTCAGAAATAACAGTGCAGGGCTTCCGTGGTGGTGCAGTGGTTAAGAGTCTGCCTGCCAATGCAGGGGACATGGGTTCGAGCCCTGGTCCAGGAGGATCCCACATGCCGCGGAGCAACTAAGCCCGTGCGCCACAACTACTGAGCCTGCACTCTGGGGCCCGCTATCCACAACTGCTGAGGCCCACGTGCCTGGAGCCCGTGCTCCGCAGCAAGAGAGGCCACGGCAGTGAGAGGCCCGCGCACCGCAATGAGGAGTGGCCCCTGCTCGCCGCAACTAGAGAGAGCCCACTCCCAGCAGCGAAGACCCAACACAGCCTAAAATAAAAAATAAATAAATTTAAAAAAAAAAAGAAAGAACAGTAAGAGTAGATCAACAGCCTTTCCAATGTATGGACTCTCTCAGTACCACTGTCGGATGTACAGGCAGAAAGGAAAGCAGGTAAGATCACAGGAAAAATGGGAAGTGTGAGGGATAGGTCTGAAAAAAGGGCAGTGGTTTTGAGGGTGATAACAAACTCAGGAAGTGCTCGGTATTAGCAGAGAGTCTAACACAGTCCCCTGCCCAAGTGGGAAAGTGGGTTAGAGCAGCCACAGGCATCACGGTCCAGCTCCCCCATTTTCAGTGACTTGCCTGAAGCATACATTCTGGGATCTCTTAGCAGTCCATATTCATCCCCCAGCCACCACCTTACTTCCTCATTCCATTTATTTTCGTATTTTAGATAATGAAGCTTTATTATACTTTCTAAAACTAAAATTTATTCCCTGAAAATTCCTATTGAAGCACAGTTGCCTAGAGCACTCACTTTATATTAAATTACCAGGAAATTTTTTTAATAGATGAAAAAAATTTAAACTGAAAAAAATGAATAAAGAATATAAACAGGAAATTCACAAAAGAAAAAAGAAATCCACAAATGTCCAAGAAGTAAATGGAAAGATGTTCATTCTCAATTAGGAAATGCAAATTGAAGCACGTAATGCTGGGTTTTTGTCCATCCAATTGGCAGAAGTATAAAAGGATTGCTAATATCCAGTGTTGGCAAGATGGTAGGAAATGGGGAAGCTGTAGTTGGTGGGAATGTAAGTTGATATAGACATTTAGGGGGAGAGTTTCGCAATAACAGAATTTTAAATATGGAGTTCCACCTCTAGGAATCTGGCCCAAGTAAACAAAAGCATCTAGGCACAAAGGTATGAGAAGCTGGCGTTATTGAACACTTTAACTCTGTGCCAGGCAGTATTCTAAGCACTTTCCAGGTACTGACACATTTAATCCTTGTAACAGCGCTGTGAGGCTGTTATCATCACCCCCATTTTATAGTTGAGACAACTAAAGATAAATAACTTACTTAAGGTTGCGAGCAGGAAATGTTGGCGCCAAGGTTTAAATGCAGCAGTTTGGCCTTTTAATCCAGCATATGAAGATGTTTGTTGTATCTTTGTTTAATAGTGAGAATTTTGAAAGCAATCTAAGTGTCCACCAGGAGGAATGGTTAAGTAAATTATGTTGGTACCTCCATGCTATGGGATATGAAGCAGCCATTAAAAAGAATGAGGGAGGTTCTCATGAATGACATAGAAAGATCTCGAAGTTAAATGAAATAATTTGAGCCTGTTTTTTATAAAAACAAAAGTTTGAATGTTTAAATGTACAGAAAAAGATCTGGAAGGAAGCCAACCAAACCTAAAAGTAGTTACTTTGAGAAAGGGAGCAGAGATGCTGCTGAGGAAGGGAGACTTTATGTGATAAGATTTTTTAAATTGTATTTTACATTGAAAATAAATAAAGAAAGGAGCTCTACCATGTAGTTTTTTCAGTAGCAAATAGGGACACATTTCCAAATTAATTTGGGGATTTTAAAATTGGATTTGCTAATTTAGTATGCTGTTTTGTATTTTGGTTGTGTATTAAAATATAATCATGTTGTATTTTTAAAAATAAAAACAAATAAACAAACAAATAAATAAATAAGTAAAATTGGATTTGCTGTTTTGAGACACAGAAGACCAATCATAGGTTGTTAACCGGAGTTAACTTCGCTTTTCCTGGGGCCAAGATTCTGAAAAAAGCTGATCTTCAGTTTTGATTTTGTAGAATTTGTGCTAAAACTAATGTTTATATTTTCTTTTGCAATTAAAGACAGGAATTTGTTGCTTCAATTTACTTGGAAATTATGTTTTATTTTCCATGGAATTTGTTAAAGGCAGGGACCATATTTTATGTTCATTGTATTTCCTATGGCACCTTACACATAATATAAACTCTTTAAGGATTTTTTTTCAAAAATCCAAATTTCTAGCCCTAAAACAAAGATGATACATAATGTTTAGACTGAAAATCTTTAGAGTTGACTCTAGTTTGATTTTTTTTTCCTCCAGAAATGGTACAAAGTTATATCTTCACCTCAAAAGGGTTACAGTAGTAGTTACAAAGGTACATTTAAAAGTTAGGCTTAAAAATACATATGTACTTTAAACAGTATCTGACATACAAAAAATATTTTTAATTAATATCAGCTCTTCAAGAAAGTGCTGATGGAACTGTTTCAAAAACTGACTCTTTGCTAGGCAGGCTTCAAACCTAATGTGTAATTGAAAAACCCTGGGAATTCCCTGGTGATCCAGTGGTTGGGACTCTGTGCTCTCACTGCCGAGGACCCTGAAGGCCCAGCTGGGTTCAGTCCCTGGTTGGGGAACTAAAATCCCACAAGTTGTGCAGGGAGGCCAAATAAAAAAATGAAAGAAAGAAAAATCCTAAGAATTGGATGCAAGTTCAGTAAGTTGAACTCACATAAAATAAGTACATAATAATTTTAAAAGTTCCCTAATGGGTCCTGAAATTACCCATTAGAAAACACAAGCTAATAAAGATTTTTGTCACAATAGCAATTAATGTATAAAATACATAGAAATATGTTTACTAAAAAAAGTGTGCCTCTAAATATAGAAACTCCACAACATTGCTAAAACATTAAAAAAAAAAAAAAAAGGTTGGGTTTAAGATAGAGGCTAATGTTTTTGGTACGAAAAATCCCCCAATAGGTGCAGCAAGGTTGCGTTGGTGTGCACAGTTACTGCTCTGGCAGAATCCATATTGTGTTTGCAAAGTTTCGACCAGCCTCAGGTTTTGGGCTCAGACCAAAAAAGCAAGTGAGAGGAGGACTTCTGCCTTCTTGAAAGCACCTGCTCTGAAATAGATAATGATAAACATAACTGTTGTCTTAATATCATCGTAAGGCCAAAAAGAACAGAACTTAAAGATGACAAGTGTGCCCAGTATTGGAGATAATTGCTTTGGATCCAGAAGATGTAAGTGAATGTCTAGCACAGAGAGTAGAGAGGAGAGTCTTTGTGAAATATTGTCTGAAACTTTAGCAGAGATAAGGTTTTAGTGAAAGATATTCATTATTTTTTATCATGGCCCAAACATAGTGTTCTCTTCCACATCAGTGACCTCATTTCTCAACAGCATTGCAACCAGCTTGTTAGCTCTAAAAGGTAGAACTGTAGACGTCGCCAATGTGAATTATTTTGGCATGTCATCTTTCATTGATCAGGATGAATGGGGTTATCTTTTTAGCAAATATCAAATGAATAAGTTGATATCCAAAATAAATTTATAAGGCTTCCCACTTCTCTGAAAATACAAATGGAATAAAACAATTACAGTCAGTATAGGTGAAAAGCATTAGTACCCATCCAGTAGCCACTTGCAAGATTCTTTAGTCAGCGAGTATTTCATAAGAAGAATCCATGTGCTGAGCACTGCTTAGGCCTCTGCAGGAATGCAGGGGTGTGTGAGATGCACCCGAGTCCTGCAGAGGAGCTAGTCCTACGTTAAATACAGAGTGCCGAGACTCAGAGTGAAATGTGCCATGCTCTTTGGCGTTAGTAGCTCTAGCCAGTTGATAATTTTTGTTACCCACTTTTTTTTTTTTTTTAAGGAAAACTGCTTTTCACTCTTTTATGAGCAACATTGTGTGAATACTGTGGAATTTTAAAGTTAGTGTAGTACAGTGGAAAAGACAGGCAAAGAGGTTCCAGATCTTGGCTGTCACTCATTAGCTCTGTGACTTTGGACAAAACATCTCTTTTATAAGACTTGCACTGTCAGAAGTGTTTGGGTTTTCTTTATATTTAAAGAATATCAGAATTAATTGCTTTAATATAATTGGAATTATGCTTTATTTTCAGCAGTACTCCTTAAGGGCAGGAACTGTTTCTTTGCTGCCTGTAGTTCCTTGCATGTGATACGAACTCAGTGCAGAAAACTTTACTCACCTCCCAGGGTTGTTGTGATACTTAGTGAAAATATTTGTAACATAGCTAGCTGAAGGTCTGGAACAGGGGCTCAGTAAAGGTTGGTTGACTTCCTTCGTTTGTGAAAGTGCCAAAACATAATCTAAATTTACTGTTAGTTTTAATATGACACTAACAATTTTAAATTACTTTGATTTCTCAAAACAGGATTTTCACTCAAAGAGTTTGGTTTTCTTTTTTGCGGTACGCGGGCCTCTCACCGTTGCGGCCTCTCCCGCTGCAGAGCACAGGCTCCGGACGCGCAAGCTCAGCGGCCATGGCTTACGGGCCCAGCCGCTCCGCAGCATGTGGGATCTTCCCGGACCAGGGCACGAACCCATGTCCCCTGCATCGGCAGGCCGACCGTCAACCACTGCGCCACCAGGGAAACCCAAGAGTTTGTTTTTCAAAAAGAAGCTTATGAAGATTATTCTTCTTATAAAGAATTAACTTGTCTCTACAAAAGAGATTTTCAAACTGTAGTATGCATAAGAAAAAACTTAAGAACTTATCTTAAATTCAGGTTCCTGGGTCTACCCTTAGAGGTTGTGATTCTCCAGGTTTGGGTGGGGCCCAGGAGCATTTTAGGGAGCTGCCAGATGTCTCTTAGGCCATGTGTCTCCCAGATGTCCAGCAGATCACATTATGAAGAATATTCTTCCAAAGAGCCTATAAGGTTAATTCACTTACCAATTTAAGTTACAGTGTAGTCAAAACTGACAAAGCTAAACTTTTTAAATTGTTGTATTGAGGTATAATTGACATGTAATAAACTGTATATTTAGAGCATATACTTTGATAAGTTTTGATATATGTATACATGCATGAAACCATTATCAAAATAAGATGATGAACATACCTATCACTGCAAAAGTCTCCTCTGCCCTTTTCTGATCCCTTCTTTTCACCCCTCCCAGGTCACCCACTGATCTGCTTTATGTCACTATAGATAACTTTTTATTTTCTAGAATTTTATATGAAATGGAATCCTATAGCATATGCTATTATTATTATTATTATTATTATTTTGGGTCTGGCTTCTTCACTCAGCATAATTATTTTGGAATTCATCTGTGTTGTATTTGTTGGTAGTTTGTTCCTTTTTCTTACTGAGTAGGATTCCAGTGTGTGGATACACCACGGTTTATTTAGCCGTTGACCTGCTGATGGACAATTAGGTTGTTTTCAGTTTTGAGCTATTGCGCATAAATCTGCTGTGAACATTTGTGTACAAGCATTTGTGTGGATGCATTCAGAATTAAATTTGTAAGATTTCATGCAGCTTTTAATACTTTTTTTCTTCTGTTTTTGTTGCAGAAAGTTATTGGGTGGTACAGATTCCGGCGAAACACACAGCAGCAGATGTCGTACAGAGAGCAGGTTATTCATAAGCAGCTCACCCGCATCCTTGGGGTGCCTGACCTCGTCTTCCTTCTCTTCAGCTTCATCTCCACCGCCAACAATTCCACTCATGCTTTAGAATACGTTCTCTTTAGACCAAATCGGAGGTAAATAAAGCGTTCCCACCAGCCTCGCATAAATAGGAAAGATGTTGATACAAGTAATTGAGATTTATGACTTTGAAAATATGCATTTTATAGCATCTTTAAAGTAAAGTGTTTATAACTCTCCTTTAGCTAGTTTTCTTTGTGGTTAGAGAAGGTATTTTCCTTTCAGTTAGTTATATAAATTAAAATTGTTTTTGAATCAAGAAGCGTTAGCAAGACATTAATTATGCATCAGTTCTTATAGGAATAAACAGCTAGAAATCATCATTTGCTTCTCCATAATCCATTTTGTAGAAATACAGTTTTATTGCACTGTAAGTCTGACTGTAATTTTAAAACACAGATTTCAAAGACAAAATTGTAAAATTGATCCACCTACTGGTTAATGAGGGTTCTGCATTGTGAACTTGCTAAAGCAAGAAAAAAAAAAAAATCATATGATCATGGTGTCTGTCTGTAAACAACAGAAAGGGTTCCCTCCAGAATTTCACTTGTAGTAGAATAAATTAGATCAATATCAGTGAAAATAATTATTAATTGTTAAATAGCCATTTGCAAGATTTCATTAATTAATCAGGTTCTTGAGCACTTAAAACCTCCTCAGCACTCTGTCAGTTGCTGCGGAGAGGCAAAAGATGTATAAGACGTCACCTCTGCCCTTGAGGAGTTTACAATTGAGTTTCTACTTTAAGGGAAGGGAAAAAATTGCTAATTCAACTAACCCTAGGTTGTCTGTGGAAGTAGGTTCTCTGTGAGACCTTCAGTTAGTTCCCAGTGCAGAGACTCAGGCTCCTATTGGCAGGACCCATTCTTCAAGTAGAGCAGTGCTTTCAACATGATCTCTCTCAATCTTCCCTGCAGGTATAATCAAAGGCTATCCCTTGCTATTCCCAATCTAGGCAACACTAGCCAGCAAGAGTATAAAGTGTCTTCAGTGCCAAATACTTCTCAGAGTTATGCCAAAGTTATTAAAGAACATGGGTAAGTCGAAAGGTAAAATGAATGTTTTTTCCTTTCTTTTGTTAACAATGTGTTTATGGGGACTTCCCTGGAGGTCCAGTGGTAAAGAATCCGCCTTCCAATGCAGGGAACGTGGGTTCGATCCCTGGTTGGGGAACTAAGATTCCACATGCCGCAGGGCAACTAAGCCCGCGCGCCACAACTGCTGAGCTCGCACGCCTCAACTGGAGAGCCCGCGTGCCGCAAACTACAGAGCCCACGTGCTCTGGAGCCCGCGCGCCACAACTAGAGAGAAGCCCGCACACCGCAACAAGGAGCCCGCACGTTACAATGAAGAGTCCGCAACGAAAGATCTCACATGCCACAACGAAGATCCCTGGTACCACAACGAAGATCCCTGGTGCCACAACAAAGACCCGATGCAACCAAATAAATAAATAAATAAATATTTAAAAAAAAAAAAAAAAAACCAATATGTTTATGGAGAAGTGTGACATCGTTTGATATAACATTGAAAAATGTAAGGTAATTCTCTAGACCACCACTACTGTATATCAAAATCTTATGCTTATTGAAAAGATAGTTTACTTTTATCAATATTTATTTTTTTAATCATTTACCACGATTTTTTTTTGCAACTGATAAAAAAGTTTGGATAGAGTATGTGTATTTCTGAGGTTCTGAGAGCTAACTGTGGTCACTGAAAAATATATAGAGTGATCTAGTAAAAAATAACACTATTATTTTTCAGTTGTCTCGGTAACATGGATTCTCTTTTGTTTCTCCTGTAATTCTAGGGGTATGGGCATTATTGCTTAAACATTGTCACTGTGAACTTGTAGCATTTACGTTATAGATAGAGGTAGAAGTGATGGGAAAGTGCCTTCTAGTTCACGGCAGTTCTAATCACTTGGTGAATCTTTTTTCTGTTTGTCTTCTAGTACTGACTTTTTTGACAAGGATGGAGTAATGAAAGACATCAGGGCGATTTATCAGGTTTATAATGCACTTCAGGAGAAAGTGCAGGTAACTGGTTTATTTACTATATTCATCTTATTTATATTGCCCAAATCTTTTAATTCTACTTTAAGTTTTAATAATCTCCCAACTGACAAATGAATTGTGGTCCAAAAATCAGAATGTGCTCTCCCAAAGTGATATAAGATGTATGGAGTAGTTGCTCATGTCAGTCTATGAAAGCTGGTCTCACTCATTATGTGCCTTCAGTGGAAACTCTGAAGTACAGAATTAATATCACTCTTTTAAATACTCATGACCTCTTTAATGACAGCTTTTTTCCTGGGGAAATGTATTCCGAATTTAAAGAAGTATTGCTAAGAACACAGCTGTCCCATCACTTGTACTGTAAGTTGAGACTCACCCAAAGGCACCCGTAACTCAGGACAGCTCTGCTTCCTAATTCTAGTTCACTCACTCTGCCTGCAGCTGCCTCCACTGTGTGGGAAGATGCAGTGGAGCCTGTTCATTCCTCGGCAGTCATGCAGCAAATATTTATGGAAACATCTCCTACAAGCCAGATCCTGAGCTAGGTGCTAAGAATACTTTCCCACGTTCTTTTCATCATCCCCAAAGTGTTCTTAGGAGTAATTTGTTCTAAAACCCTAAGAACAAAAGAGCCTTTGAGGACAAGGAGAGTGGTAAGGCTGAAGAAGCTGTTCCGGGTCTGGAGAAAGCCTAGCTTTGAGGAGGAAGGCCCCGTGGCATAGAGAGAGGAATGAAGGCAGCTGCTGAAAAAGAGGAAGGCAGACTGAGTTCAGCCTGGGGCAAAGAAGAACGCATGCAACGGGCAGTTTCCAGTGTCAGTTCTCCAAATTCGGGTCACGGTTACCCATAGCAGCATAGGGAACTTAATACAGCCTCACTCACTGGTGACCAGCCCACTTTCAGGCAGTTTCTGGTATTTCTGCTATGGAAGGAACATGTGGTGAAAAACAGCTTTGTGTCCTGAATTCATGACCATGCTCTTTTCAGGCTATCAGCACTGTCTAATGGACTTCAAAATGGCTGTCATACATTTCATTGACTGTTGATTAAGGCCTGCCCTGCAAACACCAGTATCACGTCCAGTGCCCTGATAGGAGTGGTTACATTACATTGATATGGTCTCAAATAGTTACCTTTTATTAAATCTTGACTTTGAAACTTATTTTCTTTTTCAACTTTCCCTAATTATAAGTAGTTTCTGTTAAATAAATCTATGTGTCATCTGATGTTTGTTGATTATAAATAAGAGTTGAAAGTATCTCATTCCTGTCTTTTGTCCATCCTTGTATGCCAGACTGGTATCGGAAATTCCCTTTTCATATCCATAAAGATGAGTAAGAAAGGGAAAAGATGAACTCTTTCCCTTCTTACCCTTCTTCTTTAAGAATGTATAAGCTAAATAGCATAATCATCTTAACATAATTAAGAAAGCAGTTCAGTGGATAACAACAGTATTGGTCTCTGGAACCTTCATGATTTTGTTCTACCTTAGGTGTCTGCTTTTTAACTCGATAAAGTGTCTGGACTCTTCCCAGGGTTATAATCGATGCTGTCTTTATGAAATGCCTTGTGCTTGGATTTGAAACTAATTGTTCTTGTTGTCATTTTTCCCTCAGGCAGTGTGTGCAGATGTAGAAAAAAGTGAGCGAATTGTTGAATCTTGTCAGGCAGAAGTGAACAAATTAAGAAGACAAATCACTCAGAGGAAGAATGAAAAGGAACAAGAAAGAAGTGAGCCTCCTATTAATTTTACCATTCAGAATCAGGGAAGTGTCTGGTTTTAAACATCAAATTACATAATAAATTACATGCATTCTTCTACACTCATCAAGCTCCAAGTTAGGCTGCTTGGAAGAGGGCATTCACTTGTCTTTAGACTTTTCCAGAAGGGAAGTACGGTTTTTCATGGTGTCCCTCTCAAGTCTCTGAAACTGGAAGAAAAAGAAGACCAAAGGTAGAAATGCTGAAGCAAGTTACAATAAATCCTGCGAAGTGATATGATCTATGTACAGTGGATGTGATGTTTCTTACTAAGTTAACCCTGACATGCCTTGCACATAAGGACTGTGTCCTGTGTTCATTGGAACCTCATAAAAGAGCTACCTAAAATTCTCTTAACTTTACCTTTGATTCATGGGCAGGGTCTCAACAAAGACTTTAAATGTCTGGTTTTTGATAGCAGTGGATGACTGGATACCATTAAACTAAGGAACCAGCTGGCTGAATGAGAATTAGGCCCAAGAATCTATCATATTAATTCCAGCATGCTAACAAACATATTTGCTACAATGCCACCAGATTTTTTTAATTTATTTTTTTATTGAAGTATAGTTGATTTATAATGTAGTGTTAGTTTCAGGTATACAGCAAAATGATTCAGTTATACATATATATATTATATATATATATTATATATATATGTATATATTCTTTTTCAGATTCTTTTCCGTTATAGGTTTTATTACAAGACATTGAACATAGTTCACTGTGCTATACAGTAGGACCTTGTTGTTTATCTATCTTGTATATAGTAACGTGTATCTGTTCATCCTAAGCTCCTAATTTATCCCCCCACCCACCCTTTTCCCCTTTGGTAACCACAAGTTTGCCTTCTATGACTGTGAGTCTATTTCTGTTTTGTAAATAAGTTCATTTGTATCATTTTTTTATATTCCACATATAAGTGATAACATGATATTTGTCTTTCTTTGTCTGACTTACTTCACTTAGCATGATAATCTCTAGACCAATCCATGTTGCTGCAAATGGCATTTTTTCATTCTTTTCTATGAATGCCACCAAATTTAACATTTGTAAGTAAAATCTATAAAATGTATGGCAAATAATATCAAGTGTAAAAGAGATAAGGGTATAACTAGCCTTTTCTAATTTAATAAGAATATTTGTAAACAAATTAACATATAATTTATATTTCCAGGTAAATGATGTCTGATTCATTTCTACTGTTACATTATTCTAGAAATAATCAGAAATGCAGACAGGGATTTCTGCACAAGAGCATTAATCACAACTTTATAATTACAAAATCTTGGAAACAACCTGTTACAGTAATTGAATAAACAACAGTAGAATAGTTGAATACATTTTGGTATATCTATATAATGGAATATTGTACAGCCATTGAAGTGAATTTTTAATGACATAAGATAATATATAATCTTATATGAAAATGCTAGGGTATAAAACAGTATAAACATATTATCTCAGCTCTTTTTTTTTTTTTTTTTTTTTTGTGGTACGCAGGCCTCTCGCTGTTGTGGCCTCTCCTGTTGCAGAGCACAGGCTCCGGATGCGCAGGCTCAGCGGCCATGGCTCACAGGCCCAGCCGCTCCGCGGCATGTGGGATCTTCCCGGACTGGGGAGCAAACCCGTGTCTGCTGCATCGGCAGGCGGACTCTCAACCACTGCGCCACCAGGGAAGCCCTCTCAGCTCTATTTTAAATACATGTATACAGGGACTTTCCTGGCGGTCCAGTGGTTAAGGCTTTGCGCTTCCACTGCAGGGAGTGCAGGTTCGGTCCCTGGTGAGGGAACTAAGATCCCACATGCTGTGGCAAACAAACAAATAAATAAACAAACAGACATACACACACAAAGCTCGATAATAAAACTAGAATTCAGAAAAGTTGGGGTGTCTGACACCTAAAGTTTCTGTCTTTTAACCCCAAATCTTGTGCTATTTTCACCAAAATTGTAACAGTGTTATCTGGGTGATAGAATTGTGGGTGATTTTTTTGTTTTTCTTTTCTAAATTTTGTACAGATCATTTTTATAATATTTTTTAAATGTACTTAAAAACAATTTAAAGGCCATAGGCTCATAGATGTAGGGCTGTTTCTGTTTTACCACCATAAAAATACAGTAAAATTATGGCCTATTATGTAGAAAACTGGGCACCTAACCCAGGGCTTTGAACTTTTAAGGAGAAAGAGATGTTTAAGAGTATTGTGACAAGTTGTTGTCAAGAAGTATTTTTTTTGACGTGAGGCCTGTTAAGGAAAAATTAACGTTCAGATGACTGCCGAGGATGGTGAGGACTGTTGATTTTATCCTCTGTCCCCCCAGTCTCTGAGTACAGTAAGCAACAGGTGAGGGAAACAGCACCAGATCTGGAGTTAAGAGACCTGTGTTATGAGTATCAGGGCCCCACTTCTAGCTGTTCTCTTAGTGAAGTCACTTAACCTTTCAGAGCTCCAGTTCTTTGCCTGTGTAATGGAAACAATAACATTAGTGATGACAGTAGTACTTCAGAGAGCTGTTTGGAGGCTTAAATGACTTAATGTATAGAAAAATCTTTTGTAAATTGTGAAATACTATGCAAATGTAAAATAATTCATAGTAATAATAAATTTCACTTCTTTGTTGCTATTTTCCAGAACAATCAGGTAGAACCTTTAACGTATTGAAATGCAAAGCTGTGAAAATACAGAGTGTTACAGTTTTCTTCCTCTTTTCATCCAGGATTGCAACAGGCAATGATAAGCAGACAGATGTCATCTGAAAGTTTGGACCCTGCGTTCAGCCCTCGGATGCCCTATCCTGGGTTTGCAGCTGAAGGCAGAAGTGCACTTGGAGACGCAGAGGCCTCGGATCCTCCTCCCCCTTATTCTGATATTCACCCAAATAATCAAGAAAGTACTCTGAGCCATTCTCGCATGGAAACTAGCGTCTTTATGCCTCGACCTCAAGCCGTGGGCTCCTCCAGTTATGCCTCCACCAGTGCTGGAATGAAATATCCTGGAAGTGGGGCAGACCCTCCTCCTCCTCAAGGAGCAGCCGGAGACAGTGCTGAGGAATCAGACGACAGTGATTATGAGAATTTGATTGACCCTACAGAGCCCTCTCATAGCGAATACTCACATTCGAGGGATTCTCGACCCGTGACGCATCCCGACGGGGGCTCCAGGAACACTCAGACCTCCCCAATTTAACTAAACAAAGGAAACTCTCCACTTAGCGGTGTTAATTGCTCATTGAGAGAGTTTTTTTGAGGACTTAATCTTGGGAGAGAACTTCTTTCTCAGACCCCTGGACTCCCCAGGACAAGCGCTTTTGGGCACAGAACTTGTAGGAGCCTCACGTCCACGGGTCCTCGCCTGCGGACTCAGTGTGCAGGTTTCACGACAGAACCATTAAGATAATCAAATTGTCCTAATTCTGGTGCGATTCATGGATGTACTGGTAAATATAGGCAAAGAGAAACTTATCAACGTAGTTTCTGTTCTTTAAAATAAATTGGAAATTAGAGACTAAGCACAATTAGTCTATAAATGTTCTATAAATCAAAACCTTACCTCTTGCACTATCATGCCTTGAAATTTACTTTTTCAAAGGGAAACTAGTTTAGCAGCAGCCTTCAAAGAACCTTCTTTCTATGATGAGCCAAATTCATCTCTGCCAGAAAAGAAATTTTGATAATTCCAAGAAGCCTGATTGGAACAAATCAGACGTGTACCTTCTTCTGTCTGCATGACTTTGTGAGATCAAAAGAGAGGGCTTTGTTTCAACTTTTTTCTACTAGCCTGATATGTATTGTCACTTAAAATGGTTGCCTTTAAAAAAAAATGTAGAAATACTAATTACCAGTAAGTAATCATCCAAATAAGTATGACATGAAATAAATTACTTATTTTTCTTTGGGGGAATTACAGTGACTGCTATGTTGCACTAGCCACATTTATGGTCTCTGTTCTAGAGTCTTAAATGAAGGACACACAGCAGTAAAACAGAAAGGAGTTATGTTCCAGACCTGAGTTTTATGATGAACAGATTCCAGACACAGTGGATTTAGCCAAGTTCGTACGTAAGGAAATAACTCGTTTAGATCTTCTGATAAATCCTAGTGTTAGTTTTATTTGTGGAAGAAAGACATTTAATAAACTGTTTGGGAATCTCGATTATTGAATAAAGATTCATTTTCAGTCTGAATAACCATACTTTTTTGAGTTGACATTTGGAAGATAGCTGTGGAATGTGTAGAGACTTTCCGTTGGGATGCACTTACATTTTTATTTAATTACTGCTTGTTTTCTAGTCTTAGGCCCAGAATGTGTGAAACCACTAAAGACATTCATGAGAATGATAGGCTCCTGGTTTGGAAATGACAAGACCCCCTCCCCCCATTTATGGCGGGGTTAGCCCGTGAAGCTAATGCCATGGATTATAGCTGCCTTTCCTTTGGACTAGTTAAAACCTGTCAGAATAAGGAAGTTGTTAAAGAGGCTTAAGCTCCAGGTTCTGGAAAAGCAGTTTCATTTTGTAGGAGAGAAGTTTACTCTAGTCTGACTGGAAATGAAATGCTAAAACTGCCACTCTTCAGATATCTACTGTATGGGGTCTGTATCTTCCTACTCTCCAGTTTTGTTGGCCTTATACCACTGCCATTTGATTTGAAATGTTGCAGACCGCTGTATCTGCAAATGTGTTCCAGTGTTTATCAGCTCCCTTCTAGCGGCTTCAGCACCAGTGTGAATTTAATTTTTTTTTTAAGTGCCATCACCATCTCTGTTCAGATTTTGACATTCAGGAAAATATTTTTATTTTTATGCCATTCCGAAACCTACAATGTATATCTGACAAAGCAGTTAAATGTGACAATAAAAACTTATTTAATCGTGGTACTATTGTTGTAATGTCTGTCTCAACACCCGGCAACGTCTTGCTTAGTTTACTCGTTCTAGCTGTTCTTAGTGGACATCATACAGTTTTTTAAAAGGCATGAAAACTCACCTCCATACAGATTTTTTTTTTTTAAATCTGACTGGTTTCGGGGGAAATCCAAGAATAAAATTTACTAAAAGATTCCTATGGATTTCAAGAATGTGTTGCATATCAAGTTATCCAGAGGACTATCAGTTGAGTAGAAAATTGAACCTTAGTTCCCAAAAGGCACCTTTCATATAAGAACCGATCTTGTTTGAAGAGGCTGCTCAGCCGAATCACCTACTGATTGAGATGTTATAGAACTTGGTGCTCCTAGAGTGTCTTTGGAATTTCGGAATCGCCTTAGAATGAGTGTCTGCTGGCTAACAAGTATCTTCTGGGTTCTGTGGGGGCCATGCCAGGTTAGTGCTGTGTCTCTTCCAGAGTCCAAGGTGATAGGCTTCTTTCATCAGGATTTTAAAATGGGGATTGTAGCCTTTTAGGATTCTACTCTATGTCTCCTCCAACTAATTTAGAGAAAAGAAGACTGGATTCTTTTAACTTACTTGAAAGTCTGGAAGTGCTTATTAACATGTTGTAATTGGCTTTTCTGGAGAAGGATCAAAACGTAGAAACAGAAATCTCATCTCCAAACATTCAAATCCTAATTTAAAAGTCTAGACACTGTGGGGCAATGACCATAACTGCTTTAATAAAAAGATTTAAATTGACCACCTTGTGAATTCATATTTTAAGGAGGTAAGAAAAGAGTTGGGGAATATAAAATTTAAATACAATAGAAGTAATGGTTATTAATTGTGTTCTGGGTCTGATTTGCCTTGACTGTAGGTTTCATCTCAGTTAGTAAAAGATCTTCACTCTGTTACAAGGTTCTGCTTCATCCTTTCCCACGGCAAGCCTTAATTCTGCTGGACAGGGAGCCTGAAGGCAACTTGTTCTGCAAATGTGGTGCTAATAAATGATGGAAAATGTTTACTTTTCAACTTTATGACAAACAGATTTGGGGAAAGTTCTGGGATTTAGCTTAACTGCCTTCTTTTTTACAGTGGTTTTTGTGATGTCCTAAATAAGGCAGGGGAGTCAGGACATAGAGTCCATCCAAATTGGGTTACTCTGGGTTCGTTCT
Organism: Orcinus orca; assembly: GCF_937001465.1. NCBI lineage: Eukaryota > Metazoa > Chordata > Mammalia > Artiodactyla > Delphinidae > Orcinus > Orcinus orca. The sequence continues at coordinate 83,267,987 of NC_064572.1, forward strand.
GATCCCTGGAGATTGGGGGAGGGGCACCCTCTAGCAGTGAGGTTTTGGAACATCAACAGGGAGATGTGCCCTTGAATGCCGTATGCTACACATGGTCTAGAATGTAGAACTTGGAAGTGGCCTTCTGTTTGTGCAGATTTAGCAAAAGGTAGTTCATCTCAGCATTTTTCAATAGCAAAAAAACTAGAAATTAATGCTAATGATAGTGGAATGGTTAAGTTTTGGTGCACCCACAGAAGATATAGGCTGCAGCTACTAAGTGTATTGAGGTAGAAATCAAAAAGATTTCTTGACATGGAAAGATTGTTTCTAGATACCCAATGAAGAAAGCCAGGTTTCCAAATAGTATGGAAGGTATGATCTGACTTTTGTGGGGGGAAAAGTTTTTATGTAATATTCCTGTTGAAAGAAAACAATCTAGAAGGATATTCACCAAAGTGGTAACAGTGTTGACCCTAGATCATGGCAGTTCTTCCATCCTTCACTTATTGCATTTTCTAATATTTCTGCAGTAAGTGTATAATAAAAGACTTCAGAAATGTTGGGTCACTGGCTACATGAATTATTTCATGCACACCACCCTATAGAGGTGATTCTGGAAACATTCTTGACTGTGCATCTCTTCACCACCACACTTCAATGTTTTAGATTTGTGGCCAAAGTAAGATCAGCCTTGTTGATGCTGCTAACTTCCCTGCATTCAACTTTTATTTCCAGATGATACCATGTTTTTGCATTGACACTGATTACACTGTTTTGCATTGACACTGATTCTTTTTTCTAATAAATCTAGAGCCAGTTCCACTTGTCTTAGTTCAGAATCCATTTCCTAAATTTCCAAGAAGCATTTAAGAAATGCTTTCTGAGACTGAAAGTGATTCAAAACTGGAGCAATTACTAATGATATTTCTCTAAGGCATAAGTGCTCACTACAAAATGGAGTTTTGGAGTCTTAATATGTCAGAATGATTTCCTTGATCTTGCAGGTAACTCTCTGCAGGATTCGTGTGTTCTGCTTGTGGTTATTCTCTTTTTTCTTTTTTTTTTTTTGGCCATTCCACTCGGCTTACGAGATCTTACTTCACCAACCAGGGACTGAACCCTGACCCTCAGCAGTGAAAGCGCAGAGTACTGACCACTGGACTGCCAGGGAATTCCCATGTTTATTCTTCAGTACGGTGCCTTTCCTGCTCCAGGAGCCTTAGATTGTGTTATGTGTTAGGAGGTGTAGGCCCCCGATAGTCCAATCCACATACAAACGAGCCTGTGAGGTGTTTGATTCCAAAGCAAATATATGCTTGCTTGGGACGTTTGCTGTGGCCAACCAATTGTGGGCATTGCTTTATAGAGCTCAGGGCCATTAGTCATTTATCTTGACTGATTAGAAACAGCTGTGGTTTAGCTGTACTAAGATGTGGGTCATCCAAAACACCTTTCAGACAGTTTCAGATGGTGGGTTTGTTGCAGAAATTTGGGGGCAATTACCCTTCTCTAGAAATACAGTCAGCCCTTCATATCTGTGGGTTCTGCATCTGTGGGTTCTGCATCTGTGGATTCAACCACCCTCGGATTTAAAATATTCAGAAAAAAAATTCTAGAAAATTCTAAAAGACAACACTTGGGGCTTCCCTGGTGGTGCAGTGGTTGAGAGTCCGCCTGCCAATGTGGGGGACACGGGTTCGTGCCCCGGTCCGGGAAGGTCCCACATGCCGCGGAGCAGCTGGGCCCGTGAGCCATGGCCGCTGAGCCTGCGCGTCCGGAGCCTGTGCTCCGCAACGGGAGAGGCCACAACAGTGAGAGGCCCGCGTACCGCAAAAAAATAATAATAGTAAAATAAAATAAAGACAACACTTGAATTTGCCATGCACTGGCAACTATTTACTTAGCCTTTATGTTGTATTAGGTATTATAAGTAATCTAGAGATGATTTAAAGTACAGAGGAGGATATGTGTAGGTTATATACAAATACCCCCCCCCCTCCGTTTTATATAAGAGACTTGAGTATCTTCGGGTTTTGGTATCTGTGGAGCAGGGTTGGGGGGATACCAAGCCATCCCCCTGTGGATACCGAGGGATGGCTGTAGTAAGTCCAAGGTAGATCCCTGGCACGTGTGAGATGGAAAGTTGAGACCAATTTTATGCAATGTGAATCCTTAAAAAGTTCTGCATCTTCTTAATCTGTCACAATCCTACTCATTGTTTAAGGCCCAGCTCAGATGTCGCCACCTTTAGGAAACCTTTCTGACTCACCTGGAAAGACTGTGCAATCTGAGTACCTTGTTCAAACCTCTGTCTGCCACCTTGCACATGTCTTGGGATAGCACTCAGCACGTTGTATGGAGTTTTCAGTCATGTGTCTGACGCCCCAGCAGGACGTGAGGCCCTCAAGGGCAGGAAAAGGACTGAGGCATCTCAGAATTCCTAGCACCAGCACAGGCTTGGTACAGAGTGGGTGTCAATAAATATTTGTTGCCTGAATGTCGAATGAAAAGAGAGGGACCCAAATAAAGGTGCCTGTAGATATACTATTTCCTGAAGAATTAGGCGAGAAGACAGGGATTATCATCCAGAGAGGTTACTAGTAAAATTTTTGACTTCCTTAAACTGCTCTTGTTATGAAGAACTTACTGATAGACAGTTTCCTCCCCAGGCCTGTTGGGGCCATTAGCCAGCGCACAAATTCAGTAGAGGGTTGAGCAAGATGGAGAATCAGATTTCCACTCAGGACCTCCGTGATCTCATTTGTAAAATGGGCTTGAGGGTGATGCTGCTTGCCCTGCGGGGTGGTGGAGGGAATTGCTCAGAAACGTAAAAATGCCTTTGTAAACTGTAAAGCATCAAAGAAGCAATTACCTGACAGCTGGCCAGAGCCCATCTGGACATCTTCCTAGGTAAAGTGCCCTGGGAAGGCAAGGCCATCTCGAAGAGCATTACATGCAGTCCCCTGGAGAAACCCAGAAGGGCCCGGAAAGTAGTCCCATGAGTACAGTTTCTTCCACTGATTGGGTTTTCTTCCAAGGCCAGGATGGGGTTCTCCAACCACAGGTGAGGGAAAGCCTTGTGTGGCTCCCAGAACTGTATCCTCTTTTCATTCAACATTCAGGCAACAAATATTTATTGACACCCACTCTGTGCCAAGACATAGGACAGAGAACTGTTCAAAGAGCAAGATCTGCCACTTAGAAACAGCCGTTGTTTTCAACTTCACCCTCTGGCCATTTTTGGAGAATAATCTGTGACCTTTCACTTGGGCAAACAAGTATGAGTGAACCCTAGAAAGTTAAGATTGATGAAAGATATTCTACCCTTTAAAAAAGGGATGAAAATATTCTGATCTGTTTTATAAAGTTGGCTGCCTTGGCATGTGATTGGTATTCTGTGAGAGCAAGAAAAAAAATTGACAGTGACCAAGGTCACAGTCAGTGATCCATGGGATTTGGGTTTGGGCTAGTTGCCAATGCGTATTCAGGGTCCAGCTGTGTTTGACTTCACCGTCTCCAAATCATTCACTCATTCTTTTTTTCCTCTCTATTTTTTTAACATGAAAGTTTTTAAAGATACACACAAGTAAAGAAATTAATATGAAGAACCATTCTTTTTCCTCCCCCATCTTCAAGGATTATCAGTTTGACACCTTTGCTTAATCTACCTCTTTTCCTTTAAAAAATTATTGCTACGTTCTTTTAAAATATACCTCCAACATCCCAGCCTTTTTTTTTAATGATGATTTTCTTTCTTTTTTTTTAAAAAAAATTTATTTATTAATTTGGCTGCCCTGGGTCTTTGTTGCGGCACGTGGGATCCTGGTTGCGGCATGTGGACTTCTTAGTTGCGGCATGTGAACTCTCAGTTGTGGCATGCGCGCAGGATCTAGTTCCCCGACCAGGGCCCCCTGCATTGGGAGTGTGGAGTCTTACCCACTGGACCACCAGGGAAGTCCCAACATCCCAGCCTTTTGCCTATTTTTAAATACTTCTGTGTGTATATCTGAAAACTAAGGACATTTTCTTATACAACCACAACCCCATTATCACCCCTAATGAAATGAATAATTCCTTTGTATTATCTATTGCTTTGTCCATGTTCCAATGCCCTTGGATGTCTCCAAAAGCTCTGTTTACAGTGGCAAGATCTCACTGTCACCCCTTAATCAAGTGATCAGTCTTAGCATCACTAACAGGGACACAGAATGACATCATGGGCCTTCTCATGTGATGCCATTATGAGTGCACTGTGAAGTACTTTTACCCATTTTCTAACCTGAATCTAATCAAGTCTTTAAGCCTAACTTCCAGTTTACAAGAAATAGACAAGGACAAGGTAAACAATATCATGACCAAACAATCAGACAAATCCAGAACATGGGACATTCTATGAGATAACTGGCCTAATGTCTTCAAAAAGTCATTGTCACGGGGGAGAAAAAAGTACAGGGACCGTTCTGACTGAAAGAGATTATAGAAATGCAACAAGCTTGATTGGCTTTGACTTTGAAAAAAACTATGCATTAGGACCGGCTCACAGACTTCGAAAACAAACTTATGTTTACCAAAGGGGAAACATGGGGAGGCAGGAGGGATAAATTAGGAGCTTGGGATGAACATATACACACAACTATATATAAAATAGATAATCAACAAGGACCTACTGTATAGCACGGGGAACTCTACTCAATACTCTGTAATAACCTATATAGGAAAAGAATCTGAAAAGAATGGATATATGTATATGTATAACTGAATCCCTTTGCTGTACACCTGAAACTTAAGACAACATTGTAAATCAACTACACTCCAATATAAAATAAAAATTAAATTAAAAAACTATACATTAGGGGAAATTTGAATAAGGACTAGGTTAGATGATATTAGAAAATTATTGGGAATTCCCTGGTGGCACAGTGGTTAAGACTCCATGCTTCCAATGCAGGGGGCCTGGGCTCGACCCCCGGTCAGGGAACTAGATCCCGCATGCATGCCGCAACTAAGAGTTCGCATGCCACGACGAAGGAGCCTGCCTGCCACAACTAAGACCCAGCGCAACCAAATAAATAATAAATAAATAAATATTTTTTAAAAGAGAGATGGCCAACTCTTAAAAAGAAAGATAATTCTAGTGAGTTTTCTTAGGCACAATAATTATATTATTGTTATGTGAGAGAATCGCCTGGATTTTAGGAAATACAGGCTGTATGTTTGGGGTGAAAAGTCATGACGTCTACAGCTCGCATTCAAATGGCTCAGAAACCACATATACAGAGAAAGACAATATGGCAAATGTTAACAACTGCTGAATCTAGGTGTTTATTGTACTATTCTTTCTACTCTTCTGTGTGTTTGAAAATTTACATAATAAAAAGCTGGGGGAAAATAAAAATAAAACAGGGCTGATTTCTACTTCACTGTTTCACAGGCAGGATGATATTAAAGATATTCAATGACTGATATGGAATATAAATTAACATAGAAATTAAAAATTAATATATTTCTTTTATTCTTGAGATAACCTAAAAAATATATATATATTTCATATATATAAAATGAAAGGGTACATATTGTCATATAAATAATTCACCCCATTATTCTAAGAATTTCCAAATTATTTTTTGATATTTAGACACTGTTAGTGTGATCTTTTGTTTAGCACAGCTGTCACTAGCTAAATGGCGCCCCCTGTCTGGGCCATGATCTGACTTAGGAATTACATCAAACTTTTCCAACCGCTTTCTCATTAAACCAACAGCAGCGAGTGACACAGTGTAGGTAGAGAATCACTTTTATTGTCAACAGCTCGCTCTGGACACTGGAATTTCTCTCAGCTAAACCCAAAGCATTTACATATTGAATTTTTCTAGCTTTTATCGTAGAAAGGTTTTTATATAGCCAATTTCTCTATTATCAACTATCTTGAAAATATTTTGTTAGAATGTCATATAAGGTGGCTAAATTTTATTAATTTTTGTTTACTCAACAACTACAGAGCTTTGCAAATGTCAGCTGGCCTAATTTCAGGATCAAATAAATGAAAAGACATCAAAGTTTACTATGTTTATTTACTTTTATCATAAAACAGCAAACATGTTCTCATGTAATTTATTAGATAAATAGGTTTTTTTTCCTAGGAATTGCCACTTTGTTTTCTCATAAGGTATATCATATTTCTTTGTTTTTCTAATACTTTCTGCTCCTTTTCATGGTGTCCATTATCAGTTTTATATGCTCAATCACTTTTATTATTTTATCAGCTTCAAGAACCAAAACATGTCTTTCTTGTAGAACTAAAGAAAGTACTGACATCTCTGTTAGAATGCCATTTACTAAAGTCTCTTTAAGTGTTTTCATTTTCTAAATATTAGCTACTACGATTTTATAATTTCTATTAAAGATAATATTGAAGGCTCACAGTTCAATTTCCAAACTACTTTTGTAGCTCTAGCACCTCACTGAGATACAGCTATTCTTCTGATTTTCCATTTTTAGGTTCTCAGCTTGTAAGATATATTATTTAATTTTATCTGATATTTATTTGATGTAGTAGTAAATATAATGCTTTTTAAAGAAGAGATTTAAAGTTATTTAATTGATTTACATCTTTTAATGCATCATTCACAAGATAATTGAATATATCCATTAAGTATCAAAACATCCAGAAAATCTTCTAATCTTTGGCCAGAACTTTAGACCCTCTTACTAGCATTACATGGACACTATCCACACAAAATCAATCATGTTTACTTGTAAAGTCTTCTCAGTGGAATAATTTTTCTTGAGTACCAACAATAAAGCTTAAAATGCTACTTCAAATATTGTTACAGGAGGACAAGGAAAACCATTAAATATCACCGAAGTCTTAAATTTCACTTTTAGTTAAACTATCAAGATATTTCTATACATAAAAGATGAAGGTTCATCAATAAGGATTACAATTTTATTTCCTTCATTTATAAATGTTCCAAAACGATATTTTCTTATTTTGGTAGATTTGTTTTGCAACAAGTTTTTTTTTTCACTTGTTTTCTTTTTAACTAATAGCTTTATTGAGATATAATTCACATATCATAAAATTCGCCCTTTAAAATTGTACAATTCAGTGGTTACTAGTGTATTCACAGTTATGCACCTGCATCACTATCTAGTTTTGTACCATTTTCATCACCCCTAAAAAGAAACTCCATTCCCCCCCTTACCCCAGCCCCAGGAAACCACTAATCTACTTTCTGTCCCTATAGCTCTGCCTACACTGGACATATCGTATGAATGGAATTATACAAAATGTGGCCTTTTGTGTCTGGCTTCTTTCACTAATCATATGTCAAGGTTCGTACATGTTGTAGCATATATTCATTCTTCTTTACTGTCTATGACCAATAATATTATATTATATGGACATACCACATTTTGTTTATCCATTCATCAGTTGGTGGACATTTGGGTTGCTTCCACTTTTTGGCAATTATAAATAATGTTTTGCAATGAGTTTTGCAGTAATACGTAACTCCTCCCATTAATAGGTGGAGTCTATTTCCCTACTTCTTGAATCTGAGCTGACTTTTATTTGTTTATTTATTTATTTATTTATTGGCCGCACCATGTGGCTTGTGAGATCTTAGTTCCCCGACCAGGGATCAAACCCTGGGCCCACAACAGTGAAAGCGCCAAACCCTAACCATTGGACGGCCAGGGAACTCCCCAGAGCTGGCTTTATGATTTGCTTTGGCCAATAGAATGTAACAGAGGCCTGAGGGCTTCTGCTGGCCCTCTTCATCCTTTCCTCCATCATGGGAACAGGCCCAGGAAGGTCTGCTGGATCATGAGAGACATTATGGAGGACAGTCCAGTAGTCCAAGTCAAAACCATCCTAGACGAGATCTACAATCAGTTGACCCCAAAACATGTGAGAGAGCCCAGCCAAGATAGCAGGCCTGCCTATCCGTCCCAAAGCTGACTGCTGATAAATGAGGGAGCTGAGCCAGGACCAGAAGAATGGGTCAGCTGAGCCCAGCCTAAATTGCCAACCTGCAGACTGTGAGCTAAATAAAATGTTGTTGTTATAAGCTACTACCTTTTTGGAATGATTTCTTAAGCAGCAATAGCTAGCTGATGCAGGTGGGAACGGGCCTGGGTGTTAATGTTGAACATTTGATAAAGGTGAGGAAATCTCATGATGCATGGTGCAGTTCACCCCATCAGCACTGAAGAATTGCCACCATCCAGGTTCTATGGACCAAAAAGGCAGGAAGAGTGGAATAAAGTGGACCCCAAATGGAACAAGCCAGTTGACATCTAGATGACCAAGGAAAAGGGTCCCCAGATCCCATCATCACCCCAGAGGGCCATGGCTGCACAGTATAAAGAGCCTTGAACTGTGATGGAAGAGACCTGCATGAATATGCTATGACCTTGAACAAAACACTACACCTCCCTGGATCTCACTTTCCTGACCTGTAAAAGTAAGGGGTGGCAGTAGATAACTTCTGAGGTCCCATTACCACCAAGTTTTAATGAATCCATCTTCCTAGAAGATTTCAGGTGAAGTCAATGTTCTTAAATCTACTTGTTCTCAGTATTCCACTACTGAGTGGACTCTCATAGAGCACAGAATCTGGTGGATTACAGAATCTGGCTCCTCCTCTGGCTTGATCTTGTGTCTAAGTCTGGGCTTTCCTATCCTGGCCATGCCTGCAAGCGTCTGGGTCTGAGCTGCCCCTCCAGGCCCTGTGGACCTGCTAACACAGTGGATCCAACACACTGGGCCCTCCTCAGCAGGGCAGGTCCTGAGAGAGGTCATGCGCTATCTTCGGAAGGAGAAAGTCCTAGGCCAGCCTGGCATGGGTTGGGAAGATGGTGTGTCTCCTTGGAGGCAAGTTCCTGCATTCACACATTCATTCATTATGAACACTTGAGCACCTGCTGTCAGGATGTGTTAAGTGCACAATTCATGCTCTCTGTGTTAGTGGGAGCCCCTAACTCCCCTTCCATGTGGTTCTATAAGGGCTCTCAGAGGACCCTGAGCCCCCAGTCACCCCGGTCATGGTGGTGGGCATGTGACCGAAGCTAGGCCAGTCTAGAAATTTGAATCTTGGGAGGAGACATGCAGAGTTGGAAGGTGGCTGGAGCTAAGTCACCTGGTGGCTGTAGCTGGAGAGAGGCCTCAAGGTGTTGCTTCTCCTGAGATCCCCGGAGATGTCCTAGTTCCTGCCCAGCCTGGCCCTGAAGCCTCCCAGGAAATCCTGACTTCTTGCCGAAGTTAGAAAAGGTGAGTTTTTATTCCTTGCGACTATAGAACCCTTGCTGATACACAACTTTCAAGGAGTTTCCGGTCTAGAATTCCAAAAAGCACCTATCACAGGCCCCCCAAAACCCGCGTGGTAAATAAACGTTAGTCACTTGGTTAATTATTGGTAGGAATGTAAAGGATAAATCAGTGAATAATTGGGATGGGGAGGGGGTGCAGAGGGAGGTTTCAGAAGATCTTCCAAGTGTCTAGGGAGAGGCAGCATGGTTTAGGACACCTGCAGACAAACCCTGAGGGACTCCAGTGCATTGGGCATTAGTCTAGGCCCTGAGGGTGAGCACAGGAGACAATGGCTGTGAAATCAATTATCAGAATACAATGCGATACGTGAAATAATAAACACATCTTCAAAGTATGGGAATAGCACAAAGGTGGGTCAGGAAAGGCTTTTAGGAGGAAGTACATCCAGGCAAGGTTTGAAAGATGGGAGAGGAGATTTCCAGGCCAACAAGAGGGGAGGGGTGGCATGTACAAAGCCTAGGAGACAGGAAAATGGCTTGTTTGCTCAGTGGGTATCCAGTAGTTGTTTTATTTTATTTTATTTTTTAATTAACAAACTTTATTTTTGAGAGCAGTTTTAGGTTCACAATAAAACTGAGTGGAAAATACAGTTTCCACAGGCCCCCTGCTCCTATACATGCATAACCTCCCCCGCTATCTATATCCCGCACCAAAGAGGTACTTTTCTTTCTTTCTTTCTTTCTTTCTTTCTTTCTTTATGGCCGCGTTGGGTCTTCGTTGCTGCACATGGGCTTTCTCTAGTTGCGGCGAGCAGGGGCTACTCTTCGTTGCGTTGTGCGGGCTTCTAATTGCGGTGACTTCTCTTGCTGGGGAGCACGGGCTCTAGGTGTGTGCGCTTCAGTAGTTGTGGCTCGTGGGCTCAGTAGTTGTGGCTCATGGGCTCTAGAGCGCAGGCTCAGTAGTTGTGGTACACGGCTTAGTTGATCCGTGGCGTGTGGGATCTTCCCGGACCAGGGCTTGAACCTGTGTCCCCTGCATTGGCAGGCTGATTCTTAACCACTGTGCCACCAGGGAAGTCCCCCAAAGTGGTACATTTCTTACAATCGATGAACCTATGTTAACACATCATTTTCATCCGGAGCCCGTAGTTTACCTTAGGGGTTACTCTTGGTGTTGTACATCCTATGGGCTTTGATAAATGTATAACAACATGTATCCACTATTACGGTATCATACAGAGTAGTTTCACTGCCCTAAAAACCCTCTGTGCTCTGCCTGAGCAATCAGTAATGTGTCCACTGATCTCCCTACTGTCTCTATAGTTTTACCTTTTTCAGAATGTCACATAGTTGGAATCATACACTTTGTAGCGTTTTCAGACTGGCTTCTTTCAGTTAGTAACATATGTTTAAGTTTCCTCCAATGTCTTTTTTTTTTAATCTATTAACTTTTTCTCTTTTTAAAAAAAATTAATTTTATTTATTTATTTTAATTAATTTATTTATTTTTGGCTGCATTGGGTCTTCGTTGTTTCACGTGGGGTTTCTCTAGTTGTGGTGAGCGGGGGCTACTCTTCATTGTGGTGCACGAGCTTCTCCTTGTGGTGGATCCTCTTGATGTGGAGCACAGGCTCTAGACCACAGGCTCAGTAGTTGTGGTGCACGGGCTTAGTTGCTCCGCGGCACGTGAGATCTTCCCGGATCAGGGCTCGAACCCGTGTCCCCTGCATTGGCAGGTGGATTGTTAACCACTGCACCACAAGGGAAGTCCCTCCACTACAGTTTTGACTTGCATTTCCCTAGTGACACGTGATGTCGATCATCCTTTCAGGTGCCCATTGCACATATCTTGGGGTATTATTTGCATTACAAATAAATGGGAAGCTGCAACCCAAATCCTGATCTTTGCCCAGGTCGAATCCCCCATTCCACTTTGTCCAGTGTGAGACGGGAGATGACAGCATGTCCCCTGCTACCTGGGGGAGGCAGAAGGGTGAGGCTTGTGTCTTCCTGAAGAAGGTGGCTTTGAACACGTGAGGCCCAGCAGGAGGCCAAGAGGAGTGTGTCTGCCTCTCGGCTGCCCTAGAATAAACAGTACTCTGGCCCTTGGCTCTTTTTGCCCCAGAATCGTCCCTCCAGTTCTGACCGGGTGGGAGTGAGCCTTGGCCGGTTGTCTTGCTCCGTGGCTGGCGATGCCACCCTTCCCCTCCTGTTTCAACAACTGCTCATTTTTGACTGAAAGGTTCCAAGCTCCCAAGTGAGCATTTTCACGTACATTGATGGCATGGACATTTCTGGCAGTACAGCCTGCATGCCAAGCCAAAGCTCCCATCACTGACAATTTTCAGAGTGACATCAGGTGCTGAAGTCCCACGGGACCAGCAGCATTTAAAAGAGAAGGTGAGTTTCCTGGAGAGAAGCCACTAATTGACTGGCTCATCCTGGCGTGCCAGGGACTTCTCAGTTTTAGCCCTGAAATTCTCACATGGTGGAAACTCCTCAAGATGACTGGTCACCCGACCACTAGTCTCTAAACTGAACTCAAGGATCCAAATGGCATTTTAAGAGCTGGTGATTTTGCAGGATCACCAGCCAGACAAACCCCTCGTGATCTTCCCAGCCTGCTTTAACAGCCTGATCCTCCTGGGGGCAAAATCGGCAAACCTGATTGCATCCTGGGCGAGTCAGGGCTAGTAAAACTCTAGGTTGAATGTATTCACTTGTAGGCTGTATAAATGAGAAGAAACGAACGTGCCTGGATGAAGAGTGACCTCAGGTTAAAGAAAAACCAAAGTGAGAAGTCCACTGGGGGTGGGGTGGGAGAAGAGTGAATAGAGCAGTCCTGGCCTCCATGAGACGCCTCACACCAGTCAGCGTCCTCCAAAAAATCAGGGCCACCTCACCTGCCGCGTGCTCCTCTTTAGGAGTGACCCCTACTTTCTCGTTCCTTTCAGAGCGGAAGCACTATCTCTGCACCACCCACGCCCCTTCCCCGCTCCCCCGCCACCTGTCCAGGCCATCAGCTCTGGTCCAGCTGGAAGGATTCCCCATCCATTCAGTCCCGGCTTCTCTCCTGAGCCCCCTCTCCCAGCGCACCAGCTGTCTCAGGGAAGCACTGAGGCTTTCTGCACGAACTTGCTCCCTGTCCGCTGGTGATGGAGACCCCCCACCTCCATGGAGCAGCGACTGCAGGGCCTTTCTGGCCACATCTGCTAGGCCTGGAAAGTAGCTTAAAACAGCGCTATGAGGTCATCTTTGGAATCAGAATCTCCTGGTGTTTGAATTCCTTAATGGTGTGCCCTAGGGCAAGTTACTCAACGCCTCTGAGCCTCATCTGTAGGTGGAGATGAATGGTAATACGTTTCATAGGGTTTTTGTGAGGATTAAGTGAAATAGAGTACATGAAGTCCTGAAAACAAAGCCTGGAAAGAAGCCAAAACTGAGAACCTGTGGCTACTATTGTCTCAAATTACGTCTTCATCCCAGACACACAGTTTTATAGCTAATAGAACAGCAAACACTGGTGCTGGGAGCTTTCCCACAGATGGGGCCCCATGCAAGAGCCTGGGAGCCACTGTGAGATGTGAAGAGCCTTGGGGGCTCTGGTTGCCCCTTCCTCAGCGTATCCATTGACTACAGTGGTCTTTGGGTAATAAAAAGGTCATGAAACCACAGATAGGTCTAGCCCAGCCCTGCCCCCTATAACTTTCTGTAATGATGAAAATGTTCTACACCTGCACTGTCCAATACAGTAGCCACTAGCCACGTTGTGGGCTAGCACGGTGGAAAAACTGAGTTTTTCATTTTATTCAATTTTAACTAATTTGAATCTAGATTTAAATAGCCACATGCCATGTGATCAGTGGCTACCATAATGGGCGGCACGGGACGCTCACCCATTATGTGGAGGGAACCGAGGCAAGGGCAACCTTGTGATGTGTCCCCGGCCACAAAGCCAGTAAAAGAACCAGACCCAGGCCTCCTGCCTTCTCCTTCAGCTGGTCTGCTCCAGACCATCGCAGACTCAGAACGTCAGCCCGGTAGGGATCATCTCGGGCAACATATGTCCCAGATAGAAGGAAACGAAGAACAGGCTGGAGCATTCACTCTGGAGCCTCTGCGGAGCTTGGCACCCAGCTCAGGAGGCTTGGCTGTCTTTGGCTCAGCCGGCAATGCCCCTTGTGGTGTCCTGGCCAGAGCCGGGCAGGGGTCAGGAGACCTCTCCTGGGCAGCTGCAATCTCAGCGACCCCTTTCCTGATCCTCACACACCCTCCCCTGCCCCAGCTCAGACTGTTAGAGTGGAACCAAGGTGGAGGTCAGCCAGATCGCAGGCCACGCACACACCCCGCCTCCCCATTCCCTAGGCCTGCCCGCTCAGAGGTACCCAGGTGGAGGATCAAATTAATCCCTGTTCTTTATCCAGAGTTTGGCACTCAAATCTCCACCCACCTAGGGAGAGTGGGCACAGAGTGATGACTGAGGCTGCGTGACATCCAAGCCCTCAGGAGGAGGAGGATGGCGCAAGATCGCTGGCACCTTTCTCTAGCCATCTGTTCCCTACCAAATCCAGCCTGAGCGCGCTTCGCCACAGCCAATGCTGGGAAATTGTGCTCTGGGCTCCTGGAGACCTGGCGGGACCAACTGTCAGCCCCATTTCCTTGGGGAGGATGTGGCATCTTCTCTCCTCCCTCCCTCCCTCTCTCTTTTTCTATTCTACACTTTCCCCTCGCACTTTCCCCTTCCCTTCTCTATTGTTTGACTAAATTTTTTTTTTTTTTTTTTGCGGTAGGCGGGCCTCTCACTGTTGTGGTCTCTCCTGTTTCGGAGCACAGGCTCCGGACGCGCGCAGGCTCAGTGGCCATGGCTCATGGGCCCGGCCGCTCCGCGGCATGTGGGATCCTCCCGGACCGGGGCACGAACCCGCGTCCCCCGCATCGGCAGGCGGACTCTCAACCGCTGCGCCACCAGGGAAGCCCTGTTTGACTAAATTTTTAATCAAAGCGTAACATATATACAGAAAAGGACACAATTATAAATGCATAGATTGTTGAATATTTGACAAAGCAAACGTACCTATGAAATCAGCACAAAGGTCAAGAAGTACTCAGATTGTGGTGATCATTTCCCAATATACATATACATATATCGAATCATGATGTGTACAGCTGAAACTAATATAATGTTATATGTCAATTTTATCTCAATTAAGAAAATGTGCCTTAGAACACCCCTTCATGTCCCCTCTCCGTATTACTCCCACTCCCCTGACTTCTCATTGTTGTAGACTGAATGTTTGTGTCCTCTCAAAACTCATATGTTGAGACGCTAATCCCCAGTGAGATGGTATTTGAAGGTGGGCTCTTTAAGAGGCATTAGGATTAGATTAGGTCATAAGGGTGGAACGCTCACGATGGAATTAGGGTCTTTATATGAGCAGACAGGAGAGATCTTGCAAACCAGGAAGAGGATCCTCAGCAGAGCCCTGATCTCAGATGTCAGGATCCAGAACTGTGAGGAATACATTTCTGTTGTTTATAAATCCCCCAGTCTATGGCATTCTTTTATAGCAGCCCAAGCTAAGACACTCACCACAAATTAATTTTGTCTGTTTACAAACGTGTCTGCTTTTTTCACTCAACATTATGTTTGTGAGATTCATCCATGTTGTTGAGGGCAGCGATTGTCTAACTGTGGATGGGTGTTTGAGACTTTTCTGGGAGTGGGGCAGCAAATAACGCAGGTCGGAATATTTTCATCATGTGTTTTGCTAAACCTACGTCTACGTTTCTTTTGGGTACATATCTGAGTGCATTGCTGGTCATACGGTATGTAATTGTTCAGCTTTGGTAGATACAGCCAACGCTTTTCCATTGTTGTCACCCCGATTCATACTCCCAATAGCCGGATATAATAGTTGCAGGAGCTCCATCCTTACCCGCACCTGGTAAGTGTAACATGTTTTAGCCATTGTGGTTAGTGTGAGTGGCAATCACTGTGGTTTGAAGTTCCACTTGCCTGCAAACTAGAGATGTTGAGCACTTTTCTCTGTGTTTATTGGCCATTTGAATAACTTCTTTTGTGAAGTTTTTTTTGAGCTCATTTTTCTGTTATGTTGTCTGCTTTTTCCTTTTTCCTTTTCCTTTTTCTTTTTTTTAAAAAAATACTTGAAATACATGATCATTCAATAGATACAGAAACACTTGTTTAAAATAGATTTTTAAATTTATTTTTGGCTGCATTGGGTCTTCGTTTCTGTGCACGGGCTTTCTCTAGTTGCAGCAAACGGGGGCTACCCTTCATTGGGGTGCACGGGCTTCTCATTGCAGTGGCTTCTCTTGTTGCGGAGAATCCACTGGCAGGTGGATTCTTAACAATTATGCCACCTGAGCTTCCCTGGTGGCGCAGTGGTTGAGAATCTGCCTGCTAATGCAGGGGACACGGGTTCGAGCCCCGGTCTGGGAAGATCCCACATGCCGCAGGGCAACTAGGCCTGTGAGCCACAACTACTGAGCCTGCGCGTCTGGAGCCTGTGCTCCGCAACGAGAGGCCACGATAGTGAGAGGCCCGTGCACCGCGATGAAGAGTGGCCCCCGCTTGCCACAACTAGAGAAAGCCCTCGCACAGAAACGAAGACCCAACACAGACAAAAATAAATAAATAAACAAATGTGGGGTTTAAAGAAAAAAGAATATTATTTAAAAAAACAAAAAAACCCAATTACACCACCAGGGAAATCCCTGCCTTTTTCTTTGTAAGAGTTCATATATATTCTGGACAGTAATAAAAATATATATGTGTGTATGTGTATATCTATGTGTGTTGTATGTATGCATATACTCATATATATGTAGCCCAAAAGATATTCTTTTCCCAGTTCAATGGCTTATCTTTTTTTATTCTCTTAAAGGTGTTTTTTGCTGAACAGAAATTTAAAATTTTCATCTAATATAACTTACCAATTGTTTTCCTTTATGGTTAAGGCTTTTTGCATTTGGTTTAAGAAGTATTTTTTTTCATTTTTGGCTGTGTCACATGACTTGCAGGATCTTAGTTCTCCCACCAGGGATTGAACCCGGGCCTTGGCAGTGAAAGCGCAGATTCCTAACCACTGGACTGCCAGGGAATTCTCAAGAAATCTTAACCTGTTACAACGTCGTGAAAATTTTCTGCTGAGTTTTTTTTCTAGAAGCTTTATTGTCTTTTCATATTTTGATTTTTGCATATGTTGTGAAATAAGGGTCAAAATTTTTGTATGTTATATGACCTGAGGGTCAAGATTTGTCTTTTCTCTATGAATATCCAGTTGACTCAGCACCAGTTATGAAAGATAATCCTTTCCCCCATAGCACCCCATTGTCACATTTGTCATAAATCAAATGCAGGTCTGTTTCTGAATTCTTTTGTTCCAGTGACCTATTTACTGTAATGTAAGTGTATAATAACTACTGATATCTGGCAGTGTAAATCTTCAAGCTTTGTTCTTGGCCATTCTTGGCGCTTTGCATTTCCATACAAACTTTAGAATCAATTTGTCAATTTCCACATTCCCCAAATAATCTTCCTGGGATTTCAATTGCATTGACTCCATAGATCAATTGGGAAGGATTGACATCTTTACAATATTGAGTCTTCTAATCCATAAACCAGATATATCTGTTCATTTATTTAAGGCTTTATTAATTTCTTGCAATACTGACTTGTGTTTTGTGTAGAGATCTCTCATATCTTTCATTAGTTTTATTCCAAGGCATTTAATGAGGGTGTGTGTGTGCAAGTGTGTGTGTGTGGGAGGTGTGTGCAAGCACACATATAATATTATAAATATTAATAGTTATAAATTTCATTTTTTACTGATTTGTCAGTAGTATATTGAAATACAATTAATTTTTGGTGCTATTGACCTTGTACTCAGCAATCGTGCTAAATGATTTAATTCTAAGAGTTTAACTACAGATTATTTTGATGTTCTATGCATACAATCATGTTTCCTATGGATAATGACAGTCTTATTTCTTCCCTTCCATTCTTTATACCTGCTACTCCTCTTTTGACCTTTTGTCCTTGCTGGTACCTCCATATAATGTTAAATAGAAGTGTTGATATGACACATCCTGTCTCATTCCTGATCTCAGGGAGAAAGCTTTCAATATTTCACATTTAGTAAGAAGCTTTTTTGCAGATATTCTATCAGATTAAGGAAGTTTTGTTACCTTTCTGTAATCTTCTTTCCTAGTTTTCTGAGAGTTTCTTTTTATTACTATGAATGAATATTGGATTTGATCAAAAGCATATGATTTTAACCCTTATTAAATGTGATAGTAAAATACATTGATTTTTTTGAATGCTAAAACAATCGTTTGTAGAATAAACTTTCTTGGGTGGTATTATCCTTTTCATATATCACTGGATTTAATTTGCTAATAGTTTGCTAAGGGATTTTGCATCAGCGTTCATGCAGGAGATTCACTTGTAATTTTCCTTTCTTGTAAGTCCTTATCTGGTTTTGAAATCAAGGTTATGTTGAGTTTACAAGATGAGTTGGGCAGTGTTCCATTTATTTCTGTTTTCTGGAAGAGTTTGTGTAAGACTGGAATTACTTTTTCCTAAATTGTTTGAAAGAATTGTCTGATGAAGCCATATGTACCTGGAGAGAGAGAGAGAGAGAATTTTACCCAGGTTTTCTAGTTGTTCTCAGTGGAGAAAACGCTAATGCCTTATAGCTGGAAGCAGAATTCTCTGACAGTCTCTTAAACCGAGCTTTGCTACAGGCGGCTGAAAGAATGAAATGTGAGGAGCCTGAACCCCAGCTTGACATGTACTGACAAGATGCAAGTCTGGGCAATGGGCTTGCCTACCCCGCAGTCTCAGGCCCACCTGGGAGCAGGGGGGCAGGGTGGTTTGGCGGAAGGATCAGGGGCAATTGGGCCCATCAGACGAGGGAGTGAATTCCAGGTAGCAAGCTTACTCTTGGTAAGACCTTGAGCTAGTTACCAAACTTTCTTCTTTATCTGTGAAACTGGGACCATACCCCCTTCCTCACTGGGATGCTGTGGGGATTAGAATTTGGCTAATGCATGTGAAGTAGGACTAACCTGGAGCAGTCCTCAAGAAACAGATGGTAATGAAGTTGTTATTGTTCAGATCACTGAACCTCAGTCCTTAGCATTTTGCAAACCACCAAGGATCTGGAACGGGTAAGGCTGCTGCCTGGCTGGCCCAGATGCCAGAAAGAGGCTGGGCCCATCCCCCAATGGGCTGCCCTTCCCAGACCATCGGTAGGTGTGCTGTTGGACCGCGACCCTTTTGGGGCAGCCTGTGGGCATGTGCAAGGCAGCCCCACCAGGATCACAGCCCGGGCTATGCTCGACCTCTGACCTCAATAGACACCCGGGCAAGTGTCCCACCTCGTCCAGACTAGGGTAGCAGGGCAGGCCCTGCTGGCTGGGCTTTGAAGTCCTGCCTTAGTGTAACAGCCTGTAACTTGGCCCCATGGCAGGGATGGGGCTAGTTGGCTCAGCTGTGCCGAATTCACACCTGAACACCATTGGCCTTGGATCTGTGAGTCAAACTATCAGTTCTATCAGTGGTTCTCCACCCTGGCTGCACTTTATAATCCCCTGGGGAGTGTTAGCAGTACGAACACCCAGGCCCCACTGCTGGGGCTCTCATCTAACTGGTCTGAACTGGGGCCACTGGTAGAGTTAAAGAGCTCACCTGGTGATTGTAACAAGCAGTCTGCACAGCCATCCATCTGTGAGGCCACTGAGGCAGGAGGGGCCCCAGGGCACCTCGGTCCAGGCCTGGGAGGAGTTCCTGGACTGGTAATGACAGGGCGGCAAAGAGGCTCCATTTCCTGCCCTGGGCACAATGCGGTGTGGCCTGACTACATTCCCTTTTTTTTTTTTTTGCGGTACGCGGGCCTCTCACTGTTGTGGCCTCTCCCGTTGCGGAGCACAGGCTCCGGACGCGCAGGCTCAGCGGCCATGGCTCACAGGCCCAGCGGCTCCGCGGCATGTGGGATCTTCCCGGACCGGGGCACGAACCCGCGTCCCCTGCATCAGCAGGCGGACTCTCAACCACTGCGCCACCAGGGAAGCCCTACATTCCCTTTTTAGAGCACAGCATGGCAGTGAGCCAGCACCTCAGCCCAAACCAGGTCAGGCCGGTGGGTGGAGTCCAGGCCTGGGTGACCATAGTCACTGTCACCCACGGCACGCCCACTGTCTGCCAGGCTCTGGACACTTTACACATCACACCGGTGGCAGCATCCACGCTCCGTGGTGATGAAAGTGAGGTCCACTTGGCTGAGGCCATGGGGGAAGGAATCGTCCCAACATGGAGGCCTGCGTGTGTCCCCTTAACACCCCTCCCAAGGAGGCCCACGAGCACAGAAGTTGGATAATGAGCCCCCTCCCTGAGGCTGCCCCCCGGAGGCTGAGGAGAGAGGAGTGAAGACTGCTCCTCTGACCCTTAGTCTCTGGAAGCCCAAACACCATCTGGTCCTCACGCAAAAAATGTTTCTACAAAATCCTGCCCAGTGGCGGCCAAGCTTTCCCAGCCTCACCTCTGGACGTTTACATATTCATTAACACATGTCTGCCATTAAAAGATAATGGTGGTCATTTGATGCCCAGATGCTCCCTTTCAAAACGACAGACTGAAATTTATCTTCTGAAAAGAGTGAATTCTTAAACAGACAGCTGAGTACACAACCTGATTTGCAGAGAAAGCGTTCTCTAAATTAAACAGGTCTCTCCACAGCCCACCCACCAGCGGATCCTCTGTCCACTAGTGAGATGAAGCATCCCACTCAGATTCACGTACATCTGAACATCATGGAGTCTGCTTTCTTTGAAAGGAAAGTGTTTAAGTATATTGGCAGGGAATGCACTTGTCTTTCTTTTGGGTTAAGAAAAAATGCTTCAAAGAACGTGAGGCATCCTGATTGGTTTTCCCATGTGGCCTCATGGCTGCAGGGAGCCCCTGTGGGAAAGGAGAGAAGGGAGGACCAGATCACAGCCCCAGCCTGGCTGCTGATTGGCTGCAGGACCTTGGACTGGCTACTTCCCCACCCTGAGTCTCCAGTCCCCCAGCTGTGAAGGGAGGGGATTGAACTAGCTTTGCTGTCCACAAGCCTGGCCACCCATCAGGGGCACCTGGAGAGCTTCTGGGTCCGTTGGCCTTTTAAGTTCTTCAGTCTCTTCTGAATTCCTGGCCAGCTGACCGCCAAGGCCCTCTGGCTCTGACGTTCTGCATCTGGAGGGACAGCAGCAGTGCCCTGGGCTGCACCAGCACACACCTGACCTGAGATCTCTTGCCCCCTTATGCCTGGCATACTGTGATGATGACAGGTCTGGCCAGTCCCTGGTGGTGCTCTCGGGATGATAACCACTGCTAACATCTGTCAAGCCCTTATGGAGAGTTGGACACCGGCTGCACGTGGTTTTCTCATTTAACCCTCAGAACAGCCTAGGAGGCAGCTACTATCATTAGCTCTCTGTACAGCTAAGGAAACCAAGAGATTAGGTAACTGGCGTGAATTTAGGCTATAGGACTTCTAAGTGGAGGGTGGAGTCAGGCAGCTGACTCGGGCAGCTTGGCTCCAAGCCTGTGGCCTTAACCGCTCTGTCGTTCAATCCAAGTCATGGGGCCGCCCCGAGAAATACAAGGTGATCCAAGCTGGGAAGCGGCCTTCCCCAAAGCAGCGTGCTGGGCCCTCCCGAGGCCCAGGTGTCCCCTGACTTCTGTTTTACTACCTTCCTAAAAGGGGTGCAATGACTAATTCCCTGAACACCCAGTTCCTTCTGAAATGGGTGGATCACCCATGAGCTATCCTTCTCCCGTGACTCTGGAAGAGATTGCTCTGGAAAACGTCCGCTGTGTGGGTGGAAAACGTGAGTGATGGGAGTGTGGGCACATCACCAGTGTCAGCAGACATGGATGAGTAGCTGTCATCTCCTATCTCTCAGCCGGGCACTTGTTGCTCAGCTCTATCCCTGCCCTTGGTCCTACACATGGGCTTTAGGGCACCTCTCCTGTGCCGGCCACACAGGAGGCCGTATCTGTTATCCAAGGCCCCTTCAGCTCTTCCATCAGCTCCAGAAAGTTCAAGGAATCTTTGATGTGCACGTTATTTTTTTTTATTGGATCTTTCCAAACCCCAATCAATCCAGCCTGGGCATAGGAGTGGCCCGCAGATACAAATGTGTGTGGACACATGTGCCCTTGAGGAAGACAGGAAGAAATATTTAGTCAAGGAAACAGACAAGATTGCTGCTTCGGGGAAGGGGGTGGTAAAGAAAGGGCAAAACCACAACACAACATGCCAGTGATTGCTCTTTTGAACCAGGGAAGCCAACATTCCAGAAAAGATCATTACTAAGGTGCTAGATGTCTGAACAATTTCAGGCACACCCAGGCCCAACTGGATTTTTCCCCATCCAATTTGTCATGAGCTTGCGGGATGCAAGTGTGTGTCTTACCGTCTGTAAGGCCAGTGAGAGGCTGCTCACTGGGACTTACACTGTAAGGGCCTTGACCTCATGGGGAGGCAAGACGTTGAGAGAAAAAAAAAACCTTTGAAATGTGTAGACCTGAACTTTTCTTTCTTGTCAACTTATTTCTCAAACATTGTACTAAATTCGAAAGCAGATATCAAGGTCCTACAAAAGATAGCATTTCACTAAAATGCACGAAGCCAGGCTTGATGAAGCAAAGGGGGACTGAAAGTGGGCAGGGAGAGCTTCCCTTTCAGGAAAGTTTAAAAGCAAAGGTCTCGGTCGTGTACTTTGGAGAGCTCCTCATGGGCTGTGTACTTTCACAGAGTGAGAGTAGTGTAACTACTTCTACAAAATGTCCTTCAGCCAGGATGCATTAAATAAATTATGGAACCTCTGTACCATGGAATATGGTCCCACCTTTCTAAAGAACTAAGCATATTTACATATTTACAGAAAAGCAGCAAGATCGATTATTAGCGAAGAGGCACTTTTCAGTTTTTACACATATATCCTTTTGCATATTTTGAAATTTGATTTTGAACCTTGTGACTATATAGCCAATTCAAAAAATAATTCACTAAAAATATAATAAAATCAATTAAAAAATAACTGGGTTTGTGCAAACCAAAGATATTTGCCAAAATGATCATTGAGGTTATCACTGGGTATGGAATTTTGGATAATTTCCACATTTTTCTTGGAATGTTTCTTTATTTTTTTATAACAAACGTGTCATTTCGATAAATGAAGCTTTTAAAAATTGCTAAATAAAATCCCAGGACTTTATGGACACTTCCTTAAGAATACCAGCAAATGAAACAAATGCGGTATGATTAGTTGGTATGATTAGTTGGTTAAAAATTAGTTGGTTAAAAAATTATATCAATTAGGGACTTCCCTGGTGGTGCACTGGTTAAGAATCCGCCTGCCAAGGCAGAGGACACGGGTTCGAGCCCTGGTCCGGGAAGATCCCACATGCTGCGGAGCAACTAAGCCCGTGCGCCACGACTACTGAACCTGCGCTCTGGAGCCTGTGAGCCACAACTACCGAGCCGGCGTGCCACAACTACTGAAGCCCACACGCCTGGAGCCCATGCTCCACAACGAGAGAGGCTACCGCAATGAGAAGCCCGCGAACACAACGAAGAGTAGCCTCTGCTCGCCGCAACCAGAGAAAGCCCGCGAGCAGCAACCAAGACCCAACGCAGCCAAAAATAAATAAATAAGAAAAGAAAAATGCAGGGGTTAGGGGCACTGATCCTTCCCCTACCCCTGCAGTCGAAAATCCACATATAACTTTGAACTCCCCCAAACTTAACTAATAGCACGCTGTTGAAATCTTACTGATTGCATAAACAGCCAATTAACACATATTTTGTATGTTACATATATTATATACTGTATTCTTACAATAAAGTAAGCTAGAGAAAGGAGAATATTAAGAAAATCATGAGGAAGAGAAAATACATTTGCAGCACTGTAGTGTATTTATCGACACCGTAAATTTATGTCATCTGTTTATCAGATGGATTATCTGTCAGTACCTACATCAAAATATCATCTTAAATGACACAAAACACGGTAGATGATATACATGTTACTAATACTAGACCTCAAAAATGAAAAGATACTGTGAAAAAGAAATTCATACTTATTTAGAGGTACAACGATTCCTGCATTGATAATGAAGATGCAGCAATATGATTGCTTCATGGTAGCCTAGACTATACACTAACGAATGAATTGTTACAAAATTTTTACAGCATACAGTATTACAGTGATATTCATAATACACTATTGGAAACAGTGTTACATTTTTTAAAAAACTACTTATTTGAGACAATAGGCTGGTAAACAGTTTCTCCAATTACAAGAGAGGCATATTGCATGATAAGGTAATTCTTGGAAAGTCAAGTTATAATGCAGTAAGAAAACTAACACAGTATTAATCTTATATCAAATGTCACCTACCTTATGCCTATGTAAGGATAGACTAGTATCTACATGTATTTTATGCATTCATGACATGTCTAACTTTTTCTTTATTTTTTTAAATTTATTTTTATTGGAGTACAGTTGCTTTACAATGTTGTGTTAGCTTCTACTGCACTGCAAAATGAATCAGCCACACATATACATATATCCCCTCCATTTATAATACTACAGTGCATTAAGTCCAGTTCCCTGTGCTATACAGTATGTTCCCATCAGTTGTCTATTTTATACATAGTATCAATAGTGTATATAGGACTTCCCTGGTGGCGCAGTGGTTAAGAATCTGCCTGCCAATGCAGGGGACACGAGTTCGAGTCCTGGTCTGGGAAGATCCCACATTCTGTGAAGCAACTAAGCCCGTGCACCACAACTACCGAGCTTGCGCTCTAGAGCCCGGGAGACACAACTACTGAGCCCTCACGCTGCGACGACTGAAGCCCACGCGCCTAGAACCCACGCCCCGCAACAAGAGAGGCCACCGCGATGAGAAGCCCACGCACCGCAACAAAGAGTAGCCCCCGCTCGCCGCAACTAGAGAAAGCCCGCACGCAGCAATGAAGACCCAGCCAAAAAATAAAAATTAAAAAAAAAAATTTAATTATAAAAAAAAGTGTATATGTGTTGTCACCATCTCCCAATTTCTCCCACCCTACCCCTTTCCCTCTTGGTATCCATACATTTGTTCTCTATGTCTGCGTCTCTATTTCTGCTTGGCAATTAAAGTATATACCATTTTTCTAGATTCCACATATTTTCTTTTTTTTTTTTTTTGGATATTTCTAGGCAGTGCTGTTTGTCAGAGTCTTTTCAAATTGTCACAAATCTCCAGAAAAATTTCCAATATATCTCTTGGAAAAAATCTGCCTCTTAGTGGGTGCTTGCAGTTCAAACCCATGTTGTGCAAGGGTCGACGGTACAGTCTGTCTGGAGAAGGCTGACCAGGGGGAGGCAGCTGTGTGGTGCTGCCTCTGGGTCCTGGGCGGCGGGCCCAGCTCCCTCATCCTGTCCAGCAGGACCTTGGTCACCACAGGTTCCGAGGGCCAAGCAAAATGCCTGGTGCACAGTGAGAACTCGAGAGGAACGACTGAACGAATGGCCAGGGTGAGACGTTGGGCCACAGCCCTGGAAACCGCAGTCCCCCGGAAGGGGTCTGCGGGATGCTGGGAGCAAATCGCTGTTGCTCAGAGCTGCCTCAGCGCCCACGGTTTCCGGGCTCCTCTGTAAAGCTGGGGCCAGCCCAGAACACGAGGGTTCTGAAGCAAGGCCGGTGAACGTGGACAGTGGGGACTAGGGGCTCCCGGCGAGCCCATAGCGGTGGGAAGAGCCAGCGTGGGGTGGGGGGCGGGGTATGGGTGACAGAGGCCAGGTCAGAGGCAGGACAGGCCGGAGGCCCGAGTCTGAAGGCTGAGGTGAGGCCGTGTGATCCGCACAGGCTGCCAAACCTTTCGCCGCAGAGCCCCAGCTTCCCACCTGCTAAACAGGGATAATTATCTGCCTTCTTCATGGGGTGCTTGTGAGATCAAAAAGCGAATGTGTGGGAAAGCGTTTTATAACCCGTAAAGAGCAGGCGATTTGTCAGCGTTTCCGCCCTCCCTCGTTCCTCCTCCCGTCCTCCTTCCTTCTCGCTTCCATTAAATCCCCTCAGGCCTCGCCCCTCCTGCCCGCCCCGCCCTCTCGAGAGCAGCGCCTCTGACCCCCGCTGGGAGAGGCCTCTGCTTCTCCACCTTTCTCTCCCAATAGCAGCTCGGAGAAGCCCTGAGCCAGCACTGCAGTCGGCTGATCATGGCTCACCCACGGCAGCGCCTTCCTGCTTGGGGACCAGCCCCCCGAGGCTTCGGGGTCGCGGCCGGCGGGTGGGGTGAGGCCCCGCTCAGGCAGCCTGGCGGGGGCAGAACATCCCGGCGGGGCCACCTCAAAGGCAGGCGGGAGGTGCTGCTGGGGGTGTGGCTTCTGTCCCTGTGTCGGCCAAGGCTGGGCCCGCTGAGGCACCCGTCGGGGCCCGTGTGACCTGGATCACAGAGCCACCACCCTGGCCCCGGTTTGCCCACGTTTCAGAGACTCCGCTGAGGCCCTTCCCCGATCTGGAACTGCTGCCCTTGCCCTATTGCTGGGGCAAGTCCTGGGCTGAGGGAAGGAGAACTCCCCGAATCAGGGCTTTCCTGCTCCTTCCTGGGTGGCATTGCCTCAGCAGGAGAGGAAGGATCTGGGCTCCCCTCCGGCTGCAGAGGAACATCGTGGACCCCCTCCCTGCCCTGCTGGACCAGAATCCCCTCTATGTGGCAGACCACATAGAGGACCCACTGTGTGCCAGGCACTGCCTCGCTCCCCGACCTCCCCAAAATGTGGGTAGCACCTGAGCCAGGTTGTGCCAGACACCAGAAGCAGACCCAGGACCGGGTCAGACTTGCAGAGATTTATTGGAAGGATGACGGGGAGGGCGCTAGACGAGCAGGAGCCCTCAGTGATCAGCACCAAGAGGGGCCAGAGAGGAGGCTTTGATGGTGTCTTGGTCCCCTAGGCCCGCCCAGACCAAATGCCACGCACTGCGGGCTCCACAGCAGAAATCTGTTTGCTCACAGTTCTGGAGGCTACCAGTCCACGATCAACATGCTGGCAGTGCGGGTTTCTTCTGAGGCCTCACTCCTTGGCTTGCAGACGGCCACCTTCTTGCTGTGTCCTCACATGGTTTTTCCTGTGTGCATGCATCTGCGTGCCCTAATCTCTTCTTATGAGGATACCAGTCAGATTGTATTAGGGCCCATGCTAATAACCTTATTTTAATTTAATCACCTCTTTTTTTTGCGATACGCGGGCCTTTCACTGTTGGCGGCCTCTCCCGTTGCGGAGCACAGGCTCCAGACGCGCAGGCTCAGCGGCCACGGCTCACGGGCCCAGCTGCTCCGCAGCATGTGGGATCTTCCCGAACCGGGGCACGAACCCGTGTCCCCTGCATGGGCAGGCGGACTCTCAACCACTGCGCCACCAGGGAAGCCCCCTGCTCTTAAACTTTTACCCACCAATTTTAACATCCATGAGTGAATTTTGCCTGCAGCAGTTGTTACTCTGATGTTTTCATGGTGGTCGTCTATCACCAGTCTCCCATTCCTTCTACATTGATTAACTGGGATTCTTCTGTAAGGAATTGCGGTCACTTCTCTCCCACGTATTTACTTATCCCGTTAGTCATTTCTATCCATATGGACTCATGGCTATTTATTTCATTCTTTGGATTATAATCCAATATTAATTAGTTTATTGCTCATGTTGTTTCCAAATATTAAACACCTTTTAAAAACTTCAATTTGGGAAATGAAAATTAAAATACAGTGGGATATAGTGTTTTTCACCAATTAGACTGACTACGATGAAAAAGCTAACACACAGGATAATAGTGAGATTAAGGGAAATGGTGCTCATATCAAGGTGGGATTGTACCACTTCTAGGGAGGGCAGTCTGGCAACACCAATTAGAATTAAAGTGCATATATCCTTAGGCTGAGCAATTTCACTTCCAGGAATTTCTCCTAGAGATACACTCTTACATAGGAAATTATGAAGGTACAAGGATGGTATTAGCAACATTGCTTATAATGTCAAAAGATTGGAAGCTGCAAAACTGACAGCCATTAGAAGACCGTTAGTAATTATGAGCTCTCCCATAAGGGAACACCACGTGGTGGTTATAATGAGGCAGGTTTGTAAGTACTGACATTAGGGATGATCCCCACGCAGTAAAGTTAAGTAAAAAGTCAAGATTTACAATGCATATATAGAATATTTTCAGGAAATTTTTCTTAAGTTATTCATCTGGTGATTCTGTCCCCTTTATCTTCTTGCTTCTCTTTTTCTGGGGGAACCTGTGTTATTTGTAAGTGGTACCTCTTGGACTGGTCCTCTGATTTTCCAATCCTTTTTTGACTAGGCTTTATTTCTTTGTCTTTTACTTGACTTTCTAGAAAATTATTTCAATTTTATCTTCTAAACCTATGAAACGTCTTTAATGTAATTTTTAAAGTATAATTTACATAAAATAAAATGCATAGATTTTAAATGTACAGCTTGATAAATTTTTATAAAGGTGTATATATCCACCACCCTAGAAAATGTGTATACATTTCCATCATCCTAGTAAAGTCTTACTGCCCCTTTCTAGCTATCTCTTGCCCCTCCCCTCTCCCTTACAGAATCCCTTACAGAATCACTGTTCTGATTTCTATTAACCAAAATAAATTCCTAAAAGATTACCATGTAAAAATTAAAACCATAAAAATACTAGGAGAACATTCAAAGTGGGGAAAGGACTGCTTAAATAGAACATATTATAGCATTTTTTTAAACTAATACACTTTATTTTTTAGATCAGTCTTAGGTTCACAGAAAACCTGAGAAAAAAGTACAGTTTCCGATAAACCTCTCCTCCCTGCTCCCTCTCTCCCCTCCCTACCCTTCCTCACCATCAACAACCCTGCAGCAGTGTGGGACATTCATTACAATCAATGAACCAGCACTGACACATCAGCCAAAGTCCATATCAACCAAAGTCCATAGTTTATGTCAGGGTTCACTCTTAGTGTTGTGCATTCTGTGGGGTGGAACAAATGTGTCATGACACGTCTCCACAATTACAGTATCATTCAGAGTAGTTTCACCACTCTAAAAATCTCCTGTGTGCCCCATTTTCATTGTTACCCTCCCTCACAACCCTGGGCAACCACTGATCTTTTTAATGCCTCCATAGTTTTGCCTTTTCCAGGATGTCACTTTAGTTGGAACCATACAGTGTGTGGCCTTGTCAGACTGGCTTCTTTCACTTAGTAATATGCATTTAAGTTTCCTCCAGGTCTTTTCAGGGCTTGAGAGCTCATTTCTTATTAGTGCCGAATAATATTCCATTGTCTGGTTGTACCACACTTTATTCATCCATGGTGACCTGTAGTTTTGTGACTGAGTGTACAAGGGAGCCCTGGGTGTTGCCAACTCCTGTGTCTTTTCAAGGTTCTGCAGTGTAAACCAAGGTCTCCCAGCTTTCCTCACTGCTGGTGTAGGAACTGACTTTCCTGGGTCTCCTAATCAGTTACCACCAGTTCATGGGATTTCCAGTTTCCAAAATGTTGTTGGTATTTTCCTCTCTGGTTCCCTCTGTCCTTGTTGGTTTCTATTTTTGTGTTTGTTTCATCATTTCATTGTAGATTTCAGGAGGAAGTGAAGTTAGATGCATGAGTTCAATCCACCATCTCAACCCACAAGTGCTTCTAATATCTTTTACTTGTTTTTTAAAAAAATATTTATTTATTTATTTATTTAGTTGCATCACATCTTAGTTGCAGCAGGCAGGCTCCTTAGTTGTGGCTCACAGGCTCCTTAGTTGCGGCTCACAGGCTCCTTAGTTGTGGCATGCGAACTCTTAGTTGCGGCAGGCATGTGGGATCTAGTTCCCTGACCAGGGATCGAACCTGAGCCCCCTGCATTGGGAGTAGGGAGTCTTAACCACTGCGCCACCAGGGAAGTCCCTCTTTTACTTACTTAATGAAGAACTGAATAAAATGATGTCCCGATTCTTCTTCTATGCTTATATGGCAAACCTAGCAGAATTTTAAAACATAAAGTTTGCCCCGAGTTGTAAAATATTATCCCAACATTGCTGAATTTTTAATGCTCTTGCTTCAAAATTCATGATGAGTGTCGAAAAAAAGTCTTGCTTTGTCGTCATAGTGATTGTATGAAGTTTCTTAGAAACAACACATAGTACAGAAATTTCTCTTGTCTGAAAAGTAATGTTAATGTGGGGCTCAAAGAATTCTCCAGCACCTGCTGTATACCAGGCCTGACCCAGGACTGTCCAGTGAGGTTTCAGCACAGACAGAGCACTTCCGCTTGCCGCCTCAGTCCTGGGACAGGCCCAGCAGGGCCTCAGCGCAGCTCCCTGCTCCAGGAAGTCCTGGCACAAAGCTTCCTGGCCACTTCCAGCCAGCCCTCCCGTCCAGCTGGACCTGTGGGACAGGTCTCCCGCTCAGCTTTGCCCACTTGACTCCTTCCCCTCCCTTGCTGCTGAGAACAGAATTCTGTAGTCACAGAAGCTTATGTGGAATCTCCACTTTGGGCCACTTTCCTCTGCGTTTTATTTATCCAGCTATTAAAATAACCTCAACGGCAACAACAAAACAAAGCCTCTTTCTGGGACGCATTCTATCAAGTGATTCTCAGCCGTTGATCGATACGTAGTCTCATGTGCTTGTGCAGATTTTTCTGTCTAGGAAGTGAGGTTGGTGAGTGACAAGTGTCCCCACATTCTAGAGGAAGGAATGGGATGCATCACAGCAGCAGCGAAGAGAGGGGCCAGCTGGCTCGGCCAGCTTGTCCTGCCACCACCCCCGCCCACCCCACCCCCAGAGAGAGGATGCGCCGGGAAGGGCTGCCAGCCGGGGGCGGCGGGTGCTGCCGGTCTCTCCATGCATTCACCATCTTGTTAAATAACTACCCTAGGGAGTCAGCCCGTAACCCCAAAGCAGAGCTTTCTGCTAATATCTTGTCTAGACCTGCGGCGGAGGAGGCCTCTTCCTTCCCACTATGTCAAATCCAGGTGCGGAGCTCTGCAGGCTCAGGCACGCTGTGCAGAAGGATAAGGTAGAACCGACTTGGTGTCCACTCTCGCCGCTACTACATGGATGACAGTTGCTGGTGTCTTTCCATCAGGGGACGGGGTGGGGCAGCACAGGCAAGATGACCCCCTATGTTTGAACCAGGCTGTGAAAGAGGAATTGCCCACTTGGGAGGCATGGTAACCCTGACCATTAGTAAAACGCTCATCCAGGTTAGGGTCAAAATCTGGCAGCGGGATTAGCCACTTGGTCTCCCTGTGGAGGTGCCGGGAGTGGAGGGAGAGCTCGGTGGGGGGGGGGGACCCTCCTGCGCTGTTGAGGCAAGAACATGGGAGAGGACGTAGATGTTCTTTCTTCCTACACGTGGCAGCATTCAGAAACGACCTAAAAGTCCAGCAGCAGGGGAACAGCTAGCTTACGGTATGTTTATAAAACAGAATCTTATATAGTTATTTAATAAAACGTCTTCTAAGAATTTGTATGCTATGTGATGTTGTGTGCACACTCACATATACATATATAATTACAGAGGGAGAATGATAAATGTTAGTAAAGAATATATGTGTGTATATATATATATATATACTTAAATATGCACACATACATATACACCGAATTCAGTAATGATATATTCAAATTATATATTTCTGGAAATTCTTTAAAATGTTATCTGTGATTAGCTCTCTTGGTTTGGAGTATATGGGTAATTTTAATTTTTTTCTTTATTCCTTCCTGTATTTTCCATGTCTTCTGTAAGAAATAAATATTAGCTCTGTTTGATTTGCTCTTCCTAGAGAACCAGGGGGTGCTCCCTGAGAAGCCAGGGCTCGGTGGGCTGTCCACCTGGACCCCAAAAAGCAATCTGAAAGGCAGGATGGTAGGGAAATGTCACAGCGGAAAGCCAGATAATCTTTCCAATGCCAGAAGAGGCCAGCAAGAGAGACAATGGGGCAAATTCAAAGAACCAGATGAGGTCTAAACGTCGGGGGTGGAGGTTGTAGCAGTGCCGTGGGCAGACAAGAGGGAAGCAGCAGGGCTTTATTGAGAGAGCCTGAGCCTCATGTACGGACAGTGTGCCAATCCCACGGGGTCAAGCTTTACAATCACAGACACACTGGAGAACACAGTCACGGTAGTGATAACATTACCTTGGGTCACCTTCTCTATGTATGTCTCTGTTGCCTCTCTCAGCACGACAGGCTCCTCTGCCTGCTGCCTTATACAGGGCCGTATACAATCGTCTTGGCAAACCCTTCTGTAACCCCTGGGACCCACAATAGTGAGAACAGCAGAAGCCAGAGCCTCAAAGAGCCACAGCCTGGAGGGATCCAGGAAGCACAAGTTCAAGGTCACCAAGTCACCGGCAGAGAAGGGGAAGGCAGAGGCAGTAGCTGCAAGGGAAAGGCATGAGCCACCCAGGGCCGAGGAAGAGAGATGATCTGGGGAGTGGGCATCTTCCAGCTGGCAGCTCGGAGTCGGACTGCTGCAGTTTCCCTCTGCCCCGTGGTGGCCCAAGACTGATGTGGCCCAGGCACATAGGGCCACGTCACAACCCCTCTGACCTCCTTGGCCCCCCTCCTCCTGGCAACGGCTCTCACCCTTAAGTCCCAGTGTGGCCTTATTGCTGCTGGACTCCACCATTCCTCATGAGAATGATGTAAGAGCAGAGTCAGAATTTTCCAGACCTTGGAGACACATGCACCTTTTCTCTACACCTTTAAAAAAAAAATTATTTATTTACTTATTTGGTTGCGCTGGGTCTTAGTTCTGGCAGATGGGCTCCTTAGCTGCAGCTCGAGGGCTCCTTAGTTGAGGCACGCCAGTTCCTTAGTTGCGGCACGCATATGGGATCTAGGTCCCTGCCCAGGGATCAAACCCAGGCCCCCTGCATTGGGAGCACAGAGTCTTAACCACTGCGCCACCAGAGAAGTCCCTTCTCTACACCTTTTGAAAGTCACTTTCTTTTAATTAATTAATTAACTTATTTATTTTTGGCTGTGTTGGGTCTTCGTTTCTGTGCGAGGGCTTTCTCTACTTGTGGCAAGCGGGGGCCACTCTTCATCGTGGTGTGCGGGTCTCTCACTGTTGTGGCCTCTCTTGTTGCGGAGCACAGGCTCCAGACGCGCAGGCTCAGTAGTTGTGGCTCACGGGCCTAGTTGCTCCGCGGCATGCGGGATCTTCCCAGACCAGGGCTTGAACCTGTGTCCCCTGCATTAGCTGGCAGGTTCTCAACCACTGCGCCACCAGGGGAGCCTGAAAGCCACTTTCTTAAGGGTCCAGGATTCACATCTGGGTCGTGACTTTGTATCTTTGGCCACCCTGAAGGGGCCTCTCTCGCACATGCATGATGCTGCTATTTCTTCTCTGCCACTGGTTAGTCCCTCCTGTTGGTCAAAATGGAGACCAGAGGTAGTTCCCTTTTGTCTCCTCTTCTAGAATACATGAGAGAGAATTGTCAAGTCAATTATTTATCAAGCCTTTGTGTCTTAAATTCTTAATTTTCATCTTTCAGTGAACGAGCTCGTCATCCAAACGCTGCGGCCGCTTCTTCTTCTTTAGGCCTCAGGCTCGGGGTTTGGAATCTCCAGCTGCCGTCCTGTGTTGTGTAATCTGGGTTGCCATGGAGCTGGAAATGGCTTGTAAATGATGAAATCCTGAGATTTCCCTGGTGCCTGAGAGAGAGGGTGTTACGTTATGCGTAGATTTGAGTCACGTGTTGATTAAGCTGCTCGGTGACATCTAAGTTGTGATTTGGTTGTTTGTATCAGCTTCAGATCCTAATCTGATCACCCTCTTGACTCTGTCAATTGACTGAGATATAAGCAATTATTAAAGCAGCCGAATTCCAAGTTGCTGGGCAATGCCCTTTTCTGGCCTGGTCATTCATTGCATTTACAAACTCTGCTGCCGCTGGGGAGTGAGCTGAGAAGTCCTTCTGGATTTCGGGCTGGTGACTGTAAATCTCCAGGAACTCATTTCCACCTGCTAAGCTCTTGTTCTGCTCCCCCAGCTCTTCTGCTTCTGCTCTTGACACCATTGTCAGCCCTGCTCAGCACACCTCCCCCTCAGACAGGGGGCAGCTAAGCAGCCTCAGGAAAGGAGTGCTAGAGGACAAAATACCCCCTCTCCGACCTGTCACCTCTAAGCCAACTGGACAACCACTTGTCATAGACGTGTGTGTGTGTGTGTGTGTGTGTGTGTGTGTGTGTGTGTTTTAATATTTATTTATTTGGCTGCGCTGGGTCTTAGTTGCGGCATATGGGATCTAGTTCCCTGACCAAGTATCGAACTCGGGCCACCTGCGTTGGAGTCTTAACAGCTGGACCACCAGGGAAGTCCCTGTCATAGACATGCTTGTATGGACACGTTGGCGGCACCCTCATGCGTCTTTCTCTGGCTGTGCTCACAAAGCCATGGTCAAGGGTGTGGAACTTGGTGGCTTTATATTGGTATATAGGGGTTGCAATCGGCAACCCATCCTGCACCACATGGGACGGCATCTGAGGATTCTAAACCCCGAGCCTGAGGCCTAAAGAAGAAGAAGTGGCGCAGCATTTAGATGACAAGCTCGTCGTTTGCATTAAGTGATCTCACCCCTAGTCCAGGGTGATTGAATGAGATGCCTCACCCCTGCTGAGCGGATCGGACCCCCTAGAGTTCCATCCAGAGCTTGAGTTAAATGGCCCCAGTGCTGTGTCAGGGGTTAGCACTCTTGTGGAGCCTGTCCACTCAGGTCCACTCTTGACGCCCCTCCCCCACACCCATTACACCCTTGCTCGTGCCCCTGGGGCTTGAAGGGTATGCCAGGTCCTCCTAGCATCTGCTTTGGGCAGGTCCCCGAGTACGTTCCAAGGGACTTGCCCCATCCACTTACTCCACTTTGGCCCTCCATGGTACTGTGCCACCCTCATCCCCTCCAGGATGCTCATCTTAGCTCTGGTCAGCTCTCATTAGCCAACTCCTGGCCCTACTCTTTCTTAAGGCCTAAGGGCTAGTAACCAGGGCCTTGGAGTGACTTGTACAAAGACCCAGAGGGAGGAGAGGGACCAACAGAAAAAAATGCATCCTCTGGGGAATGGCTCCTACCCACTGTGCCCCCTGGCTGCGTTCTTCTAGCTCTTCCTATTCATGACCAAAGAAAGGGGTGCCTCCAGTGGAGATGCCATCAGAGCTCTTATGATTCAGAATGGAGCTGTCCACCACTCACGTCATACATGTGCTGAGAATGGAGGTCTGGACACAGGCCCTCCCTAACCACAGGCAGGGCCCAGGGTGGGAGTGGGGATGGAGGCCCACATGCCATGTGTCACAATGTTTACAAATCATTAATCAAATCCCCCAAGTGATACATAAAAATATGTTCTATCCTCCTACCTCGACGAAGATACCTTCGTAATGAGAAAACAACAGAATACATCTATTTGTGAACTTGTGATCGCAAAATATCAAAGACAGCTGACTTTAATGATTATTGTAAATGTCTCGGTGCTTTGTTAATGCGCTGGTGATGTTTGTGTAAGTAGTAAAGGCATATAAAGTTCATAAATTATTCTATATTTGTACCCCAATATTTATTTTTCTTTCTTGCATTATGGCAAAGTCACTATTTATGTTGTTATAGGCAACATTTTGGCATACCTTGTGTCCTGTTGACAGCAATGCCAAATTAGATGACTTTTATTGAGTCATTGTAATTCTTAGATAGTTTTTTCTCATTAATTTCAATTCAGCGAAACTTCAGTCAATGGAAGCAATAGCAAATGGAATTGTCAGTAAAATTATTAAAGCAATATTTAGATTCAGAAATGAACCATGGATTTCATACACAACCCCATTACAATGTTTGCTTCTGATATATGACAAATTATCTTTATTGCAGGAAATATTACAACATACTGAATTTCACCATATAGATTACTATCACTTGAATTGCCATTTTCCCCATCTCTTAAAGCAATATCTAGATCCGTAGAGTAACACAGCAAATAACTGGCATCATGCTTCACACATATTACATCGAGACCTACTTATGGACACATTTAAGTATAATATGAATCATGTAATGTTGCACAGTGTTCCTTGGCCACCATGTGCAACTACTGTGAAAACCATACTTATCTGTGAATATTTTCCAGTCGTGAATTAGAACATGAAGGGAAGGAAAAAAAGGCACATAGAGCTACCAGAAAATGATGCTTTTTTATGCAAGCATCTATTATGCTTTTTGAGGATTTGGCAAATTGATCAATCTGTCCTTCTCTTACCTAAGACCTCCCCCGGGCCAAATCCTGTCCATCTCCAATGTTGGTGGCAGCACAACCACAAATCTCCTGATTGATCAGACACAGACACCTTCTGTTCAAGGACAGAGGGCAAGAATTGTGGAAAAAGCTTCCCTTGAGCCTTGACAAGTATTAGTCCTGCGTGTGGGTGTTTCCAGTGCTGAGCACAGGACCCCAGGTGGCCAAACACCAATGTGCTCTTTATCCGCGGGCTTTGTGTGTGTGTTTGTCAGGTATGAGGCACATGGAAGGGACCTTTCTTGCCTGGGTGTAAACATGGTGCTGTCCGGGAAAGACCCCTCTCTGGTGATGTAGAAGCAGCTCTGTTTCCTGCAGAGAGTGGAGTGACAGATACAAGGGAGCACCTGCCAGGTTCCAGGTTCCACCTGCTAAGCCCTTCCTCCCTCCCTCCCTCCCTCCTTCCTTCTTTGAAAAGGAACCACATGCAAATAGTAACAGATTGCAACCGCTGTGCCCTCAGGCCACCAGGACAGCACTGGAGAGGGGTACCCTGACCGGCAGGAGAAGGGTCAGCCTCAGGAGAACCAGGCTCCTGGGATCTTGTTAGCAAGAGAGACCTGGGGGCATTTGGCCTCTTGAGGTTTTCCGGGAATCCCAGATGAAGCTCAGATCCAAGGATGGTTTGTTCCTGTTGCTACTGCTGCCCACACTCTTGACTCTTCCCTCGGACTGCTGGGGCAGAGGAGGCAAAGGTTTATCATTTAAGACAATTTCAGAGCAGTGAACAAATTGAATTTAAGAAAAATTTCTGGGACACTAACCAGTTGCCTTGTAGGAGAAGACGGATGTCGTGATTGCCTAGTATGCCCTTTTGTTTCACGATACGTGACTTTCTCCGCGCCAGCTTCTCCTAGTGGTCAGGCCCAGCATAGCCTCCCTGTGCGCAGATTCCTTGTCTGTAAATGGGTGATGATGGCAGGGGGCTGCAGAAGTTCCACGAGTTGGCCTGGCCTCTGCGAGGGCGGCTCACACAGCACACACCTGGCAGCTCAGAGGCTGTTCCTTCATTTTCTCCTTCTCATGTAAATGAGGGAAAAAAGTGAAACCCAACCAAACCTATGTGCATATCGTGTGTGTGTATGGGTGTGCATACATGCATAAGTGTACATACTTTGCAGCCTATATTAGTTTCCTAAAGCTTCCGTAACAAATCACCACACACTGGTTTAACGCAGCAGGAATGTCTTCTCCCATTATTCTGGAGGCAGACAGTTGGAAACCAAGGTGCTTCCTACAGTGGCTCTAGTCCTTGCCTCTTCCTAGCCTTTGGTGGTTGCCTGCGATCCTTGGTGTGGCTTGGCTTGCAGACATAGCACTAATCTCTGCCTCTGTTGTCACATGGTCTTCTTCCTTGTGTCTCCTCTGTCTTCGTTGTGTCCTCTCTTCTCCTTATAAGGACACCAGTCATGTAGGCTTTAGGGCCATCCTAATACAGTATGACCGCACTGTAACTGATTGAATCTACAAATATTTTATTTCCAAATAAAGTCACATTCCTAGTTTCCAGATGGATGTGAATTTGGGGGGGACATTATTGAGCCTAATACACAGGGTTAAGACAGAAAACTAAGATTCCATTGCGAGATGCATCCGAATTCAAAGACATTAAATGTGAAAAAAAGCACATCTTAAACTCCATGAAATATGGCATCTTACATACACACACAGACACACACACACACATAAAAGATTCAACGATGTAGATGGAAATTGCATTCTCAAAAACTGCCATGATCGGACTTCCCTGGTGGTGCAGTGGTTAAAAATCCACCTGCCAACGCAGAGGACACGGGTTCGAGCCCTGGTCTGGGAGGATCCCACATGCTGCAGAGTAACTAAGCCCGTGCGCCACAGCTACTGAGGCTGCACTCTAGAGCACGCGAGCCACAACTACTGAAGCCCATTCGCCTAGAGCCCGTGCTCCGCAACAAGAGAAGCCACCGCAGTAAGAAGCCTGTGCACCGCAACGAAGAGTAGCCCCCAGTCGCTGCAACTAGAGAAAGCCCACGTGCAGCAACGAAGACTCAATGCAGCCAAAAATAAAAATCAAAAATTAAAAAAACTGTCGTGATCATCTTTTGGTGGAACCCCCAGTTGAGGGGCTTCAACTTTGATGGACTAGAGGACCTCATATTCTCTGGGACAGCTGAGTTTCTGGAAAAGGGTTTACTCAGGATGAATTTCCTATGTCAGATAATGGTTGTGAAAATGCTTTGCAAACAGTCAAATGTGGTACAAGTAACAGCTGATGGATACATGGGTTTACCCACTTTACGCCTCTTGGGAAAACTGTCCATTCCACGCCCACATTTGACAACAGTGGATTTTCACAGGTCACGATGGCAATTTCCTGAAAAAAATCCTTTTTCACTGGATAAAACAAAGGATGATTCCTCCTGGCTTCATTAACAGAAACCCTGTTTTTCATCAAGAGATCCAGCAGCCCCTTCTGGGTTAACTCATTTTAGAGCCCTTGGAGTGGGTTTCCCATGTGTAGGTTTCATGTAAGGAAGGAGGGGCTCTGATATAGGATTTTGCATATTGTTTTGTTAAAAACAAAGGACTGAGCTATTTGTAATGAGGTGGATAGACCTAGAGTCTGTCATACAGAGTGAAGTAAGTCAGAAAGAGAGAGACAAATACCGTATGCTAACACATATATATGGAATTAAAAAAAAAAATGTCATGAAAAACCTAGGGGTGAAACAGGAATAAAGACACAGACTTACTAGAGAATGGACTTGAGGCTATGGGGAGGGGGAAGGGTAAACTGTGACAAAGCGATAAAGAGGCATGGACATATATACACTACCAAACGTAAGGCAGTTAGCTAGTGGGAAGCAGCCGCATAGCACAGGGAGATCAGCTCGGTGCTTTGTGACCGCCTGGAGGGGTGGGATAGGGAGGGTGGGAGGGAGGGAGACGCAAGCGGGAAGAGATATGGGAATATATGTGTATATATAACTGATTCATTTTGTTGTGAAGCTGAAACTAACATACCATTGTAAAGCAATTATACTCCAATAAAGATGTTAAAAAAAAATAAGTAGAAAATCTTTCTTAACACAAACAAGTATTCTCAATATGTTTTCCTTTAATATTAAAAAAAAAAAAAAAAACAAAGGACTGGTGAGTCAATCATTTCAAAAGGAGTTGATAGAATTTTATGTCTGGAAGGGAATTTATATATGATCTTGTCTTACCCACTTATTTTATAAAAGAAGCTTAGAGAAAAGTGGCTGGTTGGCCCTTGGGCAGAGGAGTTGGAGGTGGAGTTTAGGCTTGAAGAGGAATTGAAGCAGCTTCTCTGAGGGACAGCCCCTCTCGTGTTTAGCTTCTCCATCATGCTGCTAAGGTAAGGCTGACATGCATTCTCCCATGTAGTCTTCACAACAACCCTACAAGGTAGGTGCCTTACTATTCCATTTTACAGACGAGTAAACAGAGGCTGCTTGATGCAACGTCTGGCTGCATATCATAAGCTGGTGTTAGGTGATCCAGAGCCCAGGCTCTTGACCATCACACTGTCCTGTTGTCCAGGCAGAAACCGTGAAGGGAGAGTCAACAGCAGTCCCATTCCCTACTCCTAAGAGATGAACCAGGCTACATGACAAACATCTATTTCCATAAAGTATATGATTTTTATCCTGGCTTTAAATGTCATGTTAAAAATTTGAAATGAAACAACGTCTTTGTAAGTAAACTAAATGAATCAATCAAGAGCATGTTGGGAATTCCCTGGCGGTCCAGTCGTTAGGACTCCGAGCTTTCACTGCGGGGACCCAGTTCTCCCTGGTCGGAGAACTAAGATCCTGCAAGCTGCGTGGTGTGGTCGAAAGATAAAAAATTTAAAAATAAAGAGAATGTTTGTGGACTTACAGGACTGGGGTGGGCATCACAGATTATCAAGAGGAAAGTTACGATGTTAAGGGCTGGAGGCATGATTGGGACAGTTCCATGAGGATAATGCCTCTCGTTCTGTCAATGTGGATGCCACAGTTCTGCCCTTCTTGCTCTCAGAGTAGCTGATTTTTATCATCTAACAATGTTGCATCCCAGGCTTTCATTTCAGCCTTGCCATTGCACTAGATGGAGGTTCAATCTGGTACCAGCACGAGGTGCTGACTTACTGTTACTGAAAAACTAACCAGATCCCTGGGCTTTCAGAATGTCCTAATCAGAATTCAGGGAAAAAAAAAAAAATCCAATCAATCACAGTGTTCTTTTGCACTTTCTAACTTTCTTCTGCCCTCCCTGCCAGTTGCTTACTGCTTAAAATCTAATGAGTCAAATCTAATGAGTAATGATTCTTACTGAGTGAAAGTAAGGAAACAATTTGGGGGAAGTACCTGTAGTGTGTAGGAATTATAAAACCATATTCCAGCCCTTAACTGAAACTATGTACAGAGCATTTTACTAAGATTTTGTTACAGCATCTCTTAAAATGTAAAAGTCTCTCCTATTTTTCCTTTTCTACTTTTCAATCTCTGGCCGATTTATTTTCAGATTAAAACAAAATTCTAAAGGTCCTTCTACAAAGCACAGACCAAAGCAGCAACTTGGAAAGGGGAATTATTTTGATTAATATTGGTAAACAACCTGGAAAAATCATTGCTATTAGCATGACTTTTTGTCATTCTGAAATAATACACTGAGACAAAATTTTAGAGCTGAGAGTGAATTTAGCAAGGCCACTGTCATTTTAAAGATCTCTCATGTGGTTATTTACACATTTGATATTTTTATTTACTGGGTATAACTAATCAGGCACATATTTTAAAATAATGACGATAAAGTGAATATTCAAGGGAGCCACTAGGGTAATATGAACCAACCCCCTGCACTGGAGATTTTTGTAAGTATGATGCCAATGTCAGTTCTTAGTTTATTATCCAGTAAGCTGATTAGCTAGTACAGATTCAATTTGACCTCAAAATCTGCCAAGCACCAGAAGGCTGTCCCTTCAGCCTGCTGTTTCTGGTAGGGAACAGGGACAATTTCCTCGGGGAACGCACTTGAAACATTACTTTTAAACTAACCAGACTCCAGAGGGCTCATAAAAGTACGTTTGCCTTTTTATCTGCCCTTCCTTGGTTACCCTGCTGGGATTTCTCTCCCCATGCCCAACAAAAGCCTACTCCAGGCTTTTTCTTTGTTTTGTTTTTTAACTTTCAGAGATACAGAAATATTTATGGATGAAATGATATGATGTCTGGGATTTACTTCAAAGTAATATGGGAACTAGAGAAGCAGATAGGGATAAAATTGAAATAAGACTGGCCATGAGTTGGTAATTGTTGAAGCTGGGGATGGGTCCTGGAGCTCATGATCATAATCCTGCAGGGAACATCCTGTACACACGTGGGAACTGCCCTCAGCTACCCACAAGAGGAACTGCTGGGCTTATATCCACTTACAGTTTTACTGAACACTATCAAATTGATCTGCAAAGTGCCTGAACAAAGTGACATTCCCCCCAGTCTCACCAAAACTTGAGAATTAACATTTTTATCAATCTGATTTTTTTAAAGTGATATATCTCCTCTTTGCTTTCAGTTACATTATCCTAATCACTTTGAGCATATTTTCCACATTTTCTGGTTCTTCAGATTTTTCCTGTGAATTGCATGTTTCCTGTTTTTCCAGATGACAGATGAAATCACAGAGATTTCTCTTTCTTCTTCCCTCCAAGCAGTAATACGCAGCAGCCTGCTTGCGTTTGCCTATGAGAACCAACTGTTCCATTTTCTAGAATTTTGCCAACTGGTTACCAAATATTGGCAGCTCAGCATTGGCCCTGGTGGGAATGTGTACACCACGGCAATCAGCAAACATTACACAGCAGGGCACCCATCCCCAGAGAGTTTGTTGTTACCTGATCACTACTGCCTCCAAGCATTTACATCTACACATGGCCTGGTTCAAAAGAGCATCAAGGTGAACCTGAGGCATGGATGATGGAGGGGTCCCTTGACTTGAAACTGGGACCAGAAAGGGCTTAATGGCTCTGTTTCCAGTACTCAGCATCCCTTGGTGGACATAGGCAGGGGTGGGGTGGGCAGTGCCTCAAGGGCATCTAGGAGAACCTGGCACTCCTGCAGCAAGGTGAGGTAGGCTTGGACACAGGTCCTGGGGTAGAGTCTCTTCCTTGGCCTCTTTCATTTCTGTGTCAGGTGTGGGACCCAGTATAACATGAAAATATGGGGATCCTTGTTCAAAAGCAAGAAAAAAAGCCTTTCCTTTCTTCACCTGAGATTTCTCTATCTGTCATGGTGTTCTTTATTTGCTATTTAATGTCATGTTCTCTCGGACTTGAGGATATTTGCGGGGTGAATGCAGTATCCCAGTGTCGCCTGGGATCTTGCCTGGTGACTTGGCACATGGGTGTGCGTGACCCACCCAGATGCCTGTGCCCAGGACGCCTCCCGGAGCAAGGGCAACTGTGGTCACTGCATCGCAGCACTGGAGTGGGCAGCTGAGCCCCCATTCTGGGGCGGGGGCAGGGAGGTGGTGGGTGGTGACAGCCTGGGTGAACCCAGGCTCTGATGCCCTGGTGCATATGCTCTGTTGACCCATCAAACTTCACTTACAAAACAGAAATTCAAAGATAAAATTACTAAGAAATAAATTCAAGAGAGCAAGCAACCGTGGAGCGCTGGACCCCAAGTATGGGACCTCCTGAGTGTGTGGCCCTTGGTGATGCCTCGGCTGCACGCTCTGAAGCTCACCCTGAGGCCAGGCAGCACCCAGGCCACCAAGTCCCTTTGCAGCTGAAGCCTCCCTGGGCTGGAGCTGTATGAACCTAGATGTTCTACCCACCATGGGGATTACAGTCCACTTACAATCCAGTTAGAGAGCAGGTTTGTTTTCATAGTCCTCCTTTTTATAGTACACTGTATATTTATTGAGCAAATGCTATGGGCCGGGCACTCTGCTACATATAAGGGTTACAAACACAAAAAAAGCTCCCTGCCCTCATGGAGCTTACCATCTGGCACAGGACATAGGCAACTAATAAGAGGCATAAATTTAAAAAATATGGGCTTCCCTGGTGGCGCAGTGGTTGAAAGTCTGCTTGCCGATGCAGGGGACGTGGATTCGTGCCCCGGTCCGGGAAGATC
Organism: Orcinus orca; assembly: GCF_937001465.1. NCBI lineage: Eukaryota > Metazoa > Chordata > Mammalia > Artiodactyla > Delphinidae > Orcinus > Orcinus orca. The sequence goes on from NC_064572.1 coordinate 83,310,761, forward strand.
CCACATGCCGCGGAGCGGCTGGGCCCGTGAGCCATGGCCACTGAGCCTGCGCGTCCGGAGCCTGTGCTCCGCAACGGTAGAGGCCACAACAGTGAGAGGCCCGTGTACCAAAAAAAAAAAAAAAAAAAGTATGGAATGTTAGTGGTAGGTGGTAAGAAGAGAGATTGAAGAGGGAAACAAAGTGTCAGTAGGGGTGGCACAGACAGAGGATGGATGAATTAGAGTTAGAATTTTAGATGCTGGGGTTTGGGAAAGTGAGCAGGTTACCTCACCTGAGGTGAGGGAGGGAGAGACTAGGTAATACACTTGTCCTTCACTCTGTGTTCTCTTCCTTATAAATACTACCTAAGGACCAATCAGGGTCCTAAGGATTTGTAAGTGTTTTGCAACACCACCTTTTCAGTCAGAATTTGCTTGCATAACATTCAATTTTAGTAAAAGTCGTTTTAAACATTGGAAATGTCATATTAAAAATATGCTGGGACTTCCTTGGTGGTGCAGTGGTTAAGAATCCACCTGCCAATGCAGGGGACACGGGTTCGAGTCCTGGCCTGGGAAGATCCCACATGCTGCGGAGCAAGTAAGCCCGTGCCCCACAACTACTGAGCCTGCGCTCTAGAGCCCGTGAGCCACAACTACTGAGCCTGCGAGCCACAACTACTGAAGCCTGCACACCTAGAGCCTGTGCTCCGCAGCAAGAGAAGCCACCGCAATGAGAAACTCGCACACCTTAACGAAGAGTAGCCCCCGCCCGCCACAATTAGAGAAAGCCCATGTGCAGCAACGAAGACCCAATGCAGCCGAAAATAAATAAATAAATTGAAAAGAAATATGCTGGTTAGAAACCCTTTTTTTCCCTGTAATCTTCAGGAACTCAGTTTTCTTTGAAGCAGATACTTCATTGACTGTCATATTTTTAGAGACTTGGGAAAGTTATCTTTGGCATCTCCTGACGATGAGGATTAGCATCATCCTGCAATGATATTTTCCCCCTCATTCTTTTGGTTGCTCAGCAGGGTTTCTTCTCACAAAAGCAGAGTGTTAAGTAATAAAAATGTAAAGCCACAGGATGAGGAGAAAGAAAAAGCAATTCCTCCACGTCAGGAAGTGAAGTGTTACTTTAACAGGGTATTTGAAAAAGAAAATCCCCAAATAACAATGGCTGAAATAAGACAGATGTATCTTTCCCATGTACAAGAGGTCTGGGGTAAGGCAGTCCATGCACGGCCTGTGTAATGGCTCCAGGCCATCATCAGGGCTTCAGGCTCCCAACCTTCTGCCCTACCATCCTCAAAATCACCTCGTGGTTCAGGATGGCCATAGGAGATTCAGCCATCACATCCGTACCCTAGGAAGGAAGATAGATGAGCAGAGTGACCCATTCCCTGCCTTTTAAGGAAAATTGCCATAAACTCCCTCACAACACTTTTTTATATATATATATATATATATATATATATATATATATATATATAATGTTCTATCTGTATATAACATTATAACATTATGGGCTGGAACTTAGTCACATGGCCACATCCAACTATAATGGAGACTTGGAAAATCAATAAAAACATCAAGCTGGGTAACAGTTTTGTTAGAAACTGACATTTTGTTGCTTGGGAGGGAGAAGAGAATAGATGTTGGGGAAAGTTTCTAACAAGTTCTGCCACACTCACCAGATTCATTTTCTTTTTAAGTTAATGAAGGCTATAACTCTCAGGAAAATAAATCAATACCTGAGTCCTAGGGCCTTGAAAAGCTACATTCTTGGGTGTTCTCACCCTAACTTTTTAAAATTCAGATGAAAAACTCCAATGGGGAATTAGATTCTGTCATCTTTATTATTTTTGTATGTGTACTTCAATAGTCTACCATTTCACCTGCTTTGGAATTGCACAGATAAGCAGTCAAATGAAAGAAGATTTCACTGTTGTGCTTTATAGGACAAAATAATTTTTAAAAACTTGCCTTTGAGAAAGAAAATAATAGTACTGGGTCGATTGTCGTGGTATGAGTTTAAGTTCTGCACTATAAAGAAAATCTTTCCAAGTGGACATCTTATGTTTTTTTCTTTTTTTTCTGTTGAAAATGATTGCCAACAAAGAAAACATCTTCCTCTTGCTGACCAAATGCCAAAATGCAGTATCGGCTCAGGCGCTTCTTATACAGTATGAGTGGCTTTCTGATGGAAAGCTAATGTATTTTTGCTTAAAAAAATAAGGGAGGTCTATTTTGTGAGCCGTTAAGCAAGAATACGCCTTCCTCTTGAAGATCCATTTTCTTTCCTTCTAATGGTGACAGACGTTGTCTGCCAGCACAGCCACACAAGAAAAACGTGATGTTTCAGTTCCAATGACTCTGGGCCACTACGATGTCAGTTTTCCTTTGTGCATGATGACGCAGGGATTAGACCGCTAATATTTCATTCGTGTGGGGGGGTTTCCTTTATAATTAGAGAAGCTTTCAGGAATATTGTGTTAACACAAAGCTACATGTCATTTGTGAATCTCTCTGCTTTATTGAAATGTATTTATCATTGAGTTAGAGCTGGCTTCTTAACATAATTCTTTCCTACTTAATAATATAAAAGATTCCTTGTCTCTAATCCTGATTTCAGTGCTGGAAATCTTGCAGACTCAAAACTATCCCATCTGACAAAATCATAAAAGAAAAGTCTATTATATCTCCCAGCTGGGGAAATATAGTTTAATTGTTTAACGTATGAGGATGACTGGCATTAGATTCAATCTAGGCTCCAACAAATCTTCCCTTTTGTAATAAATCACTTCATTCCAAAGAGACACTGTGAAAGAGATAACCTATCAGTTTATGGACTTAAACTTTTTTCCTGTCGCTTTAAGAAGAATTTTCTTGATGATGCTCCATTATTTCACTGGAATGTTTCTGTACCACCTCTGACATCCATCTTTTCTGAGTTTTGCTATAGAATGGATTAGTATAATTCCTTTTTATTGGCATAAAAACATGTTGTAGTAGACAAAGGAAAATTCAGATTTTCTCAAAATACATTATCTTTGGGTGGCGTAGTCTTTACTTAGGCAAAGGGATTCAAAATGGCAATAGTTGTTGCCTCCAAGTAAAGCTCTGGAAATATCTATTCTTTTACTTTTGTTCTACTGGAATTTCTGTTGGCTGGAGAACCTCCATTTGTCCCTCCAGACCTGTTATCCCCTTGCTCTGTGCCCCTGGGGCAGACTGACCTATAGGGACTGCTTCAGTGTCTGCCTAGCCTATGGTCACCAGCTTGGTTTGGCCAGTGGGAGGTCCTGGCAGAGACTGGAGGGAGGACAGAGGGCTCAGGATGTTTACTCTGGCTTGTTCTCTAGCTCCTGCCAGGTGGCCCTCCCTACAACAACTCCTCTCTCTCCAGGATTTGGTAATGGCTGTCAGTTATTGCCAGCTCAGGGCTGTTTCGCCATCCTTGTTGGTTTTCTTCTGCCCACGCCTGTGTAAAGAATTGCAATGTTCCCATTTGTGTGTGCTATGTATTTCTGCCTGGGACACCAATATGCAAGTCTTCCTATGACAACCTCTATGGCGAGAGTGGTTATTTGGCCTCAGACTTGTTTTTGGAAATGTTTTCATCATGAATAGAATTTACAGCAAGGCTGTGGGCCATTTAAGCACTCCCTGCTGTTTGTTTTTCACTACTAGAGTTGTAAATTGTTTACCTTCTCACAGAACGTAAAAGAGGAAGGATGCAGTTTTGCAAGGTATATGTACAATTCAACCAGTTCTCAAGCCGGGCTGCTGACATCTTGCTAGAGCTCCCAGAGGCTTGTCAAGTGATGGTTTCACCACCGTGGCCCAGGATCAGATGAATGTGGTACCGAGTGGGCCCTCATCTCGGCAGTATCTTCTTTCCTGGACCCACCTGTGCTGCAGGGAGCATGGACGCCTGCTAATTCCCTTACCTGCTTGCTTCCTTACCCCATTACCCTCCTGAGTGCTGACTCTAACACTTCAAGAGAACTCAGGCAAAGTTCCTGAAACAAAGTGCTCTGAAGCTGATGCTAATCACCTGTCCTAAAAGGTGGGGTGAGAAATTCACTCATTTTGAGCACAGTCTTTTTTCAGGTTCATCACCGAAAGAGTTTGGCTTCAAGTTGGTTACTTACGCTATTTCTCTTTTTCCCCATAATTGGGATGGATGACTCTTATTTTGTGAGTGTGATGAGGTCAGTAAATTGTGATCTTCTGATAAATTCTATTAGCAAAGACCACTTCTTGAAAAAACAAATCATAAAATTAGAGAAGGCATTGATATTTAGGCTTATTCCACACATCTTTTTATAGAAACATCTGTAAGTTGTGTGTATTCTGGGTCCCAGATAGATAGATGGAAAAACCTGGGGAAAGGGTCACTGGGTTACATTGACATTGAGAGCCTGTGTCCTGATTCCTAAAAAGAAAGTCCTGTAACTTCTCTGTTCCTTGGCTTTCCCTTCAATCATTGGAGGTAACACCTACCTGACAAAACTGATAAGAATACAATGAGATAGAGGATAGTAAAGTGCTTTGAAAATTTAAAGATTTTAAAAACACCAATTATTGTTGTTGTCTAAAAATATATAGTCTAAAACAGTGGTTTTTAACCTTTTTGGGTGATTAATGCCTTTAGAGACTTGATGAAAGCTACAGACCCTCTCTCCAGAAAAGTACAAGCCATCAGAGGATTTTCTTTTACAATTTCAAGGCATCTATGGATCTTCTGAAGCCCATCAATCCTTGGGAAAATTTCATAAAATACATCTTATTTTCTTTTTAAAGATTGCTAAATGCAAAAGTTAATGTGTTAGATATGATTTTCATCAGCATTCATTTATAACACTTGACATTTAAAATTCTTCACAAGATATATATAAATTACAAACCAAAAGAAAAAGAATCAAAAGGAAGTATCAAACTATTCTTAGTTCTTGAACAAAATTTAAATGCATTAGGTTATTGAACTAGAATAATGATGGTTGAAAAGATCCTGAAGTATAAAATCAAGAAAGCTAAGTTAATTAATTCATTCAATAAATATTTCTTGAGCATCTGTATGTGTCAAGGGACATTCTAAGTGCTCAGGATACCCTAGTGAATCACACAGTCAGGATATCTAAAATACAGAGGTGGTACCTTCTGTTCATCGCTAAAGCTGTTAAAACTCCAGGTAATGTATGAATCCTGGCAGCTAATGAGTTCATTAGTTACACAATTCATGCTTTACTCCTTGTGTGGAACAACTGAATAATTTTGTATTGGTCATAAAACTACATTTCTGTCTGGTCAGCCCTCTCTTAACATTTAGTTTGCATGTTTTAAATTTATAGCTTGGGACTTCCCTGGTGGTGCAGTGATTAAGAATCTGCCTGTCAATACAGGGGATATGGGTTTGATTCTTGGTCCGGGAAGATCTCACATGCCGCGGAGCAACTAAGCCCGTGCACCACAACTACTGAGCCCATGCGCCTAGAGCCCGTGCTCTGCAACAAGAGAAGCCACCACAATGAGAAGCCCGCGCACTGCGACATAGAGTAGCCCCTGCTCACCGCAACTAGAGAAAGCCTGTGCGCAGCAACAAAGACCCTATGCAGCCAAAAATAAATAAATAAAAATAAAATAAAAATTAAAAAAATAAATTTATAGCTACTATAAATCTTCCACATTGAAGGTAACAAAATATTGTGAACTTAATGGTTTTATCCCAGGTTTGAAGCTACCACACAGATTACTGTCTTTGGTCCACAGTTAGAATTTACATATTGTTTTTGAAGCAAATGAAATCATTTGCATGAATCACTCTAATTAACTCGAGAAATACCTGAATGACATGAATACTTTCAAATATTTTGAAATATTTTTAGACTATGTGTCTCTGAAATGACTGGAAGGAAAGGAATGAAAAGTATTGTGGCCTTCCTAACTTTGTGGGTTATTTATCATTTTAGTGTTTGGCAAAAAGGCAGAATATTTTCAATTCCATGAGCATTATATAATAAGACATGTAGTAAAGTATTAGAAACTAGGTCAGAATGTTTTTTTTCCTGTGTGTGAGAGTTTGTGTATGTGTGTGTGGGTGTATGTGCGTGTGTTGGGGGTAGTAGTGGAGGTGTCACCTTGTCAGTACTGAAATGGGAAGAGGTGTATTTATTAAAAACAATAAATGGAGTAAATATCCCTTTTGAGGTTGTTCACATGGGGTTAGGTTTAAAGAATATTTGGGGTTGACTGGGTATCAGCCCTACTTTTCACTTTTTCAGGGTTTCCTAGTTGAGACATTTTATCTCTCACTGAGTCACCCATCTTTCCCACTACCTCCTGCCTCTTTTTTTCTTCTCTCCTTGCTCAGCTAATCATATTTACCATGCACCCTTATTTCCCATTCCTACTTTCCAAGGGAATTGCATCACTTGCTACCCTGTGCTCTGTATTGCAACATTAGTAATCTGATTTTCTTACATGAAATTTGCCTTTTTGTCCTGAGAAATGAACAAAATCCAACCTTCCACTAATTAGATTAGGGTCTCAATCTTTGTGTGTGTGTTGTGGTCGCTTTGGAATAATTTTTTAAGTGCATAAAATGAATGAGATTATAAGGACACCAATTAAATTGAAATATAGTTCTCAAAATATTAAAAAATCTATAATATTCATTTAAGTACTTTCAAAATAACACATGAAATAACAACTTAGTGGCAGGTCTAACGGCCACAATGATTTTGTAGTCATGGTGAAGATAAGCCATATTTTGAGATAGCTACAACTGTAATGTGTTCTAATAAATCTGTGATTTCTGTGGGTGCCAAAGCCACCAGGTCTGTTCATACTTCTGTGGTTTGTTGACTTTGTTGATAATTGATGTAAATGCTACATTTCAGTTAAAAGTTAGTGGAAATAAAGACGTAGTTTTTCCTATCTAAGTTCACAGACCCCTAGAGGGTATGGAGACCCCAGATTAAGTACTGTCCCCCACTAGACTGCAAGCCCCCTGATGCAGAGGCAGGCTTTTGTTTTTGACCCTGCACAGCCAGCACTTAGCACAGTGTCTGACATAGAATAATTCCTCAACAAACATCTGAATTAAGTGAAACGCAAAGCAAGGAAACCAACTTAGGATTATTGCCAGGGCTCGTCACCTCTTATCTCAGTGAATCTTCAGTTAACTGCCAGGGAAATACTACCTTTCTCAGACGAGGAAACTGGGACTCAGAGGATAGCTATGCGGCAGAGCAGAATTTAAACTCAGGTCTGTTTGACTCCAAAGTCCGCGTCGTTTCCACCTCATATTGTTGCCTCTTACGAAACTTGTCTGGGTCCAGAGAATAACACAGATGAGGTTATTTCAGATAGTTGTTGTCTCCAAACTTCTTAAAAAGACTCAGTAGAATTTCAACAATTCTCTCATAACTCAGCAAGTCTACTCTATGGGGATATCTTGTTGAAGTTTTGTGACAATGTCTTAATCTATAGGATCTTGTTACTATGAGCATAAATTCTTACCCATCCAGGCAAGACTGTCCTAGAACAGACCAGGACTTGGGTAAGTCAAGCAAGCTGTATTCTGTCTGATGCCTTAACACCCATACTTTGCCCTTCCGTGAGATTTTGTCCCAGGCAGGTTTGCGGTTAGGTTGGCCTCAGTGGGGGTCACAGGAGGATCCTATATTCCACAAAACAGTGGCATTTATGCACAAGAATGGATCAGGCAACATTATCATTTTTTTTTTTTTTTTTTTTGGCTGTGATGGGTCTTCATTGCTGTGCGCGGGCTTTCTCTAGTTGCAGCGAGCGGGGGCTACTCTTCATTGCAGTGCGGTGGCTTCTCTTGTTGCGGATCACAGGCTCTAGGCATGTGGGCTCAGTAGTTGTGGCGCATGGGCTTAGTTGCTCCGTGGCATGTGGGATCTTCCCGGACCAGGCCTCGAACCTGTGTCCCCTGCATTGGCAGGTGGATTCTTAACCACTGCACTACCAGGGAAGCCTGCAACATTATCATATTGCGTTTTCTGCTGCAAAGAGGTTTTTCCACGGAGGAATCATGTATAATCATGTACAGTAAGTGGAAGATATTTTGTAGTTTATAGAACTGAGATTTTCTGCAATACAGCTGAGAATTTGTTCTCATAACAACTGAAGTTTCTAGCCTTTCTTTTGAGGGAAGCTCACCAATTTTGTACAACTTGCTTCATAAAAGCACAGATTCCCCCAGCAGTCCCTGGGAAAGCTGGACCTGTCGTCATCTCCTTCAGCTAAGTGCCTTTAACTTCCCTGATTTGGAAATATCCACCTCTAGGTTGCCTCTGCCATCTGGTCCCCCTGTTCCAGGCCTGACCCTGGGCTGCTGAACCATGTTGGGAAAAGTGACTCCTTTTGCTTTTCTTTCTTCACTCTTCTTGGTTTGCTTCCCCACAACCTTTGTCCCAAAGTCCCTCTGTTATCCTCCAGCTCCCAGCCCAGCCCTTAGCAGGTGACCCGCACTTGACTCCCCCAGGAGGAGAAAGGGTATGAAGTCCACTCCATCACCTGTTCTCCCATCAGAATTTCTCTGCAACTCTATTTTTCACATCTTCCTTTTCTCCTGTTTCTGGGAAAGAAAGCGCCCCCTCCCCATTCCCTTAGCTAGCTAAGACGCATCAGTCCGCTCTGGATTACCTGCCTCCTGGATTTCAATCCTTTATTTTTTCCCCTCTCCATCCTCTCTCCTCTGTTTATAAAAGTGCTCAGATATGCTCATTTTTAAAAGTGTGTAAAAGAAAACAAAACCTTTCCCTCATTCGTGTTATTACTCCCTGTGTCTATTCTTATATCTCCTGCCTTCCCTTCCTTGCCAAACGCCTTGGACTGGTCTGTAATCACTGCTTCAAAGCCCACACATGCCTTCAGCTTTCGGAATCTGGCTTCTGTCTCCACCATCCTACTGAGACCTGTTCTCTGGAAGGTCGCTAAGACTCTTGTTTGTCAAATCCAGCAACCTTTTCTCTGTTCTAATTCCTGAGTCTGTGGAATCTGACACTGTTTGTTACCATATTCTTGAGGCTCACCACCCCCTGGGCTTCCAGAACACCTTTTCATCTCCTGGCTTTCTGACCCATCTTTTTCTCTTCCTTTGGGAGTTTCTCTTTTTCTATCCCACTCCTGTGGCTTCAGTGGCAACTTCTACATTAGATAACTCTCTGATGTTTATCTCCAGGTCCAGCCTATCAAATTTTTAGCATTTCCCCCTGCTTACTGCACATCTCCTCCTGAGCCCAGCATCTCAACATACCTCGTCCAGCGGTCAACATCGCCTCTTATTTAGTTCCTCTCCTGTGCTTTGATTCTGACTTTCAATTCTTTCATCTGCCCCAGATTCAGACACCGGAAAACCCTGAAGTTCTATGGTCACCCTATTTCACTTCTGACCCCTACTTTCCATTCCCACAGCTACTTTGGTTTTGGGTTCTTGACTCTTAATTGGTTTCTCTTTCCCTGATTCTAGTTCTACCCTGGTTTGTCCCACAGGTATTCCAGGTTAAGGTATAAAGTACTGGCTCTTGCCTGCTCAGAACCGTTCCATGGCTTTCTACTAGTGAAGGAATTAAGTACAGAGCCACAGTTTGGCGTTCAAGACCTTCACAGCAAGGCAGGAAAAGTAAAATGGGATTTTATCTTCTCTAGGTAGTTTGAAAAACACCTGAAATAAAACTCCAAACAAACTAGTTGTCAACAAAACTATAATGTCCCTACACTTTAGTAAAAGGGTTGGAAGAAAAAGAACATTCTTTTTTGCAACAGTGGATACTTTTTTCCCAAATGAAATATTTCTCAGAAATATATGTAAGGAGAATAATTTATTCTCTGTGCCAAACAGCACGAATTAGATCCTTCTTTGTGACAGTGCTGTCTGCTGCATTTGCTGACATCCTTTTTACTCAAATGTGGTGCATTGGGAAGGAGATTTGACTGGGGAATCAAGAGCTTTGTGTTCTAATTTTAGACCTAGATGGTCTGGCTTTTGGTAAGTCACTTAAAATCTCTAGGCATTAGTTTCCACACCTGCAAACTGTTGGTAAGTCACTTAAAATCTCTAGGCATTAGTTCACACATCTGCAAACTGCGGGCCTGGGACAATGTCAATATCTGGCTGCACATTACAATCACCTGGGGAGTGTGTTTAAAACCTAGCCAATGCAAACTCTCCTCCTGGGGATGGTTTCAGTAGGTCTGGGTAGGGCCCAGATACGTATATTTTGAAAAGCTCCTCATGTGTAGCCAGGGCTGAGAACCACTGGCTTGGTAACAAGTGCCTTTTCAGCTTTACCATAGAGTCACTTTTGGATTTGCTCTTCCTCTCAATTACAAGATGGTTTTCGTTTGAATTTACTCAGCACATTCCACCTCCTATTGTCATTATGGTTATTTTTGTCTCGTCTGCTTTCCTATGCTGTAGTTCCCACAAACACAGAATGTGTCTTACTCATCTCTGTGTGCTTGTTATTCCTTGACACATGGATTTTCAGTTTGCTAAACTTCATGAAGAGTTAACAAGCTTACTTAAACAATATCTCTTTTCCTTAACAAAATGAATTACAACTCAAACTAAACAAAAACACCTGATTCTGTGGTTCTTGGTAACTTGCTGGTGAGCTTCAGGAAGGGCAAGCTGGAGGTTCTCAGAGGCTCTTAAAATATTTTCAAAGTGAAATGTTGGTGGAACCATTTGTTCTTACATAATAACGTGGTTTAATTTTATCTACAATTGTGTTAATTATATGTTTGAGAATGTGTGTTAAGTTTGTAGGTAAATGACTGTTGCAGTTTAAACTCTGTTGATGAGTCCTTGAGCAAATAATGTTGCTCCGGGAAGGTGGTGGTTATTAAAACTCTCGACATCACAGGAATGGCTGCAAGGGTAAAATATATCACTGATTAGGAAAGAGGTTGTTGATGAGAGGAAGCTATATCAGGTATTTCTCTTCAGTGGCCATAGTGAAGCTATGAGAATACCAGGCATAGTTTTACTAAATGAAGTCACCATCCGAGTTTTAAAAATCCAGTTAAACTCTGAATAATACATTCTTTCTGTTGAAGCTGAGGCGTCCGAAACTTCAGACGCCTCAGTGCTTTTTGACAGTGCTAAGAAGTTTACAACTTTTAAAGACTCTCTGTGTTTTTACGGTCATTCGAATTCTTGAAATAAAATTTGAAGTATGAAAAATGCAAGGCAAAGTCTCATTGAGAAAAGCAAAGCTCTCCAGCCTGAAAAATATGACATACTCATGGGGTTTTAGTAATTGGGTAAATGATTTAGACTACTTGGCTATATTTACATTAAAAAAAGAAATATATGAAACATCACCATATAACATATTCTCTTTGGAACTTTGGCTCATGTAATTCTCCCGGCAGTTTTCTTCCCCCCCATGGCTATAATTTAATCTCTCCCTTACATTTACAATTTACAGTAAAAGCAAACCATTAGAAAATTAGGTTTACCCAATACTAGAGCTAGGAAGTAGTAAAAGAGAGCGAAAAGCAAAGTATCCATGGCTTTTTTAAAAATTAATTTTATTGAGATATAATTGGCATACAACTCTATGGCTTTTCATCATGAATATATGCATGTACTTAGGTAATACATACATTATAAATTTACACATTCACAAATATAAATGGATAGCTGCCTCGAAGACGGGAATAAAAAAAGACATTGTAAAAAAAAGATATATGAAAATGCAATTGCCTCAACCTAAACATTTATCTTCCCTGGTGTCTTATCAAGAGCTTGAAGCTGTATAAGAAAAAGTGATGCAGAATCTGTCACTAAGTAGTTCACTTGGTGAGACTTGAGAGTTGACTTAGAAGTCGGCTGTAAGAGCAACCGAGACCGTGCACTAGGAGCTGGGCAGCCACAAGAACGTCCTCCCGGCCGCCCCGGCTGCGTCCCCGTGCCCCGCGCACGCCGCGCCGTCGCCTCCCGGCGTGCCCCGCACGTCGCCGAAGTCCCGCAGCCCCAGCCAACCGGCCGCCGCACAGGGGGCGGGACCCGGGGGCCGGCGCGCGCCGCCGCCTCACAATCGGGGCCCGGCGCCGGCGTGACGTCCCCCTTCCGTGGCCCGCCTTCTGCGCCCGGAAAGAGGCGGCCGACCATTGGCTGCGCCGCTGGCGGCCTCGGGGCCAATGACACGGCGACGAGCGGCGGGGTCTGGCCTTGACGTTGTGCTGCTTGCCGTGGGGTGTTTTTGGCTCCGGGGCCCCTCACCGCCGCCATTAGGAGCCCGCTGCTCCCGAGGCCACCCCCCCTCTCTCCCCCCTTCCCCCCTGTGTCCCCCCGCCTCCGTGCCTGCTCTCCGCCCCTCTGCCCCCGCCTCCGGCAGCGGGAGTCGCGCGCGGGCCCGCGGTGACCATGTCCTGACTGAGGGGAGAGGGCGGAGGCGGCAGCAGCGGGGCGGGCGGCGGCGCGGAGGGAGGCGGAGAGGGGCCGGGCTCGGCTCGTCGCCGCGGGCTGCTCGGGGAGTCGCTGCCGCCGCCGCGGCCGCCGGGCGCCGAGCGTCGGAGGAGGAGCAGGAGCTGGAGGAAGAGCCACCGCCGCCGCCAGGTAACCGGGCCCCGGGAGGGCGCCCCGCTGCAGGCCCCTCGCGGCTCCGCCGCGGCCTGCCCGGGCCCCTCGCTCCCTGATGGCGCCCAGGCCGCTGGGTCTCCCGGGCCGTCCGCCAGCGACCCCCGGGTAGGCGTCGCAGGCGAGGAGAGGGGAGGCGGCAAGGTCTGGCTCCTCCGCGCTTCCATCTTCGGCTTTCCCGATGCGGGCACAGGCCCGGGGCTGTGGGAGGGTGGGTCCGCTCGGCTTGTTTACCGACCATGGATCAGCCGCGGCTGGACGCGCCGCCTGCCTTGCCACCTCTCTTCCGCCAGATGACCCCCCTTCCCCCCGACTTCTTTTCCTGCCACCTCCGGGCTGGGGAGTGGGGTTTCTCTCGCGCTCTGCGGCAGGCCCTAAATACTTGGGTCCATCGCCACAAGTTGGTACTGGGCCCCAAACTTCGGTCCCTTGGCCGCTTCCTCTTCGCCTCCCGCGGTGGCCTTCCGTTGTTGCCTTTTCTGTACTAGAAAGATGGGGGGCGACGGGGGTGGGCTGGGGAGGAGGAGCTGGAACTCGTGGCAAGATCGTCTAGCTCTCTCGCTCGCGATAACGATGGTTCCGTGCAACTCTCTGTTATTTTCTCCGCTGTGGTTTGGTGTGGGTCGTTTCACAGACAAAAGGACTGTAATGAATACTTGCGTTAAGCACAAGGGACCAGCAGTTTAGGTTCAGCCTGGAAGTTTGAACCGGCCCATTATCTTTGAGATAACACTGGTGTTTTGAAACTCTGGCTGAGAATTTGGTATTTCAGTCAATTGATTCCATAACTCCGTAGGCTATGAGGTTAAACGCCGTTCCCTCTATCCAATATTTTGGTCTGTTTGCTCACCGTATGATCTGTTATGTTGTTGTCAATAAATTTAATGTACAGTTGAAGAGAAATCTTTACCTCATGGAAACGTTATATAATGAGTGTTTTTTCTAAAGTCTCTTTTTAGTTGACTTCTTTATCACTTGTGCGACCTCAAGGGTACCCATGTTTTGATCAAACGTGGATGACTCAGTATTCAAACCATAAGCCAGGGGAAACCATAAGGAATATTGATCTTGGCTTGTGCCAGGGGTCTTAGGAAAGTCATTAAACTAGGTTTGTGAAAAATTAAGCTGGATCTCTCCTCCTGGTTATTAATATTATTAATTAAATGAGGCAGTTGAAAAGAAATCTAGAATCCTGATTCCCCCTTGATTTCTGGATCTTATGATATGCAGTCACCTTCTTATACTAAAGTTTCATAACATTGTTTTTATAGGCTGTCGGGGACTGAGAGGACAGTAATGGCACATTTTAATCTTTGGGGAGGATATTATTTGAATGTCATGAGGGATTTTTATTTCTGTTGATGTTTCAACACCTTTTGTTAATGCTTCAGAACATTGAGACACCCATTTATTTACTCTTGAAATGTGCTTGGGTTAGTATGATGAACTCATTCATGGTAGCTTATGGCCTTGATCCAGCTCTGTGTGCTGATAAGGGTTTGGCATATTGCATTTAAAGTCAGAGGATTAGCATAGTTTTGGAACTCATGATCCAGATGTAGGATATTTGAGGTAAATTGCCTCCTGTGTGTAACTGATATAGTGAGAGCTCTTCAATGTGCTTTATACTTATACCGCTTTTATAGTAGATGGAGGCTTTAAATAAATGGGAGCTGCAAAAGTAGACCACTGTAGCTTTTTATTTAACTTGGTTCAGCGTTATTATTTGAGCATTGCTGCTCACTTCTCTCCTTCCCCAATAATAAGCTTTTGCACCTGGGTTTTGAATACGTTTTCTCCCAGTGATGTGTTTCACCTGGACTATTTGTGCTCCACTAATGCCTTGGGTAAATAATATCTTGCACATTTTAACACTCACCTTCTCACATCACAACATAAAAAGTTCCGGAACTCTCCTTGTTACATGCAAAGTAAGGTTTAAGCTCCTTGGTGTGGTTTTCAGGTTTCTCTGTAATCTGGCCCTGATCCATTCTTCAGTCTTAACTCATTTCTTCCCTTTGTGAATCTTTAGTTCCAGCCAAACTAACTTGTTTGTTGTTCCTGTGAAGTCCCTCCTCTTGGCCTTTCTTTGTGCCTTTCTTTCTGTTTGAAACTCTTTTCTGCTTGTATTCACGGATACTCCCTTTACTCTGGGCCCAGTCTCTTGAGAAGCCTTTTTGACTAGTTCAACCCCAAGGGATCTATTCATACCTCTCCTGTGTGGGACTGTTTTCTTCTTCTTCTTCTTTTTTTTTTTCTTAGCATATGCTAGCCTGGATTTCAGTTTTTTTATGTCTTTATTCGGCTTCCCAGTTAGATTTTTAAGACCTTTGAGGAGTGGGTATGAATCCTAAACCATGTATCTGTGGAGACCATATATTAAGCACTGAAAATATGAATACGTTGACAAAGTATTTTGGTTATAGAGTTGTTCTAGAATATGAAGTTTGTACTCCTCTGAGTATTGGAGTTGCTGATTTCAAAGTTGGACTTTGATGGGTTTTTTAAAAAAAATTTATTTATTTTTGGCTGCGTTGGGTCTTCGTTGCTGCGCCCAGGCTTTCTAGTTGTGGCGAGCAGGGGCTACTCTTTGTTGCGGTGCGTGGGCTTCTCATTGTGGTGGCTTCTCTTGTTGCGGAGCACGGGCTATAGGCGTGTGGGCTTCAGTAGTTGTGGCACGCGGGCTTAGTAGTTGCGGCTCGCGGGCTCTAGAGCGCAGGCTCAGTAGTTGTGGCACACAGGCTTAGTTGCTCCGTGGCATGTGGGATCTTCCCGGACCAGGGCTCGAACCCGTGTCCCCTGCATTGGCAGGCGGATTCTTAACCACTGCGCCACCAGGGAAGCCCGGGCTTTGATGACTTAATGAGACAAAATATTTGAAACCATGGCTGTCTCTAAAAAGTTTTTTTTGGCCAGTATGTTTATATCTATTATCAGCATGGTTCTCTTTCTGTAGAGGATGCTCAACATTTTGATAATGGTATACGTACTACAGATCTGTAGTTTACTTCAGATTTGAGTTTGGGGCGGTTACTTTGGTTTGAGTTTGGCACCAGTGGCACTGTTGTCATGCCATATTTGTACATAGGTAACATTTAGCATCATGGGCAGGAGACAGTAATCTGCAGTCTCAGTTTGCATCCTTAACCTCAGATGTTGGCAGCATGTGTCATTGATCATGAGGCAGATGAGACTCAGGAGAATGTGTGATTCACTGCTACCTGTCAACACTGTTGGAAGAAACACAAACAAGCCCATCCATAGTATTTTTGTATCCCAAGGATAATTACGTGTAATTATGTAGCACATGGGTGGTTGCTGATGTAGTTGGAGAACAGGTGTGTACGTTCCTCTTGTGTTGTATGTGTGAGTGAGAGGCCTGATGTTTTATGGATACATAGTCTCCTAGCAGTAAATCATCTTGATTTATCCACTGCATCTTTGTGGAAACTTGTGTTCTTCCTCCAGTTCATCAAAATATTTTTTTTCCCCTGAAATTGACTGGTTTTTAGAAACTAGTTTACATAAAAGCTTTTTTTTTAAGCTTCAGAAACCTTTTTAGCATAATTGAAGCTAAAATTAATCTGTTAACTTTCCAGAAATACTAAGCATTTTTACTTAGGCTACTTGCATTTGTAAAAGGGACTTTCACAGAATTACATCAGTAATTTCACCACTTGAGAAATCTGGATCAGTAAGCATTCATTCTTTGCTCTCTGGGAGGGTCGTATTTTGGTTAAGATTAAATTTTTGAAAAGAGTCATTAGTTTGAATTTTAAAGTGGAGGTTGGTCAGGAACATAAAATTTATTTTTCAGGTGCCTAGTGAATTGAACTTTTTAGTAATGAAAAAACTAATTTCCTTTATTTTTTATTCTTTTTTTTTTTTGCGGAACGTGGGCCTCTCACTGTTGTGGCCTCTCCCCTTACGGAGCACAGGCTCCGGACGCGCAGGCTCAGCGGCCATGGCTCACGGGCCCAGCCCCAGCCGCCCTGCGGCATGTGGGATCTTCCCGGACCGGGGCACGAACCCGTGTCCCCTGCATCGGCAGGCGGACTCTCAACCACTGCGCCACCAGGGAAGCCCCTCACACTTTTGGCTTTTTATTTTGTACAGTTTGGCAAGTCAGATTTTTATGTGGATTGAATTTACATAAATAAAAAATATTCGAGTGGATGAGGCATTGTTGGAAATCAGTTGCATATATCTCCGTCTTTTAAAATTTTTTTAACAATAACAGCTTAATTGAGGTTTAGTTCATAAAACAAAAAATTCACACTTTTAAAGTATGGAATTCATTGGTTTTTAGTGTATTTACAAAGTTATGTAACCATCACCACTATTCAGAACATGTTCATCACCCCCAAAATAGACCCTGTACCCATTAGCAGTCATTCCCTCTTTGCCCCAGTTCCTGGCAACAAGTAATCTACTTCTGTCTTTATGGATTTACCTGTTCTGTACATTTCATATAAATGGAATCAAACAATATAGTCGTCCTTTGGTATCTGTGGGGGATTGGTTCCAGGATCCCTCTTGGATCCCCAAATCTAGGGATACCCAATTCCCTCATATAAAATGGCAAAATATTTGCATATAACCTACACACAACCTCTTGTATACTTTAAATCATATCTATATTACTTATAATACCTAATACAATATAAATGCTATGTAAATAGTTGTCAGTGCGTGAAAATTCAAGTTTTGCTTTTTGGAACTTTCTTTATATGAC